>NC_057809.1:543576073-543943642 GCF_018294505.1 Triticum aestivum | reverse complement strand
TACTCGCCTAAGTTCTCTCACTCGGAGGCTTAGCTGCAGTCCGATACTCGCCTAAGTTTGAAAAAATCCTACCGAGTGGAGAGCAACCCTCCCACTCGGGGGCTTAGCTGTAGCCCAGTACTCGCCTAAGTTTAAAAAATCCTACCGAGTGGAGAGCAACCCTCCCACTCGGGGGCTTAGCTGCAATCCAGTACTCGCCTAAGTTTAAAAAAATCCTACCGAGTGGAGAGAAACCCTCCCACTCGGGGGCTTAGCTGCAATCTAGTACTCGCCTAAGCTCTCCCACTCGGAAGCTTAGTTGCAGTCCAGTACTCGCCTAAGTTTGTAAAATCCTACCGAGTGGAGAGCAACCCTCCCACTCGGAGGTTTGGAGCTACACCACAAGTACAACGTGCGCTCCATCCCTATCCGGAAGGACGACGAGGTGCAGGTCAACTGCAACCTTCTCCTTTGGAGCTACACCACAAGTACAACGTGCACTCCATCCCTATCCGCAAGGACGACGAGGTGTGCTATGTCTTGAGCTTGCGTTGGTTTTCCCCGAAGAGGAAGGGATGATGCAGCAGAGTAGCGTAAGTATTTCCTTCAGTTTTTGAGAACCAAGGTATCAATCCAGTAGGAGGCCACGCTCAAGTCCCTCGTACCTTCACAAAACGATAACTACTCGCAACCAACGCGATTAGGGGTTGTCAATCCCTTCACGGTCACTTACAAGAGTGAGATCTGATAGATGTAATATTTTTGGTATAAAGATGCAAAGTAAAAAAGTAAAAGCAAAGTAAAAGGCAAAGCTAGATTAAAGTGATGGAGATTGATATGATGAGAATAGACCCGGGGGCCATAGGTTTCACTAGTGGCTTCTCTCAAGAGCATAAGTATTCTACAGTGGGTGAACAAATTACTGTTGAGCAATTGATAGAATTGAGCATAGTTATGAGAATATCTAGGCATGATCATGTATATAGGCATCACGTCCGTGACAAGTAGACCAAAACGATTCTGCATCTACTACTATTACTCCACTCATCGACCGCTATCCAGCATGCATATAGAGTATTAAGTTAAAAACAGAGTAACGCCTTAAGCAAGATGACATGATGTAGAGAGATAAATTCATGCAATATGAAATAAACCCCATCTTGTTATCCTCGATGGCAACGATGCAATACGTGCCTTGCTGCCCCTTCTGTCACTAGGAAAGGACACCGCAAGATCGAACCCAAAGCTAAGCACTTCTCACATGGCAAGAACTACCAATCTAGTTGGCCAAACCAAACGGATAATTTGAAGAGACTTGCAAAGATAACCAATCATACATAAAAGAACTCAGAGAAGATTCAAATATTATTCATAGATAGACTTGATCATAAACCCACAATTTATCGGTCTCAACAAACACACCGCAAAAAGAAGATTATATCAAATAGATCTCTACAGGAGAGGGGGAGAACTTTGTATTGAGATTCAAAGAGAGAGAAGAAGCCATCTAGCTACTAACTATGGACCCGAAGGTCTGAGGTAAACTACTCACACTACATCGGAGGGGCTAGGATGATGTAGAAGCCCTCCGTGATGACGGCCCTCTTCCGGCGGAGCTCCGGAACAGGCCCCAAGATGGGATCTCATGGATACAGAAAGTTGCACGGTGGAATTAGGTTTTTGGCTCCCGTTCTGATCATTTGGGGGTACGTAGGTATATATAGGAGGAAGGAGTACGTCGGTGGAGCACCGAGGGGCCCACGAGGCAGGGGGGCGCGCCCTAGGGGGGCACCCTCGTGACCTCCTCTTTGACTCCTTGGAGTAGGGTCCAAGTCTCCTAGATCACATTCGGTGAGAAAATCACGTTCCCGAAGATTTTATTCCATTTGGACTCCGTTTACTATTCTGTTTCTCTGAAACACTGAAATAGGCAAAAGCAGCAATTCTGGGCTGGGCCTCCGGTTAATAAGTTAGTCCGAAAAATAATATAAAAGTGGAAAATAAAGCCCAATATAGTCCAAAACAGTAGATAATATAGCATGGAGCAATCAAAAATTATAGATACGTTGGAGACGTATCAAGGTGCAGGTCGACTGCAACCTTCTCCTTCGGCGCTACGCCACAAGTACAACGTGCGCTCCATCCCTATCCACAAGGACGACGAGGTGCAGGTCGACTGCAACCTTCTCCTTTGGAGCTACACCACAAGTACGACGTGCGCTCTATCCCTATCCGCAAAGGCGACGAGGTGCAAGTCGACTACAACCTTCTCCTTCGGGACTACGCCACAAATACAATGTGCACTCCATCCCTATCCGCAAGGACGACGAAGCGCAGGTCGAATAGAGTCGCCACCTCAGAGCTGCATCTCCAGCGCAAAGATTATTACGAGTGAAGAACAAAGTCCACTTGAAGGCAAAACACAAGCATATTTGGAAATAAACCAAATTCAGATAAATCCTAAAGTTCCAAGTAGTGAATCAAAAGTATTCGAGCATCAAGCCCGAAGGAGTTTAACGGTTATAACAACCACTCGACATTCCGAGGCAAATTTAAAGCAGATTCAAGTCTCATAAGTTTGTTCACTCGGCAAGAGGTGGGCTGGCAGGCTCGACGAATTCGTCCAGGTCGATCACATCCGCGATCCGAGTGGCAGCAGCGATGAAAGTCTCCATGAAGGACTAGAAGTCATGCCTTTTGGTGTTAGTGACCTTGATTGCCGCCAGCTTGTCTTCACGAGCTTCCTTGCAGTGGACTCGCACATAGGACAGTGCCACGTCAGCACCACACCTTTGACTTCAATGTCTTCTTACATTTTTAGGGGTCATCTCTGGTAGGAAAACCGAATCAATGAGGGGCTTGTACCTGTGTTATCCTACAATTCTCACAAACACATTAGTCCCTCAACTAGGTTTGTCATCAATACTCCAAAACCAACTAGGGGTGGCACTAGATGCACTTACAATCTCCCCCTTTTTGGTGATTGATGACAAACTAGTTGAAGTTTTCAACGGGGAATAAAATATGGGAAATTGTAAAGGATAGGGGATTGTCATCATAAGTGGCAAAGGCTCCCCCTGAAGATGTGCATATAAGTAATTTGCTTTTGGTATGCAAATGCACATGGCAGGTTGTACTTTTGGAGATCCTCTTCAACTTATGATGACAATTCATCATGCATGAAAAGTATGTGAAGATAATGACATGCATAATGAAAAATGGACGTCTGCAAAATGATCTAAGTGCGGAATTTATCGTCGCACATGCGGAATTTATCATCGCATCACAGAAAAACAAATAAGTAGCAGACGGCCATCGAGTTTGAGTGTTACAACTCAAAGAACCAAATGTATCAAAACGCGAGAGTTGTAAACACTAGGAAAAATATAAAACCACCGCCCATATGGACCCGCTTGAAGACTATCAAACTCATATGCTTCTCCCCCTTTTGTCAGTAAGGACCAAAAAGGTTTGAAGACATAGAGCACCTACTCGTTCCCATGAGGAGTTGGTGAAGCAGCAGGGTCGTCGGAGTTGGTTGGCGGTGCAGACGAACTCGGTGCAGTGGTGATTCGCGCCGAAGGTGGTGAAGTAGCATTGTCTTCATCATCGATGACACGTGCATTCACTGTTGCAGCAGAGGAGGAGAACTCAGAGTCTTCAAGAGACGGAGTACGCCGCAGCAAGGTCCTTCTTGGAGGTGTTGAGTCAAACTTGAAGCGTTCAATGAAACCATCCTCTTGAAGATCATCTTCAGAACACATAAGCGTCAGCCCTTTCCATGTATGCCGACAAGTTTCATGGACGACAAAGTCATTCTTGGTGGCAAGGTTGCGAATCCTGTTTACGTCCACCAAGAGGCTTTGCATTTGACGCTTCATCCAGTCATGATGCTTATCCTGTTTCTGATGAAGGGCAACCAAAAGCTCTTGGTCATTGAGAACACGGGATCGCTTCTTGGGCCATTGTGCAATGGTGCTTTCAGTGGCTTCAGTGAGGGCACAATGAGGTGCACGGGTAGTACCAGCCAGAGGATAAACACGAGTGACTGCTGGGTCGCCTTCAATGTGTTGAGAGAAACTTTGCTTATCAGCATTCTGAAGACTAAGGGGCTCCTTGGCAGGCTCTGGATAGATGGCTTCAACTGACATGTCGATGTCAGGCAGAAAAATCCGATGATTGCGAGCAGAGGGCTGATAGGTGACATCTGAGTGTAGTTTGATCAGACGCATAATCCATGGGGCGTAAAACTTCAAGCCAAAGAGATCATATCCGGATGCAGCAAGTTGGCAGATGAAGAAGTCTTGTGCATTGAAGCTTTTGCCGTGAAGAATATGGAAGACCAAAGTCTTCATTGCACCTTCCAGCTTTGCATGTGGAGAATGTCCTTTGATGGGCCAGAGAGTTCGCCTTATGATGTGATAGATAGTGCGTGGCAGATACTCAAGGTCTTCAACAAAGAACTCCTTAGGATATTCAGCGTCTGGAGGCAAAGGCTTCATCATGCTAAGCATCTGGCTCATGTTGGGTTCAGGCTTCTGAAAAATGCTTTCCATAGCAGCACTGTGAAGCTGACAACCAGGTTCATAAAGATCTCCTGGAGTGGGCAGGCCAGTGAGCTCAATGATATCAAAGGCTTTGGCTTCGTGATGAACATTGCCTGTCATCCACTCAAGGACCCAAGTCTTCGGATCCCTGTTGTAGCCACGAATACGAAGAGTGGCATAGAATTGGAGCAGCAATTCTTCGTTCCAGTGCTCCTTGTAAGTGACAAACTGCAACAAACCAGATTCTCTGAAGCAATCTAGCGCTTCTTCCAAACAGGGCAGACCAGTTATGGCTTCAGTGTCAAGACACATATGGGGAAAAATGCGACCTTGATTGTACAAGATGCATGAGTAATAACTGCGCTGCTGATAGCTCTAGAACCGATCAGAAGATATTCTTGCCTTTGAGTAGGGGTTCTTGGCGCTATTGAAGAAGGTGTTGTGTGCTTTGAAGCCATTGATATTGAACGATCCGGGTGCAGATGCAGTGCCTGGAAACCTAGGCAGCCTTGGCATTGGCTTCTGAACCTAAGGCATGCGCTCGACGTGATAGTCAAATTGGGGACCAGCAGCAGGTGGAGGAACAAGAAGAGGCCATTTCACATTGATGAGCTGACCATAGTTGTATGCTTGCTCAATAGTATGTGGCCTTGGTGGCGGAATAGGAGCAGTGGCATCAACAGAGGCGTCAGGCTGCACATCTGTTGCAGGTGCATCATTGGCTTCATTGGCCTCTGGCACAGTGTTAGGTGCAGGCTCCACAGTGTCTTCAGCCATGACCATGTCATTGGCTTCAGTGGTGTTAGTGGTGGCAGCCTCAGGATTCTCAACCTCCACTTGAGGAGCTGGAGGGTCGGGCACTGACACGTTCACTTCAGGAACATCTTCTTCAGTGATGGGGGAAGTAGGGACACGTTCTTCTGCTTGTTTCTCTTCGGCTGATGCAGCCGGATTGTCTTCAGCAACTTTAGCTTCAGACTCGGAAACGTTCACAGTAGGAGTGGCTTCGGGGAACACCTGACGTGCGACAGATTGGTGGTGCACTTCTCCTTCTGAAACGCTCGAAAGAGGGACTTGGGGCCTTGGTCCTTTGCGAAGCCTGCGTAACGCTGGCGACGCCTGTGAAGATGGAGTTGGCTGGGCCTCAAAGTCATCCTCTTCTTGCACTGATGGGGTTGCTTGCGGTTGGGGAGAGCTTGGAGTGTCTTGTCTCTGTGGGTGATCAGCCCACGATGCATCCTGAGTAGTTGGCGTCAGAGGACGACCAATGCTGATGAGTTCGATGTGCGTAAGCACAAGCGATGATACCAATTGGTGCTCGATCTGAGGAAGGACTTCATCATCTTCAACATTGTCATGGTGACCAATGTCTTCAGCAGCGGTGGGGTTAACTGCTGGAATGTCTTCAGCTTCAGGAGCCTCTGTGGAAGCAGGCTCATGAACTATCATCCGTCGTTCTTGATGCGAAGATTTAGGACGAGCAACCGAGATGGGCTCGACAACAAGGGGCTCTGTGGGAGCAGCCCGATCTTTCTTGGTTTTGCGCTTCTTCTTGGAGGGAGCGACATCAGAAGCGTCAGGATTTTTCGTCTTTCTGGCTTCAGCCTCGGCAGCCCTTGTCTTCTTCAGGTCTGAAGCGGTGGAAATGACCTTTGGCTTCGAGCCGGACATGCTGCTTGGGAAGACAATGCGGGGTTCTTCCTGCCTTGAAGGTGCAGATGTGTCAGTCGATGGCTTCTTCTTCTTTGCAGCCATTTCAGGGTCAATGCCAGGACGCCCAAGAGCCTTGCGCTTCTCAGCTTCATTGTAGGCTTGCACGCACTTGTCAGCCAGACTCTTCATGCGCTCACGAGACCCTTTAGCTTCTTCACGTTTCTTGACAAAAGGCTTCCTTGAGCTCGTGCAGCATAATCTTGAAGTTTTTCACATCTTGCACGCTGAGCTTGGCCATGTGCTTCTTGAATTGAGCTTTCTCATAGTCGATCTTTTTCTTCAGCTCAGTGATGCGCTGAGCTAGAGCTAGCTCAGAAGCAATGGCGCCAGTGAAGGCGACGCTGAGGCCAATTGGAAGTTGAAGATCGTGAAAGCTGAGATTGGGGGCTTCAAACCACTCATCAATGAAGTTGTGGATGATTGCCACGTCAAAGAGAGGCAAATCATTGAAGATTTCTGCTTCTTCCTTGCTCTTAATCAGTTGCTCAAGAGTGTCATCTGCAAGATCTTCATCGCTGGACAGATCAATGGCGTCATTGCGCAGAATAGCAGCAGCAGTCAGTGCCTAGTCAGTATTCTTTCTCATCTCAGTCTTCTTGGAGATACGTGATAGATCTTCAGACTGCACACTGTCTTCAGGAGGTGCGGTGGCCAGTGGCTTCGCCCGTAAGATTTTTGGTGCTGAGGCAAACTTTGAAGCTTTAGGCTTCTTCAGCTTCGTTGGCTTCGGTGGTGCAGGTGCTTCGTCAGATTCAGCATCATCTGCAGGTTGATCCCCGACTCCCCCTTGAACCATAATATGAGTGATGATACCTTCTAGGTTGTAGAAGGGCCCAACCAGATTGGGTCAGCTTCTCGTGTGCCATCAGCACGTGGCGCAGAGGGGCCTGGGTTGAAGTCTAATCCCAATGACTTCTTGTTTTCCTTGGCAGAGTTCTGTGCAAACTGATAGTTGCGCTTGAAGAGATTGTCTTCGCGACATCATAACAGAGAGGATGGGTCGGCATTAGCAGGTTGAGGTCCACGAAGCATGCAGGGGTAAAAGCCTTGAGCAATAGCTTCGGACTGTGATTTGGGCTGGAGACCTTTGTATATGATATCTCCCCATGGGCCCTTGATGGCACTCTTCTCTGCAAATTCGTCGGTGACGAATCTGTACTTGAACCATTCCTCTGCCCAATGTCTTCGAATCCATTGGATTCAGTTCTTGCGTTCTCCATAGGTTTCTTCTGGATCTGACTTGTATAGCTCATAGAGATCTGGTGGCAGGTCCTTAGCAGTGTTTCCATGGCGCTGTCTGCCTCCCTTCCTTGTAGATTTCTCTGTAGCCATGAACTTCAAACTTAATGGCTTCAACACGTTCAAAGGTTTCAAAGGCTTCCGCCTGTGGGTCAAACAGGAACTAGCTTCGGGAGAATTTATATGATGCTGTAAGAATTCTGCAAATGAATGCAGACTATGAAAGCCAAGGGATTCGCCCACGGACATGTACCTGTGACAGCATTAAGGTGCGAGGGAAGGGGAAGAGGTCATATGCATTCTCAGAAGATTTTGAAGATAAATCGGTTTAGAAGACATTGATCTCATAGTGCGAAGACATTCACTCATAGATAGAGAGTTGGTTCCAGATTTGTACGAATCCACGAATAAGTACAAGTGAGGAATCTAACTACTTTGTGAAGCATAAGTGAACATACTAGGCATATTATGAGATGCAGTATGAAATAGATCCAACTTGTGTGAACAGAAACTGCTTGTGGTAGAAAGTGATGAATCCATAGGATCAAAGGGGCCGTAAAAAGGAAGTTTTATTTACCACACGAAGAACTGCTAGACGGAGTGGGAGAGGAGGCTGAGCAGTTTGGTCGTCTGTGCCCTAACTTGGCGACGGAGGACACCTGCGGCGATGGCGGAGAAGACGATGTCCGCGGCCGGCGTGAAGACGGCGTCGGTGAGGTCGCGGCTGCTAAGCGCTTCGTCGCCGGCGTCGTCGAGGGCTAGCAGTGGTGCTAGGGTTTGTGCGAGAGTGGAAGAAAGGATAATGACTGTGGTGAGGCGTGTATTTATAGGGACAGGGACGACACAGTGTTATTACACAGGTGCCCCTGGCGATTCACATCTGAAGGACACGTGGCCATCATGCAACATATCGGAGGTTGTTCAACGTTCCCACGCACGCCTGGATTGTCGGGTGGTCATTCCCACTTCTCCGGGTTTCAGGTGAAGGAATTAGCATTGAAAACGGACTTAATGTTTGTCTTTGTATCTTCTGCTAACTAGGACGCGGAGAAGACATTCGCAGTTTCAATAGAATGCATATGATTTAGACAGATAGAGTTTGAGATAGAAAGCATAGAGAGATTAGGGTCCGATCACATTCACTTAGTTCAAAAGATTCAACAAGGAAGACATAGCTATAAGTGAATGCTGTAGAGGACGGAACACTAGTATGTATATATCAAAAGACAATCAAGTCAACATAGTGAAGATAATCATGAAGACAAGTTGAAAATCAAGACAAACAAAATGTGAAGACATAGCACATGTAACGCCATGGGTAAAACACTTCAAACAGAAGAATTTGGTGGTGGCGTTACCCACCGTATAGGAAGTATTAGACCCAGACATGGCGCACAATTGTCGTGGCGCTCTGAAGTCAAATTCCACGTTAATGTATTCACACTCAGAATGTAAGTCTTCATTGATTGAAGATATACTTTACTTCGTGTGTTGCACATCTAAGTCATCAACATGCATAAGTGTTAGGATGTGTGCCTGATCACAGGACATTTGAGGATTCCAAGATATTTAGCTCACACCGTAACTTGCAAAACCTCTTCTCATCCAAGGGCTTGGTGAAGATATCTGCCAATTGCTCTTCAGTGTTGACGTGTATGATATCAATATCTTCCTTCACAACATGATCTCTGAGAAAGTGATGACGAATTTCAATGTGCTTTGTCTTCGAGTGCTGAACTGGGTTGTTGGCAATCTTGATGGCGCTTTCGTTGTCGCAGTAGAGTGGTTCTCGCTTCAGGTGAATGCCATAGTCTTTGAGTGTTTGCTTCATCCATAGAAGCTGAGCGCAGCAAGATCCAGCAGCAATGTATTCAGATTCAGCAGTGGAGAGAGATACACAGTTCTGCTTCTTTGAAGACCAATTTACAAGTGATCGTCCCAGAAAATGACATGTGCCTGATGTAGACTTGTGATCCACCTTGTTACCAGCATAATCAGCATCAGAGAATCCAACTAGATCAAACTTTGAGCCCTTTGGATACCATAATCCTAGTGTTGGGGTGTGAGCCAAATATCTGAGAATTCGCTTCACAGCTAAGTGATGCGATTCCTTTGGTGCCGCTTGGAACCGGGCACACATGCAAACACTAAGCATGATATCTGGCCTAGATGCACATAAATAAAGTAAGGAACTAATCATGGAGCGGTATACCTTTTGATCGAACTCTTTACCATTGTCGTCGGGACCTAGATGATGTTTGGCTGGCATTGGCGTCGTGTAGCCTTTGCAATCTTGCATTCCAAATTTCTTCAGGCAATCTTTGAGGTATTTCTCTTGAGATATAAAGATGTCGTTGCGTTGCTGACGTATTTGAAGACCAAGGAAGAACTTCAGCTCACCCATCATGGACATCTGATATTGCTCTTGCATCATATATCCAAACTCGTCGGTGTATTTCTGATTGGTGCAGCCGAAGATAATGTCATCCACATATATTTGGCACACAAACAGTTCACCATCATATGTCTTCCTAAAGAGAGTGGGGTCGAGGGAACCAGGTTTGAAGCCTTTGCTCTTCAGGAAGTCTTTGAGTGTGTCATACCAAGCCCTAGGGGCTTGTTTGAGTCCATACAGTGCCTTGTTGAGCTTGTACACCATATCAGGATGTTTTGGATCTTCAAAGCCAGGCGGTTGTGCAACATACACTTCTTCGTCAATCTTGCCATTGAGAAAAGCGCTCTTCACATCCATTTGATGCAGAAGAATGTTATGATGATTTGCATAGGCCAGCAGTATGCGTATGGCTTCAAGCCTAGCCACAGGAGCAAATGTCTCATCAAAGTCAATCCCTTCAACTTGAGTGTATCCTTGAGCAACGAGACGAGCTTTGTTTCTGACAACTTGACCAAGCTCATCTTTCTTGTTGCGGTATATCCATTTGGTGCCTATTATATTGTGCTTGCGAGGATCAGGACGCTTAACCAGTTCACATACATTATTCAGCTCAAACTGTTGAAGCTCTTCTTGCATAGCTTGAATCCATTCAGGTTCCATGAAGGCTTCATCAACTTTCTTGGGTTCAGATATTGAGACAAATGCGAAGTGTCCACAGAAATTTGCTAGCTGTGTTGCCCTTGAACGAGTGAGTGGACCTGGTGCATTGATGCTATCAATTATTCTCTCAATCTGCACTTCATTTGCAACACGAGGATGTACAGGATGAAGATTTTGCTCTTGCTGATCATTTTCATCGTTAGAAGGATTGTCTTCAGGCTGAGCATTATCTTCAGGTTGATCAAGTGCGGAGATGATAAGTTCCTCTTCAGGCTGAGCTTCAGATGGTATGATTTCTCCAGTTCCCATAAGTTTGATTGATTCACTGGATGGAACTTCATCTAGCACATTTGGCAGGTGCTCTCTTTGCGAGCCGTTAGTCTCATCGAACCGCACATCCATAGTTTCAACCACTTTATAGTGAAAGAGGTTGAAGACTCTGTAGGAGTGCGAATCCTTTCCATATCCAAGCATAAAACCTTCATGTGCTTTTGGTGCAAATTTTGAAGTGTGATGTGGATCCTTGATCCAGCACCTGGCACCAAATACTCTGAAGTAACTGACATTTGGCTTCTTGCCAGTAAGGAGCTCATAGGAAGTCTTGTTCAGAAGCTTGTGAAGATAAAGACGGTTGATGATATGGCATGCAGTATCAATGGCTTCAGGCCAGAATTTTCTTGGAGTCTTGTATTCATCAAGCATCGTCCGAGCCATCTCAGTAAGTGTTCTGTTCTTGCGTTCGACAATGCCATTCTGCTGTGGTGTGTATGGAGCTGAGAATTCATGTGTGATGCCCAAAGTATCAAGATATGTATCTAGCCCAGTGTTCTTGAATTCAGTGCCATTGTCACTTCTGATGTGCTTTATCTTGACGCCATAGTTGTTCATGGCTCGATTGGCGAAGCGTCTGAAGACATCCTGCACTTCAGTCTTGTAGAGGATTATATGCACCCAAGTTTATGTTGAATAATCATCAACAATGACAAAGCCATAGAGACAAGCAGTAGTAGTAAGAGTTGAGTAATGAGTGGGACCGAAAAGGTCCATGTGGAGCAGTTCGAAGGGTTGAGTCGTTGTCATGATTGTCTTCGAGGGATGCTTGGCCCTCGTCATCTTTCCTGCTTCACAGGCACTGCATAAGTGATCCTTTTTGAACTTGATGCCCTCGATGCCTATGACATGCTTCTTTCTTGCAAGAGTGTGCAAGTTCCTCATGCCAGCATGCCCTAGCCTCCGATGCCAGAGCCAGCATTCTGAGGCTTTTGCTAGAAGACATACGGCAAGCTGTGGTCCTGCTGAGAAATCTACCACGTACAAATCATCTTTCCTATACCCTTCAAATACTAGAGACTTGTCAGATTCCGTTAGAACAAGGCAACGATATTTTCCAAACATCACAATCATTTTTAAATCGCAAAGCATTGAGACAGACATTAAGTTGAAACGAAGGGATTCAACAAGCATGACTTTATCCATGTGTTGATCCTTTGAGATTGCAACTCTACCTAGAACCAATACCTTACTTTTACCAGTGTCAGCAAATGTGATGTGACTTTTGTCAGATGGACATAAGGTTGAGTCCATAAGAAGACTTTGCTTGCCAGTCATGTGATTAGTACACCCACTATCAATAATCCATTCTGAAGCAGCTGGTGTCGTACCCTACAGTGCAGTTAGGGGGATAGGCTTCACGAAGAGAATTGTGAAGCAAAAACATTTGACGAGCCAGTGGATTATGAAAGCTTAGATCGAGATTAGGACTGATAAGACAAGTAGCAAGCAACTCAGGAACAAAGTACATAATAAGACCATTTGGGCATTTGATCTTGCACCCTACAAGATGTTTAAGGTCCCCAGCAATAGCGTTAGACGATTTTGGTTTTCGGCTGGAGACCTTTCCCTACAAAAGAGAGTTAAGCTTTCTTAGCCACCCACATCTTCAAGGGTGGCTTCGAAGCAATGAGTCTAAGTGCAGCATCTGAGAACTTTGGCTTTGGAGCCCTAGCAAAAAGTCTTGCAGGTGGACAATAGTACTCATAAGAATAAGCAGAATAGTTCTTGGTCTTATGAACATGGCGGTTTCATGAACCACGCTCATATTCATAGGCCTGAGTATGGCTTCCCTGCAAAACATTTGCATTAGTGCGACTCAGGTGAGTCCTCTGTCTATATGAAGCCTTTGGGCCGTATGAAGCCTGTGGTCTGGGGTTTGTCTTCTTCACTTGTGGTGTCATGACGACATTCATAGGAAGATTCTCCAAGCACCTTTTCGGTACCCAGACCTTCTTCATAGGCGGCCCATTCCTGCAGTTAGTACCAATATACCTGGCAAACACTTCACCAATCTGATTCTTAAACAGTTTATAGTTTGCATCAAAGGATTCATCAATAACAATGGGATTAGCACAAGTGAAGCCAGATAGGGTGGATGGATCCACTAAAGGTCCCTTTGCAGCAACCCATGTGGTTTTGGGGAACTGCTCAGGTTTCCAGTAAGAGCCATCAGCATTCATTTTCCTATCGAACCCAACACCCTCTTTCCTAGGGTTTCGGTTCAGGATCTGCCTTTTGAGGACATCACATAGTGTCTGATGCCCTTTGAGACTTTTGAACATCCCTGTTTCAAGCAATGTCTTCAACCTAGCATTCTCATCAGCAATAGCAGTGGCATCCTCAGCAGAGGGGTTAGTTATCACATCAACAGTTGAAGATATTGCAACAGTAGCAGCAATAGAACATTTAGCAACAGAAGTAGCATTATCACGCTCAATGCATTTAAGACATGGTGGTTCAAAACCTTCCTGAGCGGAACTGATCTGTTTGGCGTGAAGTTGCTCGTTTTCCTTTTGAAGATCTTCATGAGCCGCTCTCAATTTTTCAAGGTCTTGCTTCCTTTGAAGATAATCATAGGAAAGCTTTTCATGAGATGTATAGAGCGTTTCATGACGACTTTCAAGTTCCTCATACTTAACATGAAGATTTTTTATGTCTTCAATTAAGGACTGAGATCGAGTCATTTCAGCGTCCAACAGGTCATCGCTTTTGTCTAATAGTTTTTGAATATGTTCCATAGCTTTCTGTTGTTCATTTGCAATTTTAGCAAGTGTTTTGTAGCTGGGTTTGGAACCACAATCAGAGTCATCTTCACTTGATGTTTGATAGTGAGTAGTGCGTGTTTACCTTGGCACCGCGTGCCATGAAGCAGTAGGTAGGAGCAGAGTAGTCCTTGTCATTTGCATCGGTGTCGGTGACGGAGTCATTATCTTCAGTGTTGAAGATGGACTTGGCAACGTATGCTGTAGCCAGACTCGCAACGCCAGAATCGGACTCCTCCTCAGACTCCACCTCCGCCTCCTCAGAAGCGGATTCCTCCTCTGAATCCATTTCCTTGCCAACAAACGCACGTGCCTTGCCAGATGAGCTCTTCTTGTGTGATGAAGACTTTGAGGAGGACTTGGAAGAAGACTTTGAGTATTTCTTCTTCTTCTTGTCGTCAGAATCATACTCCTTGCTCTTCTTTTTCTTCTTGTTCTCATTGTCCCACTGCGGACACTCAGAGATGTAGTGGCCAGGTTTCTTGCACTTGTGGCATGTTCTCTTCTTGTAGTCATGAGCAGAAGCTTCATCATTCCTTGAGCTTGATCGTGAGGACTTTATGAAGCCTTTCTTCTTGGTGAATTTTTGGAACTTCTTCACAAGCATAGCAAGCTCCTTTACAATGTCTTCAGGATCATCAGAACTGCTGTCAGACTCTTCTTCAGATGAGGAGACAGCTTTTGCCTTCAAGGCATGAGTTCGCCCATAGTTGGGACAGTAGATGTCTCTTTTCTCAGAAAGCTGAAACTCATGTGTGTTGAGCCTCTCAAGTATGTCAGACGGATCGAGTGTCTTGAAGTCAGGACGTTCTTGAATCATCAGGGCTAAGGTGTCAAACGAGCTGTCAAGTGATCTCAGGAGTGTCTTGACGACTTCATGCTTGGTGATCTCAATAGCGCCGAGGGGTTGAAGCTCATTTGTGATGTCAGTGAGTCGATCAAATGTGAGCTGGACATTCTCATTGTCATTTCTCTTGAAGCGGTTGAAGAGGTTGTGAAGGACACTGATTCTCTGATCTCTCTGGGTTGAGACGCCTTCGTTGACCTTGGAGAGACAGTCCCAGACTAGCTTAGATGTTTCCAAAGCACTCACACGGCCATACCGTCCTTTGGTCAGATGACCACAGATGATGTTCTTGGCAGTGGAGTCCAGTTGAACGAACTTCTTGACATCAGCAGCGGTGACACCTTCACCAGCCTTGGGAATGCCATTCTCGATGACATACCATAGGTCGACATCAATGGCTTCAAGATGCATGCGCATCTTATTCTTCCAGTAGGGATATTCAGTTCCATCGAAGACGGGGCACGCAGCGGAGACTTTAATTTCCCTGCAGTCGGCATAGCTAAAACTCTAGGTGGTTAAACCGAATCACACAGAACAAGGGAGTACCTTGCTCTGATACCAATTGAAAGTGCTAGTGATCGACTAGAGGGGGGGTGAATAGGTGATTTTTATGAAAGTCTTCAAAACATGGAACGATAGAAATAAACCTATTACCATGCAGCAGAAGGTAGACTACACTAGGCAAACCATAGTCAAGTATTCAATGGAGTGAAAGCACAATGACTAATAGCAGCTAGGCAGTAAAGATTAGGTAGGAAGATATTGTGAAGCCAATCAGAACAAGCAGTCACTCAGTGAAGACAAAAGATAAAGCAATCATACAATGACTTCACAAGGACCAACAGTAAGTAAAGGGAAGGGAAGGATGAAACCAGTGACTCATTGAAGACAAAGATTTGTTGGACCAGTTCCAGTTGTTGTGACAATTGTACGTCTGGTTAGGGAGGCTGAGATTCAACTCAGAAGACCTCGTCTTCACCTTATTCCCCTTGAGCTAAGGACACCCAGTCCTCGCCCAATCACTCTGGTAAGTCTTCAAGGTAGACTTCCAAACCTTCAGAGACTTTGTTCAGCGGCGATCCACAATGACTCTTGGATGCTCAGAACGCGACGCCTAACCGGCTGGAGGATCACACAGACATGAAGACTTAAGTGATGCCTAACACTCTTTGGCTCTGGGTGTTTAGGGCTTTATCCTCGCAAGGAATTCTCTCTCAAAGGCTTCGAGGTGGGTTGCTCTCAAATGACAAAAGCCGTGCACTAACTCTGAGCAGCCAACCGTTTATGGTTGTAGGGGGTGGGCTATTTATAGCCACTAGGCAACCCGACCCGATTTGTCCGAAATGACCCTTGGTCACTAAGGAACTGACACGTGTTCCAACGGTCAGATTTCAAACACACATGGCAACTTTACTTGGGCTACAAGCAAAGCTGACTTATCCAACTCTGGACAAGATTTGCTCTCATAGTCTTCACTCGAAGACATAGGATTTTGGTTAAGCATCACTTCAGTCATTCTTACTAGTTCTCTTGGACCCCACTTAACAGTACGGTGGTTCCTATGACTCAACAAAGAAGAAAAAAGAACGACGAGAGAACTAAGTCTTCGCGCTCCATAGTCTTCATGCGATGTCTTCTCTTGTC
The DNA here is from genome assembly GCF_018294505.1 of Triticum aestivum. NCBI lineage: Eukaryota > Viridiplantae > Streptophyta > Magnoliopsida > Poales > Poaceae > Triticum > Triticum aestivum. The sequence goes on along the minus strand of NC_057809.1, from coordinate 543,927,523 downwards.
ATAGTCTTCAATGTGAATGTCTTCACATACCACCTTTGACTTCAATGTCTTCTTACATTTTAGGGGTCATCTCTGGTAGGAAAACTGAATCAATGAGGGGCTTCTACCTGTGTTATCCTGCAATTCTCACAAACACATTAGTCCCTCAACTAGGTTTGTCGTCAATACTCCAAAACCAACTAGGGGTGGCACTAGATGCACTTACACACACAAAGCATAAAACTCATGATCTTTAATTTTAATTTTAATAGTTGGTTCCCACTCATCATAGAGTTTTCTAGGGATAGAAACTTTCAACTCAAGTTTTTCTTCATAAGATTGCATCAAGGCATCAACAATATGTTCGGTGAAGGCTTTATTTTGACTATAAGCATGTGGAGAATTTAGCACGGATTGCAACAAGGAAATACAATCAATTAAAGAGCAACTTTCATAATTAAATTCCTTGAAATCCAATATAGTGGGTTTAGCAACATCTAGATTTTTATTTCTTTCAATCACACTTTCATCAATTTCATCATTAAGATCTAAATACTCCGAATTTTTAGAATGCCTTCTAGGTAAAGGAAGATCATATTCAGTTTCATCGAGATTTATATTGCAAAATAAAGATTTAATAGGAGACACATCAATAATTTTTAGATTTTCTTCTTGATTTTCATAGGAATCCGGTTTAGTAGCCATCTTATTAACTAAGGTGGCTTGCATATCTGAAATTTCAGCAGTCATCTTTTCTAGACGAGCAATTTGGGATCTTATACCATCAAATTCTTTACACATATCATATAGCTCTTTATTCATATAACTCATAAAACTTTTTTGTTCCTTAAGCTCGTTTCTAAAGAAATTGTTATGCTCAAATTGCAAAACCATAAACTTCCCAACGTTGGTTTTGATCTCCTCTAACCTTTTGAGGTGGAGATCACCAAATCTCGGTTGAGCCATCGTGACAAACAAGCAAACTAGCACACAAGAAAACAAGTGCAAGCGGGCAAAAGGAGGCAAATAGAGAGGGAGGATAGAGAGAGAGGGCGAATAAAACGGCAAGGGTGAATTGGGGGAGAGAAAAACGAGAGGCAAATGGCAAATAATGTAATGCGAGAGATAGGGATTGTGATGGGTACTTGGTATGTTGACTTTTTGCGTAGCCTCCCCGGCAACGGCGCTAGAAATCCTTCTTGCTACGTCTTGAGCTTGCGTTGGTTTTCCCCGAAGAGGAAGGGATGATGCAGCAGAGTAGCGTAAGTATTTCCCTTAGTTTTTGAGAACCAAGGTATCAATCCAGTAGGAGGCCACGCTCAAGTCCCCCGTACCTGCACAAAACGATAGCTACTCGCAACCAATGTGATTAGGGGTTGTCAATCCCTTCACGGTCACTTACGAGAGTGAGATCTGATAGATATAATATTTTTGGTATTTTTGGTATAAAGATGCAAAGTAAAAAGTAAAAGCAAAGTAAAAGGCAAAGCTAGATTAAAGTGATGGAGATTGATATGATGAGAATAGACCCGGGGGCCATAGGTTTCACTAGTGGCTTCTCTCAAGAGCATAAGTATTCTACGGTGGGTGAACAAATTACTATTGAGCAATTGACAGAATTGAGCATAGTTATGAGAATATCTAGGCATGATCATGTATATAGGCATCACGTCCGTGACAAGTAGACCGAAACGATTCTCCATCTACTACTATTACTCCACTTATCGACCGCTATCCAGCATGCATCTAGAGTATTAAGTTAAAAACAGAGTAACGCCTTAAGCAAGATGACATGATGTAGAGAGATAAATTCATGCAATATGAAATAAACCCCATCTTGTTATCCTCGATGGCAACGATGCAATACGTGCCTTGCTGCCCCTTCTGTCACTGGGAAAGGACACCGCAAGATCGAACCCAAAGCTAAGTGTCGGTGTACAAAAAGAGGGGTACACTTTTTGTACCCCTATAACTGTGCACGGACAGTCTGAGCCACGGGCACCACCACACTAAGCAAGGCAAGGGAGGTGAGCCAAGGTAAGACCGAGGCTCAGGAGAAGCAGAACGACGCCAAGACCAAGACCACAAAGAGCAAAGGGGACGAAGCGGACCCCCCGGCAAGATCCTTGTCGGGAGGCGGTTTTAGCAAACCCGGAAAGACCCTTGCCGTGGCAACTCGCCCCACACCTACGGAGTGAGACACCCTTGAGTCCACTGCCCCCATGGGGCAAGGATTCGAGAGACATCCCCGTGGTGGCATGCGGATCTTTGTGAAGACATTCAAGATCAGATACACCCTTTAGAAGATGATGATCCTTGGCGGGATCCTAGCCAAGGAGGACCACAAGGCCCCCGGCAAGAGCCTTGCCGGGGATGACAGCAGGCGCCACGGCAAGACCCTTGCCGGGGCCCCGGCAAGGCCCTTGCCAAGAACACCCGTAGGGCCACCATCAGGCCCACGCCAGTCAAACCTCCACCGTCGTTTGCATGCAGGTGCCGACCCAACCAGCTGGGCAGGCACCTGCGTGGCGGCATGCGGATCTTCGTGGAGACCCACCATTGCGCCACCTCAGCTACCTGCCTGCCTACATGGCACCATAGGCGCCGCTGGCCAGGGCGCGTGTCGACACGAGAGGGAGCGGCGACTGACGAGACAGGGCTCTCCCTCGTCCCCGATAAAGCAAGGACACCTGGGCAAGACGCATTAAATGCGCCTTGTCATGTAATGCGAGGGATAACCTCACACCACTGTACCCTTTCCACCTCCTGTGTGCCACTATGGCAACCCCTTTCCTATAAAAGGAGGCCCGAGGCGACCAGGAGGAGGATTCGGCTTTTTGGAGCTCCTCACGCCCCATAGCTAGCTCAAGAACACAGATATACAATCCACCAAAGCAGGAGTAGCGTTTTACGCATCCTCGCGGCCCGAACCTGGATAAACGAACCGTGTGCTGTCTGTTTGATCCGCTCTTCTCACGACACCGCGCCCTGCAACCGTAGTAGGGATTCTTGTGATCCCATAGGTGTCGTTCCCACCGATACTAAGCACTTCTCCCATGGCAAGAACTACCAATCTAGTTGGCCAAACCAAACGGATAATTCGAAGAGACTTGCAAAGATAACCAATCATGCATAAAAGAATTCGGAGAAGATTCAAATATTATTCATAGATAGACTTGACCATAAACCCACAATTCATCGGTCTCAACAAACACACCGCAAAAAGAAGATTACATCGAATAGATCTCCACAAGAGAGGGGGAGAACTTTGTATTGATATTCAAAGAGAGAGAAGAAGCCATCTAGCTACTAACTATGGACCCGAAGATCTGAGGTAAACTACTCACACTTCATCGAAGGGGCTAGGATGATGTAGAAGCCCTCTGTGATGACGGCCCTCTTCCGGCGGAGCTCCGGAACATGCCCCAAGATGGGATCTCGTGGATACAGAAAGTTGCGGCGGTGGAATTAGGTTTTTGGCTCCCGTTCTGATCGTTTGGGGGTACGTAGGTATATATAGGAGGAAGGAGTACGTTGGTGGAGCACCGAGGGGCCCACGAGGTAGGGGGCACCCTCGTGACCTCCTCTTTCACTCCTTGGAGTAGGGTCCAAGTCTCCTGGATCACGTTCGGTGAGAAAATCACGTTCCCGAAGATTTTATTCCGTTTGGACTCCGTTTGATATTTTGTTTCTCCGAAACACTGAAATAGGCAAAAAAAACAACAATTCTGGGCTGGGCCTCCGGTTAATAGGTTAGCCCGAAAAATAATATAAAAGTGGAAAATAAAGCCCAATATAGTCCAAAACAGTAGATAATATAGCATGGAGCAATAAAAAATTATAGATACGTTGGAGACGTATCAAGGTGCAGGTCGACTGCAACCTTCTCCTTCGAAGCTACGCCACAAGTACAATGTGTGCTCCATCCCTATCTGCAAGGACGACGAGGTGCAGGTCGACTGCAACCTTCTCCTTCGGAGCTACGCCACAAGTACGATGTGTGCTCCATCCCTATCCGCAAAGGCGACGAGGTGCAAGTCGACTGCAACCTTCTCCTTCGGGACTACGCCACAAATACAATGTGCGCTCCATCCCTATCCGCAAGTACGACGAAGCGTAGGTCGACTAGAGTCGCCACCTCAGAGCTGCATCTCCAGCGCAAAGATTATTACGAGTGAAGAACAAAGTCCACTTGAAGGCAAAACACAAGCATATTCGGAAATAAACCAAATTCAGATAAATCCCAAAGTTCCAAGCAGTGAATCAAAAGTATTCGAGCATCAAGCCCGAAGGAGTTTAACGGTTACAGCAACCACTCGGCACTCCGAGGCAAATTTAAAGCAGATTCAAGTCTCATAAGTTTGTTCACTCGGCAGGAGGAGGGCTGGCAGGCTCGACGAATTCGTCTAGGTCGATCCCATCCGCGATCCGAGTGGCAGCAGCGATGAAAGTCTCCATGAAGAACTGGAAGTCATGCCTTTTGGTGTTAGCGACCTTGATCGCCGCCAGCTTGTCTTCACGAGCTTCCTTGCAGTGGACTCGCACCAAGGACAGTGCCACGTCAGCACCACACTGGGCGGAGGACTTCTTCCATTCCTGCACTCGGTCAGGGATCTCGTTGAGTCGAGCCATCAGGGATTCCAGGTCATTTTGAAGCGTCGCCCTTGGCCAGAGCAATGTGTCGACTCGTGAGACTGCCTCCTTCAGGCGCGCGAGGTAGCTTGTGATGCTGGCGACACGAGACTCCAGTCGGAGCACGTTCATTGCAGTTTCGTCACAAACTAGAGAAGCAATAGGTTCCAGACCCGTCTCGACCTTTCCAGTTTCCTCGTCAAAGTCTTGGTAGAATTATGCAGCCAAAAATTAGTGAGTCGACCGGATAGGATCCGTTCGCAAGCATCAACACAGTCGGTTTAAAAGAAATACCTTCCAGCATAAGATAAAGCTTCTTGGCGAGAGTTCTCAGATAAGCCTCCGTGTCATTCCTCTTGTGGACCGCAGACTCCAACTTTTTGTTCAGGGTAATTTTGTCCTTCTTCAGACGACTCACCTCTCGGTTAGACTCGTTGAGACAGGACTTCAGCTTGGTCACCTCCCCTTCGAGTGCTTCGTCTGAAGCCAGCTTCTGGTCTGCGAGGACAGTTTTATCTTGGGCTTCCTTCTGTGCAGCGGCGAGGTCCGGGTCCTTCTTCCCCAGAGCCAACTTCATTTTCTCTGCAAAAGAAGCAATCAGATCAGACGAGAGCTCGCAGAAATGTTTTTAAAAGACAGTCGACAGGCAGTTACCTTCCATACCAGCAGCTTCGTCTTGAGCTTTCTTCAGATTCTGCTGGGCCAACTCCAAGTCAAGGTTGAGTTGCCTCTGCTTCTCCTCAAGTTCAGCAAACTTGGAAATGAGAGTACAAGACTTCTGCAGAAGGCAAAAGACATGTCAATCGACAAGATCAAATGTTGTTCACTTCTGAGTGGATAAAACTTAAAGAAGTTCGCTTAGACCCCAGCTGACTGCACACAGTCGACTGCGGTCTCGGGGGCTACACCCAGCAGGTGCACTTGGCGTGCCCCCACTGATTAAGACCCAACTCGACCTGTCCGCCCGGGTCAAGTCAAAAAGAAAACTATTCAGACCCCGGACGACTGCCAGCAGTCGACCGCGGTCTCGGAGACTACACTCAGTGGGTGCACTTGACGTGCCCCCTCTGGTTCAGATCCCATTCGAGCGGTCCGCCTGGGTCGATTGGAAGAACAGAAAAGAAAAAGAACTCAGACCCTAGTCGACTGCCAGCAGTCGACTACGGTCTCGGGGACTACACCCAGTGGGTGCACTTAGCTTGCCCCCACCGGTTCAGATCCTACTCGCCCACACCGAGTGGACGAACGCAAATACCAAATACAACAAAACACCCAGTGGGTGTACAGATTCGACGCAAACAACAGGAGATTGTATGGAAGAAAATGTTTTAGATAGCATATCCTGACAGAACAAGGTCAGCCAAAAAGTTTACTTACCTGGACATTGGCTCGGAGAGCAGCGCTAGCGTCATAAGCAGCCTGGCTATTCTCATGCACCGTCTTCATCCGCTCCATCATCATGTTAGCCTGACGGATGGCTTCCGCAGCCACTTCCGACTGGTTGTCCGGAACGGGGTAGCTGGTGAAAAAGAGAGCAGACGACCCAGGTGTGGCAGTTTGGAGCACCGTGGCGTGGAGTTGGACGACTGAAGGAATCACCGGTGCAGTCGACAGTGCGGGGTGCTCACTCGACAAGGGTGCAGTGAAGGTTACAGAGGTCCTGCCCGTGTCTTCAAATTGACGGACGAGTGGTGTTGTCGTTGGCCCTTGCTGAGACATCTTGCCAGCTGCTACCTTTTTGCTCTTCCTGGGCTTAAGAGCCACATCTTCATCGTCATCTGGAAGATCGATGACATTGGGTGGAGCTGCAAGACAGATCAGTCGACCCCAAGTGTGCCACTAGAATGCAATCGACCATGTAATCAAGAACAAGATCATAAGAGTTTCTACCTGGGTTGGAGGTAACCGCGTCTTCCATCTCCTCGTCTCAATACTGGAGGGAAGAGGTTCCCGATGTAGCAGCACTGCAAGTGTCCGTACTCAGTCAGTTACGTTCTGTTGCTTGAGTCAACGAAAAGAACAAGTCAGATGATTACCCGGAGATGGTAGGGACGGTCACTTTGATCCTAGGCAAAGCCTTGGGCAGTTTGGAGGAGGTGGCCTTCGGTGCTTTTAGAGCTGGAGGCGGCACAACCTTGGGCTGCTTTGGGGCCTTCTCAATCGGCACTGGAGAAGACGTCCGGGGGCGCTTCGAAGACTGCCCAGTCGGTGCGGTCGCCAGGTCTGGGGTGCTCGCCGGGCCGTGTGCGTGCTTGGATCTCCTCTCTCTGCGAGGAGGCGAGTCAACTTCTTCGTCATCGCCCGAGTCGTCGCTCTCCTCGTCCTCCTCCGCATCCGAGTGCCACTCGCCGCTCTCGCCCCCGCTCACTCCCTCCTCGACGTCTTGCTCCTACACTCCGTTGGGCATCGAGTACATGTCAATGAGAGTGAGGGAGTCCTGGATTAGTGGGTCCCCAGACAGCCGGACGATATCCTTTGGCCGGACTGTTGGACTATGATGATACAAGTTTGAAGACTTCGTCTCGTGTCCGGATGGGACTCTACTTAGCGTGGAAGGCAAGCTAGGCAATACGGATATGTATATCTCCTCCTTTGTAACCGACCTTGTGTAACCCTAGCCCTTTTCCGATGTCTATATAAACCGAAGGGTTTTAGTCCGTAGGACAACATACAATCATACCATAGGCTAGCTTCTAGGGTTAGCCTCTCCGATCTCGTGGTAGATCAACTCTTGTACTACACATATCATCAAGAATAAATCAAGCAGGACGTAGGGTTTTACCTCCATCAAGAGGGCCCGAACTTGGGTAAAACATCGTGTTCCCTGCCTCCTGTTACCATCTGCCTTAGACGCACAGTTCGGGACCCCCTACCCGAGATCCGCCAGTTTTGACACCGACATTGGTGCTTTCATTGAGAGTTCCTTTGTGTCGTCGCCGTTAGGCTTGATGGCTCCTTCTATCATCGATAGCGATGCAGTCCAGGGTGAGACTTTTCTCCCCAGACAAATCTTTGTGTTCGGCGGCTCCGCACTGCGGGCCAACTCACTTGGCCATCTAGAGCAGATCAAAAGTTACGCCCCTGGCCACCAGGTCAGGTTTGGAAGCTTAAACTACACGGCTGATATCCATGGAGACTTGATCTTCGATGGATTCGAGCCTCTGCCTTGTGCGTCACGCGGTCACGATGAGTACGATTTAGCTCTACCATCAGACAGTGTTCAAGAGATCGCACCGATAGCCGCTCCGACCATCAAATCGGAGCCAATTGCGCCGTCCATGGACGGGTGGATGGACCCCGCCATGGAAGCCTTATCCTCATAGGCGATCGAGCCGAACATCAACCTTACCCTGCACGAGAGCTGTGTTGTCAAACTGCCGGATCCTTCTCCGGCCACGGACTCCGAACCGCCTGCGCCCGTTCCTACCGAATCCGATTGGGCGACGATCATGGAGTTTACCTCCGCGGATATTTTTTAGCACTCGCCCTTTGGCGACATACTGAAATCATTAAGGTCTCTCTCCTTGTCAGGAGGATCCTGGCCGAGCTATGTCCGACAGGATTGGGATGCGGACGACGAAGAAATTCACGGCCCACCCACCACCCACTTAGTAGCCACTGTTGATGACTTAACCGACATGCTCGACTTCGACTCCGAAGACATCGACGGTATGGACAACGATGCGGGAGACGAAGAGGAACCACTGCCCACAGGGCACTGGACAGCCACCTCATCATACGATATATACATGGTGGACACACCCAAAGAAGGCAACGGCGACGAGACAACGGAGGATGACCCCTCGAAGAAGCAACCCAAGTGCCGACGTCAGCGGCGCCGCTCTAAGTCCTGCCAAAGCAAAAGTGGTGATACTAGCACAAGAGATAATAACACTCCGGATAGTGCCTAAGATGGCAACAATCCCCTCCAACACGATCTAGGACAGGAGGATGGAAAGGCCAGCCCTCCAGAGAGAGCGGCAGATGGAGAGGCGGAGGATGATAATTACATGCCCCCCTCCGAAGACGAGGCAAGCCTCGACGATGCCGAATTCGTCGTGCCAGAGGATCCCGTCGAACAAGAGCGCTTCAAGCGCCGGCTTATAGCCACGGCAAATAGCCTTAAGAAAAAGTAGCAGCAGCTTCAAGCTGATCAAGATCTGCTAGCTGACAGATGGACTGAAGTCCTCGTGGCCGAGGAATATAAACATGAGCGGCCCTCCAAGAGTTACCCAAAATGCAGGTTGCTACCCTGACTGGAGGAAGAAGCGTATGACGCGGCTGATCGGCCACCTCATGGCCGCGATCGAGAGGCATTCCAGCCAAAAACTCAGCCTGCACCCCGACGCCATTCAAATAAAAAGGCATGGGGAAATACGCCAGACCTACGAGACGTATTGGAGGACAAAGAAAAACATGCAAGATCGATCTACGGATCACGAGGGCACGCCACTATGCAAGACGATAAACGTCATGCCGGATACAGTAAAAGTAAGTCCGGCCGGGCCGACCACAGCGGGCACGACTCATTTGAGCTGTGTCACGACATAGCCCAGTACAGAGGCGCCGCACACCCCCTATGCTTGACAGACGAAGTAATGGATCATCAAATCCCAGAGGGTTTCAAACCCGTAAATATTGAATCATACGACGGCACAACAGATCCTGCGGTATGGATCGAGGATTTCCTCCTCCACATCCACATGGCCCGCGGTGATGAATTCCACGCCATCAAATACCTCCCACTATAGCTCAAAGGACCAGCGCGGCATTGGCTTAACAGCTTGCCAGCAGAGTCCATTAGCTGCTGGGAAGATCTAGAGGCCGCATTCCTCGACAACTTTCAGGGCACTTATGTGCGACCACCAGATGCCGATGACTTGAGCCACATAATTCAGCAGCCAGAAGAATCGGCCAGGCAATTCTGGACTCGGTTCCTAACAAAGAAAAATCAAATCGTCGACTATCCAGACGCAGAGGCCCTAGTAGCTTTCAAACACAACATCCGCGACGAGTGGCTAGCCCGGCACCTTGGTCAGGAAAAGCCGAAATCTATGGCAGCCCTCATGACACTCATGACCCGCTTTTGTGCGGGAGAAGACATCTGGCTGGCTCGCAGTAATAACATATCAAAGAACCATGGTACTTCGGATACCAAGGACGGCAATGGCAGGTCACGTCGAAATAAACATAAGCGCCGCATTAACAGCGACAATACCGAGGATACGGCAGTCAATGCCGGATTCAAAGGCTCTAAACCCGGTCAGCGGAAAAAGCCATTTAAAAGAAGCACTCTGGGACCGTCTAGTTTGGACCGCATACTCGATCGCTCGTGCCAAATACACGGCACCCCCGACAAGCCAGCCAACCACACCAATAGGGATTGTTGGGTATTCAAGCAGGCCGGCAAGTTAATTGCCGAAAACAAAGATAAGGGGCCACATAGCGATGATGAGGAAGAGCCCCGGCAGCCGAACACCGGAGGACAAAAGAGGTTCCCCCCACAAGTGCGGACGGTGAACATGATATACGCAACCCACATCCCTAAGAGGGAGCGGAAGCATGCGCTCAGGGACGTATATGCATTGGAGCTAGTCGCCCCAAAGTTCAACCCATGGTCCTCCTTTCCGATCACCTTCGATCGCAGGGACCACCCCACTAGTATCCGTCATGGCGGATTTGCCGCACTAGTCCTAGACCCAATCATTGATGGATTTCACCTCACTCTAGTCCTTATGGATGGAGGCAGCAGCTTGAACCTGCTTTATCAGGACACAGTGCACAAAATGGGTATAGACCCCTCAGGGATCAAACACACAAAAACGACCTTTAAAGGTGTCATTACAGGTGTAGAGGCCCATTGCACAGGCTCAATTACACTGGAAGTGGTCTTCGGATCCCCGGATAACTTCCGAAGCGAAGAATTAATCTTCGATATAGTCCTGTTCCGTAGTGGCTATCATGCACTGCTCGGGCGAACTGCATTTGCGAAATTCAATGTGGTACCGCATTATGCATACCTCAAGCTCAAGATGCCAGGACCTCGGGGGGTCATCACAGTTAATGGAAACACAAAGCGCTCTCTCCGCACTGAGGAGCACACTGCGGCCCTCGCAGCAGAAGCGCAAAGCAGCCTCTCAAGGCAATCCACCAGTTCGGCGTTTCAAGACCCAAACACCTTCAAGCGCGCTCGGAGTAATCGGCAACTAGACCACCTGGCACGATCTGAGCTCGCATAGAAATGCGGCCCCCACCCCGGCCCAAGCCAAACGGCGAAATTCGTGCCACGCATACATAATTACGCATTAAAAATACCATGGGCACAGGCGGGGAGGGGGGCACAACTACGGCACGCCCCAATACACGGCTTAAACCGCACTAGGGGTTTCCCGCTTTGTTATTTTTATCTTTCAGGACTTTAATCTCTGGAAACCCTGTCCGGCAGCATGATTGCCGAACACATGATGCAGCAACCAAGGAGGCAGAAAGCTACGTCACACCACGGAACTCCCAGGTGGATTACGATAACGAGTGAAATATTTGCTTTAATACTATTCCCCAGCTTGCCCTTGGAAGGGACATAGTCCTACTTTTTGCTTATCGCACTATCTGTATCATTCTGCTTTAACGCACCTTTTTGAATAAACAATGCATAACATTACGACTATTATTGCATTCTTGTTTTATATATATATGTGTTCATTAATGACGCCTTGCAACCGTACACTTTGGTACGGCCAATACACCAGGGGCTTAAGTACCCCACATTATGGTGTGAGAAGTCCGAACACTTTCACAAGTGTGGCACCCCGAACTTATAGCATTATATGCATCAGCTCCGAATCATGTCTTTGGTCAAATGTTGGGTTGGCCCGGCTCCTATTTTTTGGTACCTTACGTTCCGCTCTATCGGCTAAGGTAGCACTAGGAGAACTACTACGATTGTGCCCCAGTTCTGCTGGGCTAAGCACCTTAGTAGAGAAAGCTAAAACTGACCGCTTAGAGCGAGGAGCCGGTCCTGTCCGGCTTAAAGGCGTCTATCGCGCCTCGAATTCGGCCTTCCGAATACCAGGGGCTTTGCCGAAATTTAGAATTATAGAATTCTATGGCTAAGTGAGAGTGATAAAGCATTATTAGTCCGGTTGCCTTGTTCGCTGTGCTGAGCACCTCCCTCGAAGGACCCAAAAATGGGAACAAGAGTGCTCAGGTTTATCCCGAACACCCCAGCACTCGCGGCATGGGGGCAGAAGCTGAGGACTAGCCATCTCTCAGATTGGATAAACAGCCAAACAGAAGGTAATATTTTAAATTCAAACAACTGTTTCATAGCGCATATGAAACAAGTTTTCATCATACAGGATCACACGAGCAAGTTTACTCAAATATTACATCCTTTGGACATTCGTCCGCTACAAGACGGGCACCCTTCAGGACGCCCTCATAATATATTTCAGGGGTGTGGTGCTCCTTGCCCTGCAGCGGTCCTTCCTTGATCAGCTTCACGGTGTCTAGCTTGGCACATTGCACCTTCACATGGGCGAAAGCCCGGTGTGCACCTTCGATGCAGACCGACCGCTTGACGACTTCCAGCCGTGGGCAGGCATCCACAAGCCGCCTCACCAAGCCGAAGTAGCTGTTCGGAAGGGCTTCGCCAGGCCACAGCCGGACTATAAAGCCCTTCATGGCCTGTTCGGCTGCCTTGTGTAGCTCGACCAGCTGCTTCAGTTGGTCGCTCATAGGCACCAGGTGTTCGGTCCCAGTATACTGAGACCAGAAAAGCTTCTCCGTTGAGCTTCCCTCCTCGGCCTGGTAAAACTGTGCGGCATCCGACATGCTGCGGGGCAAATCTGCGAATGCTCCTGGAGAGCTCCGGATTCGGGTAAGTAATAGGTAATTTACTTTCATGTGCTTGCTTTGCATATAGAATGCCATACCCGCCGCTATTTTCTTCATCGCGTCAATCTCCTGGAAGGCCTTTTGGGCTTAGGCCTTGGCGCTCTTTGTGCTCTCGAGGACCGCAGAAAGCTCAGACTCTCGCGTCTTCGAGTCAAGCTCCAACGCCTCGTGCTTCGTCACGAGAGCCTGGAGCACTTGCTGCACCTCGCCCACCCGAACCTCTTGCCTTTCCTGCTCGGTGCGCTCCTTGGCTGCTTTATCTTCGGCCTCGGACAACGCTTGCTTTAGGGTCGCCACTTCGGTCGTGGCCCCTGGCAAATTCATGATGATCCTGTCATTTTGCAATCGCATTCTTTTTATACATATCCATAGACTAGGTACTACTTACCTTTGTTCTCCTCGAGCTGCCTCTTGGCAAGGCCGAGCTCGTCCTTGGACCCTTTAAGGTCCTGCTTCAGTGCGGCGACCTCCACAGTCAGTGCGGCAGATGCCAGCAGCGAAGCCTGCATACGCATATTGACATACTTATATTAGACTCCTGCGATATTGTTTGATCCTCTGTTCGGCTTTTCTTTGTGAACACCGAACAAAGCATCATGGGCTACTATCTATGCGGTAATATTTTTCCCTATATTTTAAACACTTACCTCAAAGCCTGTTAGAAGGCTGGCATAGGCTTCAGTCAATCCACTCTTGGCGGACTGAACCTTCTGGACCACCGCACTCAAAATAGTATGGTGCTCCTCGTCGATGGAAGCGCTGCGAAGCGCTCCCAGCAGATTGTCCGGCGCCTCTGGATGGACAGAGGTCACCGGCACAGGCGTCTTGCCCCTCTTGGAAGGAGGCCGCCTGCCCGAGTCCGGAACCACTAGAGGTTCCGGCGCGGTGTTCGGATGAGGGCCGAACTCGGAGCCCTCAGGGGCCTTGTTCCCTCTGCTCCCGGAGTCCGGAAGGTCACCTTGAGGCGCCTCCGGGACTGTCTCCCCTCGACACGGTGCCTCTTGAGACAATACCTCTGTGTCGTCCGCATGGCAAGGGGAGGTGGCGGTCGGAAGTGGATCGCTATCCATATCCGACGAGCCCAGGGAGCCGTCCGACGATACATCGATACGGCTCGTGGCGGCCTGTATAATCGTATCCGACGTTAGGGGAAGAAGTGCGACAAAGGAATGCCATGAGTTACTCTGGTATCCAAATACTTACGACTTTGCCAGGGGCTTGGCCCTGAGCAGCCACTCGTCTTCGCCTTCGGTGGCGGTGGTGGAACTGTCCGGAAGGAGAGTCCTTCCCTTTTTCGACCCTCCGGCCTCCCCAGTTGGGGCGGCCTTCCTTTTCTTGTCTCCCCCAACTAAAGGGGGAGCATCTTCTTCTTCCTCCTCGTCTTCGGGGGAGGAGTGTGTCGCAGAGTTATCGGACGATGAGTCTGATGACGCCTGGCGTCGGGAACTCTTTCGGGTTCCCTTGGCCTTCTTGGTCTTCTCCGGCACCTTGTAAGGAGCCGGAGTCAGCATCTTTGTCAGGAGAGCGTCTGCTGGGCCTTCGGGCAAAGGAGCCGGACAGTCGATCTATCCGGTCGTCTCCTGCCAGTCCTGTCAAAGGTACGGGAGCTTAGATCGTGCATAGAGTCAAACTATGAAAACCAAGTATCCTGTGAGAGGTAAAACAGCTTACCGCGCTGGATTGGCGCTTCGCGCAGAATTCGCGATCCTAGGTAGTGGGAGGGGAAACCTCGGCACCCTTGAATAGCACCTTCCAGGCATCCTCGTGAGTTGTGTCGAATAGCCAGTTCAGAGTTCGGTCTTGGGCCGGGTCGAACTCCCACAAGTTGAAAGCCCGTTGTTGGCACGGGAGGATCCGGCGGATGAGCATGACCTGGACTACGTTGATGAGTTTGAGCTTCTTGTTCACCATGTTTTGAATACATGTTTGGAGTCCGGTCAGCTCTCCCGAACTACACCAGGACAGGCCCTTCTCTTGCCAGGAGCTGAGCCGCGTGGGGATGCCAGATCAAAACTCGGGGGGCCGCTCCCCATTTAGGGTCACGCAGCTCGGTGATGTAGAACCACCCCGATTGCCACCCCTTTACGGTCTCCACGAAGGAGCCCTCGAGCTATGTGACGTTGGGCATCTTGCCCACCATGGCGCCTCCGCACTCCGCCTGGCGGTCGCTCACTACCTTCGGCTTGACATTGAAGGTCTTCAGCCATAAGTCGAAGTGGGGCTTGATGCGGAGGAAGGCCTCGCACACGACGATAAACACCGAGATGTTGAGGATGAAGTTCGGGGCCAGATCATGGAAATCTAGGCCATAGTAGAACATGAGCCCCCGGACGAATGGGTGGAGAGGGAATCCCAGTCCATGGAGGAAATGGGTAAGGAACACTACCCTCTCATGGGGCCTGGGGGTGGGGATGAGTTGCCCTTCATCTGGGAGCCGGTGCGTGATGTCGTCGGGCGGGTAACCGGCTCTCCTCAGCTTCTTGATGTGTCCCTTCGTGACAGAGGAGACCATCCACTTGCCTCCCGCTCCGGACATGGTTGGAGAAGGTTGAGGTGGGAAGTGCGGACTTGGGCGCTGGAGCTCGAGTGCGCGAAAATGGATGAGCAAAGCAGGAAGAAGGCGTGGATGAAAAGGTGAATCCTTATCCCTTTATATGGGCGGACGAAACTATGCGTCCCCACTAGCCTGGTAAAACTCGCTTATCCCCCAAGCGCCGTAATCGATGGCGCGGTTGGGTTACCCACGCCTATATTGATGAGAATCCCGTAATAAGGGGGACACGATCTCTGCTTTGACAAGACGTGTCAAAAAACTGCCTCACGTTATGTGCGGGGTTAGTTAAAGGAAACGGTTCGAATAATCACTAGGTCATGGCATAATGTCGTGTTGCCAAAACAAGTCAGCAAATTGGATTTGTGGAAATATTATTCTCTCTACGGTGGTATGTGGAACTTATTTTGCAGGGTCGGACACTATCCTTGTATTCAAATTCTTCCGTGGTGTATTCGGAGGAGGAACCCGCCTTGCAATGCCGAAGACAACACCGCACGCCGGACTCATCGTCATTGAATCCTGGTTCAGGGGCTACTGAGGGAGTCCTAGATTAGGGGGTCTCCGGACAGCCGAACGATATCCTTTGGCCGGACTGTTGGACTATGAAGATACAAGTTTGAAGACTTCATCTCGTGTCTGGATGGGACTCTACTTAGCGTGGAAGGCAAGCTAGGCAATACGGATAAGTATATCTCCTCCTTTGTAACTGACCTTGTGTAACCCTAGCCCTTTTCCGGTGTCTATATAAACCGGAGGGTTTTAGTCCGTAGGACAACATACAATCATACCATAGGCTAGCTTCTAGGGTTAGCCTCTCCGATCTCGTGGTAGATCAACTCTTGTACTACCCATATCATCAAGAATAAATCAAGCAGGACGTAGGGTTTTACCTCCATCAAGAGGGCCCGAACCTGGGTAAAACATCGTGTTCCCTGCCTCCTGTTACCACCCGCCTTAGACGCACAGTTCGGGACCCCTTACCCGAGATCCGCCGGTTTTGACACCGACAGAGAGCCTGAAAGAACAACGAGCAAAAGGAGTACAGTCGACAATCAACAAGGTGTCACACAGTGAATCGGAAAGATATTTGGTAAAACAGAATCATAGCTGCTCCGGCTGGCGCGAGTGGTCGAATGGAATCACCCTCGTAGACCCCCGGGGGTTGTCTTTGTTGCTGGTGATTCCCATCAGCCACTTCTCCAAGATGTCCTCACTGACGTCCTCCGGGTGGATCTGAGTGGAGTCCTCGAGTCCAGAGTACATCCACATCGGATGATCACGGGCCTGGAGCGGTTGGATGCGTCGACCGAGAAAGACCTCCAGCAGGTCCATCCCAGTCACCCCATCGCGGACGAGTTGGATGACCCACTCGACCAACACCTTGACCTGCGCCTTCTCTTCGGGAACCACCTTCAAGAAGGAGGGCTTCTCCACTCGAGCCAGGGAAAAGGGAGGAAGTCCAGTCGACTCACCCGGGGTCGGATGATCCTTGCAGTAAAACCAAGTCGACTGCCAGCCGCAGACCAAGTCGGGAAGGATCATCGCCGGGAAGGTGCTCTTGTTCCTCATCTGGATCCCCAGGCCCCCACACATCTGGATCACGTGTGTCCTCTCATCACTCGGATTGGCCTTTTTGACCGACTGGGAGCGGCAGGTGAAGATATGTTTGAAGAGGCCCCAGTGCGGCCGACAGCCCAAGAAATTTTCACACATTGACACAAAAGCAGCCAGATAGACTATGGTGTTTGGAGCGAAGTGGTGGAGCTGAGCCCCAAAGAAGTTCAAAAAGCCCCAAAAGAAATGATGGGGAGGCAGAGAAAATTCGCGATCGACGTGGGTGGCGAGGAGAACGCACTCACCCTCCCTTGGTTGCGGCTCGGTCTCGTTCCCCGGGAGCCGCGCCGATTTGTGGGGGATTAGTCCCCCCTCCACCAGGTTGTCGAGGTCGTCCTGGCTGATCGTCGAGTGGATCCAGTCGCCCTGGATCCAGCCCGGCGGCAGGCCGGATCTCGACGAGGATCCACCCCGGCTGGTTTGCTTGCCCTTCGCCTTCGCGGTCGCCTTCTTCACGCGCTCCAGCGCCACCGTCTTCTCTTTTCCCATGGCGGCGGATCGAGTTCGAGCGAGGGTTCAGCGACGAGAGCAGAAGCGAGCGTGGCGGAGAGGTCGGAGGAAGAAGAAAAGAGAATGGGAGCGTGCGGTGCAGAGAACTGGTCCGGTGCCTTTTATAAGGTCATTTTCCGAGTGACTGACTGGTAGGCCCAGACGATCTAAAAAAATCCCGCAACAGTCGCGCACGCAGTACGTGGCGAAAAAGGTGGCGCGGGGATCAAGGAGACCTACCTAATCCGTCCCGATTACCACGACCTCGTCCGTTTGGCGCGCTTCCCGAAATTCGAATCCCGCGAAATCCACGGAGAGCAGAGCAACTGGTCAGACTGAAAACATCCTCCACATTATCATTTGGGATTCTACCGTGAAAGTTCACTCGACAAAAACTAAGAATGGACCAAGGCGACTGAAAAAGATGTTGATGTTGTCTCCTCGTTTCATTGTTCCAGAACAAGTTATACTCATAGCACAAAGAATGAGTCAGAAGTGTTCCCAACTCCTTCCTCACTCAAACCCTGATCCATTCGGGGGCTAATGATGAAGCTATGTACCTAGGGTAGGGTCATGGATCTGTCCAAGATACCCTCCCCAAGGACATCTCTAAAGGAACCAGAAGCGGTCGAAGCATAATCATCATCCACTCGACCGTGAAGCTATGTTCCACTCGACAGTATAGAAGACACTCGACTATGCGAACAACCACTCGGCGATACAAGAAACCACTCGGAGTGTAGAAGGCCTAACGTCACTCAGGATGACAACGGTCGGTCATTCACTCTGTAACCTTAAAGATCATTTATATCTCTTTATTACTAGCGTTACCAGTAACGCCCTGCCTTAATGTACATTGAACCCCGCATAATGGAGGGGAGCTGGGGTCCTGGCGCACTCTATATAAGCCACCCCCTCCTCTAGGGCAGGGGTTCGCTCCTTTGGTAATTCACACGCATATATCCAGTCGACCGCCTCCGGGATCCAAGATGTAGGGCTGTTACTTCCTCCGAGAAGGGCCTGAACTCGTAAAACGCACGTGTACAACTCCTCCATAGCTAGGATCTTGCCTCTACATTCCTACCCCCCTATTCTACTGTCAGGCTTAGAACCACGACACCCCCATTATGCATAAATTGATCTAGTCTTTCACATTAGCCATTCTTGATGGTACTTGTGCTTCAAAGACAAGTTTTGGTCATGGGCCCAAGGTTAAAATCTTCGCGGTGCCATACCTCTTGAATCAAACATAGGTGGCCTCGGCCACCGCCCTCTCTTGAAGAGGTGTGTATTTCCTGTCCTCATTCTAGTGTTCTCATTGCTGAGTCTTGGTTCCCTCTTCTTGCCTTTTGGTTTTACCCTTATTTTTGAGCTAGCCGGTTGGTGTCTAGTCTTTGAGTCTTGCTGGGCGGTACTGCCGCTGGTGGTGCGCGGTACTACCACCCACCCGAGCAGTACTACCATTGAGGGGCGGGACCAGGGGTTATGTGGGGGCAGGGGGAGGTTTCGTCTCCCCCATACCCATTCGCACCGCCCCCTCGTTCCTCTTCGTCTCTCTAGCATCGACTCGCCACGGGAGGGCTCCGGCGGGCTGTCGTCTCCGGGCCGCCCATCTCCATTTCCTTCGGTGGAGTCGATCCCCACCCCGTCCTATTGCCATGGATGCCGGTATTGCCCCCGTTCCTCCTCTCCTTTTGTCTAGATTTCAGATCTAGTGTCTTAGGGGCAATAGTGGTTGCATCTCTCGATTTTTGGCTAAATCTAGGCTTGAGTAGGTTGGAGAAGGCGACTAGACTATTTGGATTGATAATTGGTAGGAGTATTTTTGAATTTGGCAGTCCGGTAGTGCCAGATTTGACCACGGCAGTAGGGAACCATTGTTTCCCCGTCTTGAGAGGTACTACCGCTCCCAGTGGAGCGGTACTGCCGCTTATGGATCGCGGTACTACCGCTGTTTGCCCAATTCCATCTTGTTCCTACCATTTTTTGATCTCTTTTGATGTGTTTGGTGGCTTATGCTTGTTCTTTCTGGTAGTTCCGTGTGTCCGTGTGTTTGGTTCCATTTGATGGTCCTTCTGAGCAGCATGTGAGCCATGTCAACCCCGGGCGTGCAACTTCCAAGCGCTACCACACCTCTGAGACAACGGCGGCCTCATCAAGTGTTCTGCCTCCTCCCCAAATGAAGAAGATGAGTGCGTCCAAGCCCAAGCCTAGGACCAAGTCTGTGACAGAGTTGTCTATCAAGGAATTCTAGGACAAGCGTCAGTGCAACCCCTATGAGGTCACTCAAGATCCCGCCTTGGTCAACCGCCCGTTCTGGAACCGTTTTCAGTATGCCATCTACTTTGATGTGATCAAAGCCAAGAAGGATGTTTTTGTTGATATTCGCTCCATCGACGTTGCCTTTATGGAGAAGGATCCTGACTACTTTGGGGAGGCTCTTCAGATGTGCTCTCAGTTGAACATCCTCAGGATCATGCAGTTCAACAAGGACTTTGATGAAGATTTGGTGGCTCAGTTTTATGCCACTGTCCATCTTGGCACGGATGAGGACAGGACTCTGACTTGGATGACAAATGGCAGGCTGCTCTCTGTCAAGTGGAAGGCCTTCATGGAGCTTCTTGAAGTTGAGGATCAAGGTCTTGAGAACCCAGTTGGCTTTCGCCCTCACCGCAATGCAACTTCCACTCACAAGCAATCTCTCTGGTCATACTGTACCTTGAAGATTCACCCGGTGACTCAGAAGGAGACCTATGAGCTGCCAGCATTTCTAGATATTCTCCATCGCATCTTCAGGGAGACTCTCTTCCCTCACATTGGCAACTTGGATATGGTACACTCTTTCCTTGTGGACATGCTTCTTTTCTATCAACATGAGAAGGAAGAAAACACTGGAGACTCTTTGGATATCTCTCATGTCATGTGGTCTGAGTTGGTTTCCGCCATCTCTGAGCGGAAGTGCCCTATCTATGGACCGTTTATCATGTTGCTCATTAAGAAGGCCTGGGAGCGTGTTTATCCTAAGGTGTTGTTGGAGACTGGGGATCTAGTTTCTCATGAGATCAAGCGTCTGAGGAAGAAGGAGAACTGGGGCACCGCAGCTCCAAGTTCTGGCGTTCGGCCTGGAGCTGCTGACATGGAGACCGAGGCTGATGCCGATGATGACGATGACTATGAGCCATCTGGAGTAGAGCCCTCTTGGGCAAAGAAGCTCAAGCGCAAGATGAAGAAACTCTTCTGCATGGAGTCTCATGGTCAGTACATGACTCATGTGGCTGAGAAGCAAGCCAGGGGTCGTCACAAGGAGCTCATGCGTCAGTTGGGCGCGACCATTGCCAGCGGATCTGAGGGCAAGATCACTGATGAGGAGGAGTGGATTCAGCAACACTGTCCGTGGACCGATTCAGACACCGAGCAGTTTCCGACTGAGGATGGCAGTGCATATGATCCCGCTAGGATGTGATGATAGAGCCCCTCAGTTTGCTTTCACCTGGAGCCTTAGCAGCACTCTTTGCCTTTTTGGTGTCTCGATGCCAAAGGGGGAGAGAGCTTAGGGATTTGTCATTGTCGAGTTGCGAGCGTGTGCTTGTGTGGCGTGTTTGCCTTGCCTGTCTTTCTCGCAAACTCTTTTCTCGTGTTGAACCTTGCTTGCTTTGGTTTGGTTTGTGCTCGTGAGACTTATCTATCATATGGTGTAAGACATATGCTCTCTATCGCATCTTATTGAGCTTATGTTATCTTGTGCTATTTATGTTATGCTCATATTTACTATCTTGCTTAGTGTTAGCCTTATTGTTGCAAGATATGCATTGTCTATAAAATATAGGGGGAGTGTTGATCCTAGTATGTGCGCCGTGTAGTCCAAAGCACTTATCTAGATAGCACACATCTAGGGGGAGCCCGTCTATATTTTAGAGATGTGGGGTTTGCTTATGTCCTATATTTTCCCCTTTGTGCAAATCTCGTATTGTCATCAATCCACCAAAAAGGGCGAGATTGTAAGGGCATATTTATCCCTAAGGTGTTTTGGTGATTGATGACAATGCTTTTGTGGACTAATCGTGTGCCTTGAGTTTTTCAGACGTTTCATCACTAGGCACAAGACGGTTTTGTCCCCCTCGAGGACTATCGAAGACGGCGTTTGTCTACGTTTTTTCGGTGGTTTTGAGTCGTAGGAAAGCCGTACTATTAAGAGGGGGTCCGCATTGGTTAGGCTAGGGTGGAATAAACACGTACACATCCCTTTTGCACCCACTGAGCTTTTCTGTTTCGTTGAAGGCTCCCTTGCTGCCTTCTCCCTGAGGTCTGGTCCCACGGTAGTACCGCGAACCCCAGCGGTAGTACCACTCGAGAGCTACAAGCGGCAGTACTGCTCCTCAGCGGTAGTACCACTTGGAGCTCTCAGCCGTAGTACCGCTGCGGCTCCGTGCTCCTACCGCCTCGACTTGAGGGTTCTCCTTTAGTGTCGGGTTTTGCGGTGGTAGCTACGGCAGTAGGGGCGGTAGTACTGCTCTTAGGCGGTAGTACTGTTCTTACCACCGCAGTAGTACCGCCCTGGGTCCAGGTCCTGCTCTGCTTCTCGCTCCCGTCTTACTGCGCGGCAGTACCGCAAGGTGGAACGGTAGTACCGCTAGCCACAGCGGTAGTACCGCCCACCCCAGCGGTAGTACCGCCCTGTGCGAGGCCGAGCGAGGGTAACGGTTGGTTTGTCTTCCCCCCTTATAAAAGGAGGTCTTCTTCTCCAAGTTGACTCACCTCTTTCCCCCAAGCTCCATTGTTGCTCCAAAGCTCATTTTCGCCTGATCTCACTCCCTATCCAATCAAACTTGTTGATTTTCTAGGGATTGGTTGAGAAGGCCCAGATCTACACTTCCATCAAGAGAAAGTTGATTCCCTCCACTCATCCCTTGCGGATCTTTTTACTCTTTGGTGTTTGAGCACCCTAGATGGTTGAGGTCACCTCGGAGCCATATTCCATTGTGGTGAAGCTCCGTGGTTTCGTTGGGAGCCTCCAATTCGGTTGTGGAGAGAGCCCCAGCCCTGTTTGTAAAGGTCCGGTCACCGCCTCCAAGGGCACCAATAATGGAATCATGACATCTCGCATTGTGTGAGGGCGTGAGGAGAATACGGTGGCCCTAGTGGCTTCTTGGGAGCATTGTGCCTCCACACCGCTCCAACAGAGACGTACTTCCCCTCAAAAGGAAGGAACTTCGGTGACACATCCTCGTCTTCACCGGCTCCACTCTTGGTTATCTTGTGCCTTTACTTGTGTGCAAGCTTTTGTGTTGTATCCTTAGCTTGCTTGTGTACTTATTGTTGTTCATCGTATAGATTGCTCACCTCGTTGCATATCTAGACAACCTACTTTGATGCAAAGTTTAAATTGGTAAAGAAAAGCTAAAAATTGTTAGTTGCCTATTCACCCCCCCCCCCTCTAGTCAACTATATCGATCCTTTCAGCTACCATCATCTTTCAACTTAGCTTTCTCTAGGAACACATTAAAATTCAACGGAACAACAACACGGGCCAACTATCTACAACAACATAGACATGCAAAATACTATCAGGTACTAAGTTCATGATAAATTAAAGTTTAATTAATCAAATTACTTAAGAACTCCCACTTGGATAGACATCTCTCTAATCATCTAAGTGATCACGTGATCCATATCAACTAAACCATGTCTGATCATCACTCGAGATGGAGTAGTTTTCAATGGTGAACATCACTATGTTGATCATATCTACTATATGATTCACGCTTGACCTTTTGGTCTCAGTGTTTCGAGGCCATATCTGCATATGCTAGGCTCGTCAAGTTTAACCCGAGTATTCTGCGTGTACAAAACTGGCTTGCACCCGTTGTATGTGAACGTAGAGCTTATCACACCCGATCATCACATGGTGTCTCGGCACAAGGAACTGTAGCAATGGTTGATACGTCTCCAATGTATCTATAATTTATGAAGTATTCATGCTATTATATTATCAACCTTGGATGTTTTATATGCATTTATATGCTATTTATATGGTTTTTGGGACTAACCTATTAACCTAGAGCCCAGTGCTAGTTTCTGTTTTTTTCTTTGTTTTAGAGTATCGCAGAAAAGGAAAACCAAATGGATTCCAATTGACCTGAAACTTGACGGAGCTTATTTTTGGACCAGAAGAAGGCCAAGGATTAAAAGAGTTGGGCCAGAAGAGTCCCGGGCTGCCCACGAGGGTGGGAGGCGCGCCCACCCCCCTGGGTGTGCCCCCTACCTCGTGGACAGCCCGGAGACCCCCCTGACTTGTTCTCGACGCCAAAACCTCTTATATATACAGAAACCTCCAGAAATTAACCTAGATCAGAAGTTCCGCCGCCGCAAGCCTCTGTAGCCACGAGAAATCAATTTAGGCCCTCCCTGGCACCCTGCCGGAGGGGGCCATCATCACCGGAGGCTATGGAGGAGGATCCCGGAGGGGCCATCATCACCATGAAGGCCAAGGACCAGAGGGAGGACCTCTCCCCATCCAAGGGGGAGGCCATGGAGGAGGAAGCACAAGGGGGAGAACCTCTCCTCCTCTCTCTCGGTGGCATCGGAGTGCCATCGGGAGGGGAATCATCGCCGCAGTGATCGTCTTCATCAACATCACCATCATCATCACCATCATCATCTCTTTTACGCGGTCCACTCTCCCGCACCCCGCTGTAATCCCTACTTGAACATGGTGCTTTATTCCACATATTATGATCCAATGATGTGTTGCCATCCTATGATGTTTTGAGTAGATATCCTTTGTCTTTGGGTTGATTGATGATCTAGATTGGTATGAGTTGTATGTTTTACTTTGGTGTTGTCTATGGTGCCCTCCGTGTCGCGCAGGCGTGAGGGATTCCCGCTGTAGGGTGTTGCAATATGTCCATGGTTTGCTTATTGTCTGTGTTGCGTGAGTGACTGAAACACAAACACGGATAAGCGGGACATGGCGTATGGGAATAAAGAGGACTTGATACTTTAATGCTATGGTTGGGTTTTACCTTAATGATCTTTTGTAGTTGCGGATGCTTGCTAGAGTTTCAATCATAAGTGGATATGATCCAAGAAGATAAAGTATGTTAGCTTATGCCTCTCCCTCATATGAAACTGCAATAGTGATTACCGGTCTTGTTAACAGATGCCTAGGACAGTTCCGCACACCGATCCACCATTATTCCACACTCGCTATTTATAATATTTAGTAATATATTCTAACTTTATGATAACAACACCTACTTTTATATTTTAGCTCTCCGATATCATACAAAGTTACCCTCTTCATGCCTACAATGTAGTTTTATTTCTCGTTGCTAGTTGAAAGCAAACATTTGGTGTACGTAGAGTCGTATCAGTGGCAGATAGGACTTGAGATAATATTGATCTTACCTTTAGCTCTGTGTGGTTTCGACACTCCATACTTATCACTTCCACCATTGGGAATTGCTATGATGATTCCCTGCACTTGGGGATTATCAATGGTGCATACTCAGGGAGAACACTTATACCTTGAAATTTAGTGAGAGATCATCTTATAGTGCTACCACCGAACTAAGCAAAATAAGATGCATAAAGGATAAACATCACATGCAATAAATATAAGTGATATGATATGGTCGTCATCATCTTGTGCCTTTAATCTCCATCTCCAAAGCACCGTCATGATCACCATCGTCACCGGCTTGACACCTTGATCTCCATCGAAGCATCGTTGTCATCTCGCCAACTATTGCTTCTAGGACTATCACTACCGCTTAGTGATAAAGTAAAGCAATTACATGGCGATTGCATTTCATACAATAAAGCGACAACCATATGGCTCCTGCCAGTTGCCGATAACTATGTTACAAAACATGATCATCTCATAATAAAATTTAGCATCATGTCTTGACCATATCACATCACAACATGCCCTGCAAAAACAAGTTAGACGTCCTCTACTTTGTTGTTGCATTTTTACGTGGCTGCTACGGGCTGAGCAAGAAACGTTCTTACCTACGCATGAAAAACCACAACGCGGTATAGTGATTGCTTTTTGATCTTCAGAAAGAACCCTGTTCATTCAATCCGATTCAACTAAAGTTGGAGAAACTGACACCCACTAGCCACCTGTGTGCGAAGCACGTCGGTAGAAGCAGTCTCGCGTAAGCGTACGCGTAATGTCGGTCTGGGCCGCTTTATCCAACAATACCGCTGAATCAAGAATCAACTAGTGACTGCAAGCAATATGTATATACCCACGCCCAGAACCCCTTTGTGTTCTACTCGTGCATATAACATCTATGCATAAACCTGGCTCGGATGCCACTGTTGGGGAACACAGTAATTTCAAAAAAATTCCTACGCACACGCAAGATCATGGTGATGCATAGCAACGAGAGGGGAGAGTATTTTCTACGTACCCTCGTAGACCGTAAGCGGAAGCGTTATGACAACACGGTTGAGGTAGTCGTATGTCTTCACGATCCGACCGGTCCTAGTACCGAAAGTACGGCACCTCCACGATCTGCACACGTTTAGCTCGGTGACGTCCCATGAACTCACGATCTAGCAGAGTGTCGAGGGAGAGCTTCATCAGCGCGACGGCGTGATGACGGTGATGATGATGCTACCAGAACAGGGCTTCGCCTAAGCACCGCTACGATATAACCGAGGTGGATTATGGTGGAGGGGGCACCGCACACGGCTAAGAGATCAATGATCAACTTGTGTGTCTATGGGGTGCCCCCTCCCCCGTATATAAAGGAGTGGAGGAGGGGGGAGGTCCGGCCCTCTATGGCGCGCCCTAGGGGAGTCCTACTCCGACCGAGAGTAGGATTCCCCCCTTCCAAGTAGTAGGAGTAGGAGAGAAGGAAGGGGAGGAGAGGGGAAAGGAAAGGGGGGCGGCCCCTTCCCAATTCGGATTGGGCTAGGGGGCGTGCCTCCCACCTTTTCCTTTCCTCTCCTCTTTTCCACTAAGGCCAAATAAGGCCCATATACTCCCCAGGGGGTTCCGGTAACCTCCCGGTACTCCAAAAAATGCCCGAACTCATTCGGAACCATTCCGATGTCCAAACATAGGCTTCCAATATATCGATCTTTATGTCTCGACCATTTCGAGACTCCTCGTCATGTCCGTGATCATATCCGGCACTCCGAACTACCTTCGGTACATCAAAACACATAAACTCATAATACCGATCGTCACCGAACGTTAAGCGTGCGGACCCTACGGGTTCGAGAACTATGTAGACATGACCGAGACTCATCTCCGGTCAATAACCAATAGCGGAACATGGATGCTCATATTGGTCCCTACATATTCTACGAAGATATTTATCGGTCAAACCGCACAACAATATACGTTGTTCCCTTTGTCATCGGTATGTTACTTGCCCGAGATTCGATCGTCGGTATCTCAATACCTAGTTCAATCTCGTTACCGGCAAGTCTCTTTACTCGTCCCGTAATGCATCATCCCGCAACTAACTCATTAGTCATATTGCTTGCAAGGCTTATAGTGATGTGCATTACCGAGAAGGCCCAGAGGTATGATGTCTACTACACAACCTTCTTCTTGTAGACGTTGTTGGGCCTCCAAGTGCAGAGGTTTGTAGGACAGTAGCAAATTTCCCTCAAGTGGATGACCTAAGGTTTATAAATCCGTAGGAGGCGTAGGATGAAGATGGTCTCTCTCAAGCAACCCTGCAACCAAATAACAAAGAGTCTCTTGTGTCCCCAACACACCCAATACAATGGTAAATTTTATAGGTGCACTAGTTCGGCGAAGAGATGGTGATACAAGTGCAATATGGATAGTATATAAAGGTATTTGTAATCTGAAATTATAAAAACAGCAAGGTAACTAATGATAAAAGTGAGCGTAAACGGTATTGCAATGATAGTAAACAAGGCCTAGGGTTCATACTTTCACTAGTGTAAGTTCCCTCAACAATACTAACATAATTGGATCACATAACTATCCCTCAACATGCAACAAAGAGTCACTCCAAAGTCACTAATAGCGGAGAACGAACGAAGAGATTATGGTAGGGTACGAAACCACCTCAAAGTTATTCTTTCCAATCAATCCGTTGGGCTATTCCTATAAGTGTCACAAACAGCCCTAGAGTTCGTACAAGAATAACACCTTAAGACACAAATCAACCAAAACCCTAATGTCACCTAGATACTCCAATGTCACCTCAAGTATCCATGGGTATGATTATACGATATGCATCACACAATCTCAGATTCATCTATTCAACCAACACAAAGGACCTCAAAGAGTGCCCCAAAGTTCTACCGGAGAATCATGACGAAAACGTGTGCCAACCCCTGTGCATAGGTTCATGGGCAGAACCCGCAAGTTGATCACCAAAACATACATCAAGTGAATCACGTGGTATCCCATTGTCACCACAGATACGCACGGCAAGACATACATCAAGTGTTCTCAAATCTTTAAAGACTCAATCCGATAAGATAACTTCAAAAGGGAAACTCAATTCATTACAAGAGAGTAGAGGGGGGAAGAAACATCATAGGATCCAAATATAATAGCAAAGCTCGCGATACATCAACATCGTATCATCTCAAGAACATGAGAGAGAGATCAAACACATAGCTACTGGTACATACCCTCAGCCCCGAGGGAGAACTACTCCCTCCTCGTCATGGAGAGCACCGGGATGATGAAGATGGCCACCGGAGAGGGATTGCCCCCTCCGGCAGGGTGCCGGAACGGGTCTAGATTGGCTTTCGGTGGCTACAGAGGCTTCTGGCGGCGGAACTCCTGATATATTGTCCTCCTCGATAGTTTTAGGGTACATGCGTATATATGGGTGAAAGAGGTACGTCAGGGGGGCCACGAGGGGCCCACTAGGGTGGAGGGCGCGCCCTAGGGGGGTGGGCGCCCCCCTACCTCGTGGCCTCCTCGAAGTTTCCCTTACGTGCACTTCAAGTCTTCCAGGCTTCTTTCCTTCCAAAAATGAGTTTCGTGAAGTTTCAGGTCAATTGGACTCCGTTTGATTTTCCTTTTCTTCGAAACCCTAAAACAAGGTAAAAACAGAAACTGGCACTGGCACTGGGCTCGGGGTTAATAGGTTAGTCCCAAATATGATATAAAAGTGCATAATAAAGCCCATAAACATCCAAAGTTGATAATATAATAGCATGGAACAATCAAAAATTATAGATATATTGGAGACGTATCAGCATCCCCAAGCTTAATTCCTGCTCGTCCTCGAGTAGGTAAATGATAAAAATAGAATTTTTGATGTGGAATGCTACCTAACATATTTATCTAAGTAATTTCTTTATTGTGGCAAGAATGTTCAGATCCATAAGATTCAAGACAAAAGTTTAATATTGACATAAAAATAATAATACTTCAAGCATACTAACTAAGCAATCATGTCTTCTCAAAATAACATGGCCAAAGAAAGCTATCCCTACAAAATCATATAGTCTGGCTATGCTCCATCTTCACCACACAAAATATTTAAATCATGCACAACCCCGATGACAAGCCAAGCAATTGTTTCATACTTTTGATGTTCTCAAACTTTTTCAATCTTCACGCAATACATGAGCGTGAGCCATGGACATAGCACTATAGGTGGAATAGAATGGTGGTTGTGGAGAAGACAAAAAGGAAAAGATAGTCTCACATCAACGGGTTATGGAGATGCCCATCAATAGATATCAATGTGAGTGAGTAGGGATTGCCATGCAATGGATGCACTAGAGCTATAAATGTATGAAAGCTCAACAAAAGAAACTAGTGGGTGTGCATCCAACTTGCTTGCTCACGAAGACCTAGGGCATTTTGAGGAAGCCCATCATTGGAATATACAAGCCAAGTTCTATAATAAAAGATTCCCACTAGTATACGAAAGTGACAACATAGGAGACTCTCTATCATGAAGATCATGGTGCTACTTTGAAGCACAAGTGTGGTAAAATGATAGTAGCATTACCCCTTCTCTCTTTTTCTCTCATTTTTTATTTTTTTATTTGGGCCTTTTCTCTCTTTTTTATGGCCTCTTTTCTCTCTCTTTTTTATTTGGGCTTCTTTGGCCTCTTTTATTTATTTTCGTCCGGAGTCTCATCCCGACTTATGGGGGAATCATAGTCTCCATCATCCTTTCCTCACTGGGACAATGCTCTAATAATGATGATCATCACACTTTTATTTACTTACAACTCAAGAATTACAACTCGATACTTAGAACAAGATATGACTCTATATGAATGCCTCCGGCGGTGTACCAGGATGTGCAATGACTCATGAGTGACATGTATGAAAGAATTATGAATGGTGGATTTGCCACAAATACAATGTCAACTACATGATCATGCAAATCAATATGACAATGATGAAGCGTGTCATAATAAACGGAACGGTGGAAAGTTGCATGGCAATATATCTCGGAGTGGCTATGGAAATGCCATAATAGGTAGGTATGGTGGCTGTTTTGAGGAAGGTATATGGTGGGTGTATGATACCGGCGAAAGGTGAGCGATATTAGAGAGGCTAGCAATGGTGGAAGGGTGAGAGTGCGTATAATCCATGGACTCAACATTAGTCATAAAGAACTCACAAATTTATTGCAAAAATCTATCAGTTATCGAAACAAAGTACTACGCGCATGCTCCTAGGGGGGTAGATTGGTAGGAAAAGACCATCGCTCGTCCCCGACCGCCACTCATAAGGAGGACAATCAATAAATAAATCATGCTCCGACTTCATCACATAACGGTTCACCATACGTGCATGCTACGGGAATCACAAACTTCAACACAAGTATTTCTCAAATTCACAACTACTCAACTAGCATGACTCTAATATCACCATCTCCATATTTCAAAACAATCATCAAGCATCAAACTTCTCTTAGTATTCAATACTCTATATGAAAGTTTTTACTATTCTTGGATGCCTAGCATATTAGGATTATTTAAGCAAATTACCATGCTATTTAAAACTCTCAAAATGATATAAGTGAAGCATGAGAGTTCATCTATTTCTATAATACTACCACCATGCTCTAAAAAGATATAAGTGAAGCACTAGAGCAAACGACAAACTACTCCGAAAGATATAAGTGAAGATCAACGAGTAGTCGAATAGTTATGCAACTATGTGAAGACTATCTAACATTTAAGAATTTCAGATCTTGGCATTTTATTCAAACAGCAAGCAAAGCAAAATAAAATGACATCTAAGAATAGCAAACATCATGTGAAGAAGCAAAAACTTAGGATCAACCGATACTAACCGATAGTTGTTGAAGAAGAAAGGTGGGATGCCAACCAGGGCATCCCCATGCTTAGATGCTTGAGACTTCTTGAAATATTATCTTGGGATGCCTTGGGCATCCCCAAGCTTGATATTTTGTGACTCCTTAATTCCTCTCATATCACAGTCTCCCTAAATCTCAAAAGCTTCATCCACACAAAACTCAACAAGGACTTGTGAGATAAGTTAGTATAAACCATTGCAAAAACCTTATCATACTCTACTGTAGCAAATCACTAAAATTATTATTCAACATTGCATAATAAATGCCTCTGCATATTTAATAGTCCTATCCTCAAATAGAATCATTAAATAAGCAAACATATGCAAACAATGCAAACATAACAGCAATCTGCCTAAACAGGACAGTCTGTAAAGAATGCAGCAACATCCATACTTCCCTAGCTCCAAAAATTATGAAAGAAAATTCCCACTGTAGTAAATTTATCATATCTTAATATTAAAAAGGTTTCAACATTTTATCACATTCTTAATTTTCTAGGTAATTATTGCAACGGCGGTAAACTTTCTGTTTTCAAACAGAAACATGTGGACTTCTAAAATAGGCATAGTAAAGGCTATCAATGCCACTTTTATTGAAATAAAAGATGCAAAACATTGTTCTAAATAACAGCAAGGAAATCCTAACAAAATAAATTGACGCTCCAAGAAAAACACATATCATGTGGTGAATAAAAATATAGCTCCAAGTAAAGTTACCGATGAACGAAGACGAAAGAGGGGATGCCTTCCGGGGCATCCCCAAGCTTTGGCTCTTGGCTATCCTTGAATATTACCTTGGGGTGCCTTGGGCATCCCCAAGCTTAGGCTCTTGCCACTCCTTATTCCATAGTCCATCAAATCTTTACCCAAAACTTGAAAACTTCACAACACAAAACTTAATAGAAAACTCGTAAGCTCCGTTAGCGAAAGAAAACAAAACACCACTTCAAGGTAATGTAACGAACTCATTATTTATTTATATTGGTGTTAAACCTACTATATTCCAACTTCTCTATGGTTTATACCCTCCGATACTACTCATAGATTCATCAAAATAAGCAAACAACACGATGAAAACAGAATCTGTCAAAAACAGAACATTCTGTAGTAATCTGGATCAAACGTATACTTATGGAACTCATAAAATTCTCAAATAAATTGCTTGACCTGAGGAATTTATCTATTAATCATCTGAAAAAAGAATTAACTAAATATCACTCTCCAAATAAAAATGGCAGCAATTCTCAAGAGTGCTAAAGTTTCTGTTTTTGACAGCATGATCAACAAGACTTTCCCCAAGTCTTCCCAAAGGTTCTACTTGGCACAAACACTAATTAAAAACATAAAACCACATCTAACCAGAGGCTAGATGAATTATTTATTACTAAACAGGAACAAAAGGCAAGGAATAAAAATAAAATTGGGTTGCCTCCCAACAAGCGCTATCGTTTAACGCCCCTAGCTAGGCATGATGATTTCCGTGATGCTCACATAAAAGATAAGAATTGAAACATAAAGAGAGCATCATGAAGAATATGACTAGCACATTTAAGTCTAACCCACTTCCTATGCATAGGGATTTTTGTGAGCAAACAACTTATGGAAACAAGAATCAACTTGCATAGGAAGGTAAAACAAGCATAACTTCAAAACTTTAAGCACATAGAGAGGAGACTTGATATTATTGCATTTCCTACAAGTATATATTCCTCCCTCATAATAATTTTCAGTAGCATCATGAATGAATTCAACAATATAAATATCACATAAAGCATTATTTTCATGATCTACAAGCATAGAATTTTTATTACTCTCTACATAAGCAAATTTCTTCTCATGAATAATAGTGGGAGCAAACTCAACAAAATAATTATCATGTGAGGCATAATCCAATTGAAAACTAAAATCATGATGAAAAGTTTCATGGATATCATTGTTCTTTATAGCATACAAGTCATCACAATAATCATCATAGATAGCAACTTTGTTCTCATAATCAATTGGAACCTCTTCCGGAATAGTGGATTCATCACAAAATAAAATCATGACCACTCCAAATCCACTTTCATCAATATAATCATCATAAATAGGAGGCATGCTTTCATCATAATAAATTTGCTCATCAAAACTTGGGGGACAAAAAATATCATCTTCATCAAACATAGCTTCCCCAAGCTTGTGGATTTGCATATCATTAGCATAATAGATATTCAAGGAATTCATACTAACAACATTGCAATCATGCTCATCATTCAAAGAATTAGTGCCAAACATTCTAATGCATTCTTCCTCTAGCACTTGAGCACAATTATCGGAATCCTTATTTTCATGATAGATATTAAAAAGGTGAAGCATATGAGGCATCCTTAATTCCATATTTTTTTGTAGTTTTCTTTTATAGACTAAACTAGTGATAAAACAAGAAACTAAAAGACTCGATTGCAAGATCTAAAGATATACCTTCAAGAACTCACCTCCCCGGAAACGGCGCCAGAAAAGAGCTTGATGTCTACTACACAACCTTCTTCTTATAGACGTTGTTGGGCCTCCAAGTGCAGAGGTTTGTAGGACAGTAGAAAATTTCCCTCAAGTGGATGACCTAAGGTTTATCAATCCGTAGGAGGCGTAGGATGAAGATGGTCTCTCTCAAGCAACCCTGCAACCAAATAACAAAGAGTCTCTTGTGTCCCCAACACACCCAATACAATGGTAAATTGTATAGGTGCACTAGTTCGGCGAAGAGATGGTGATACAAGTGCAATATGGATAGTAGATAAAGGTATTTCTAATCTGAAATTATAAAAACAGCAAGGTAACTAATGATAAAAGTGAGCGTAAACGGTATTGCAATGATAGTAAACAAGGCCTAGGGTTCATACTTTCACTAGTGTAAGTTCCCTCAACAATACTAACATAATTGGATCACATAACTATCCCTCAACATGCAACAAAGAGTCACTCCAAAGTCACTAATAGTGGAGAACGAACGAAGAGATTATGGTAGGATACGAAACCACCTCAAAGTTATTCTTTCCAATCAATCCGTTGGGCTATTCCTATAAGTGTCACAAACAGCCCTAGAGTTCGTACTAGAATAACACCTTAAGACACAAATCAACCAAAACCCTAATGTCACCTAGATACTCCAATGTCACCTCATGTATCCGTGGGTATGATTATACGATATGCATCACACAATCTCAGATTCATCTATTCAACTAACACAAAGGACCTCAAAGAGTGCCCCAAAGTTCTACCAGAGAATCACGACGAAAACGTGTGCCAACCCCTATGCATAGGTTCATGGGCGGAACCCGCAAGTTGATCACCAAAACATACATCAAGTGAATCACGTGGTATCCCATTGTCACCACAGATACGCACGGCAAGACATACATCAAGTGTTCTCAAATCTTTAAAGACTCAATCCGATAAGATAACTTCAAAAGGGAAACTCAATTCATTACAAGAGAGTAGAGGGGGGAAGAAACATCATAGGATCCAAATATAATAGCAAAGCTCGCGATACATCAACATCGTATCATCTCAAGAACACGAGAGAGAGATCAAACACATAGCTACTGGTACATACCCTCAGCCCCGAGGGAGAACTACTCCCTACTCGTCATGGAGAGCACCGGGATGATGAAGAGGGCCACCGGAGAGGGATTGCCCCTCCAGCAGGGTGCCGGAACGGGTCTAGATTGGCTTTCGGTGGCTACGGAGGCTTCTAGCGGCGGAACTCCTGATCTATTGTCCTCCTCGATAGTTTTAGGGTACGTGGGTATATATGGGTGAAAGAGGTACGTCAGGGGGGCCACGAGGGGCCCACGGGGGTGGAGGGCGCGCCCCCTACCTCGTGGCCTCCTCGAAGCTTCCCTTACATGCACTTCAAGTCTTCTGGACATCTTTCCTTCCAAAAATGAGTTCCGTGAAGTTTCAGGTCAATTGGACTCCGTTTGATTTTCCTTTTCTTCGAAACCCTAAAACAAGGTAAAAACAGAAACTGGCACTGGGCTCTGGGTTAATAGGTTAGTCCCAAAAATGATATAAAAGTGCATAATAAAGCCCATAAACATCCAAAGTTGATAATATAATAGCATGGAACAATAAAAAATTATAGATACATTGGAGACGTATCAAGATACCGCTCCGATACTCGGAGTGACAAATCCTAATCTTGATCTATGCCAACTCAACAAACACCATCGGAGACACCTGCAGAGCATCTTTATAGTCACCCAGTTATGTTGTGATGTTTGACAGCACACTAAGTGTTCCTCCGGTACTCAGGAGTTGTATGATCTCATAGTCATAGGAACATGTATAAGTTATGGAGAAAGCAATAGCAACAAACTAAATGATCATCGTGCTAAGCTAACGGATGGGTAAAGTCAATCACATCATTCTCTAATGAAGTGATCCCGTTAATCAAATGACAACTCATGTCTATGGTCAGTAAACATAACCATCATTGATTCAATGAGCTAGTCAAGTAGAGGCATACTAGTGGCACTCTGTTTGTCTATGTATTCACACATGTACTAAGTTTCCAGTTAATAAAACTCTAGCATGAATAATAAACATTTATCATGATATAAGGAAATATAAATAACAACTTTATTATTGCCTCTAGGGCATATTTCCTTCAGAAGGGGCAACACTTTGCTTTGAAACCGGTTGATTGGGTATTTGGTGATAGAGACCGTATCATTGCCAAACCGAGGGAAGGAGGGTTACTACTTCAAATTTTTATTTTCAAAACATAGAGACAGATCCAAGATAATCATCTCAAAGGAGGGCATGGATGATATCACAAATATCATCAAAGATCCACCTCCCTCCTAGTGAAGCGTGCTTCGGCTTCCAATGCTGAGAGATTGTAACCTTCTCCAAAATAGGTTGGTAGTCCACACACGTAAGTCACTTGTCCAACAAGGGCATACCAAGGTAAGTGCATGGAATGAGCTTAACTAGCAACCTAAGATGTTCTAGATTATAGAAATGTTTTCATCTTCACATGCAATGGGTAAGATGCTGCTTTTGGATATCCTTGATTTTCAGGATAATGGCCCCACCAAAGAGACCGAAAATTACTTTCACCGCTTGTAGCACATTCTCACAAAGGTCTAAGGAAGATCGTAATGTCACCGACATAGATGGAATCTCCACATCTCGTATGTTTTCTGACAATGCTTTGGAGGAATTGCATTTATTGTGCTTTCCAAAAATGGGATGTTAAGACATGCATCGCTAGCACAAAGGGAAGCGGCAACAATGGCGCCCTATCGCAAGTATCGAACACAAGAGATGGGAACAATAATGTTTCCATTGCCCACATTCCATCTTGTTTACCTAGCAAGCATGGTGCATATTCAACCACCATTTGGACTATATCAGTTTGCTTCCATCACTTACAGCAAGATGATACGTCTCCGTCGTATCTATAATTTTTTATTGTTCCATGCCGATATTATACAACTTTATATATTTTTGGCAGCATTTTATATTATTTTTTGGAACTAACATATTGATACAATGCCTAGTGCGAGTTCCTGTTTGTTGAATGTTTTTTGCTTCGCAGAATATCCATATCAAACGAAATCCAAATGCGATAAAAATTTACGGAGATTTATTTTGGAATATATGTGAATTTTGGGAGGTGGAATCAACACAAATGGAGGCCCACAGCCTCCACTACCCACTAGGGTGCGGCCCATACCCCCTGGCACATGGCAGTGCCTATTGGGCACCCTGTAAGTCGGTTGGGACCCTTCTTTCACCGCAAGGAAGATAATTTATGAAAAAATGTGTAAAAATTTCAGCGCAATCGGAGTTGCGGGTCTCCGGGAATTAAGCAACACTATAGGGCCAAAAAACAGGAATGCAAAATAGAAGAGAACAGAGAGATAGATCCAATCTAGGAGGGGCTCTCGTCCCTCCGCCTCCATGGAGACCATGGACCAAAGGGGGGACTCTCCTCCCATCTAGGGGGGAGGCCAAGGAAGAAGAAGGAGGAGGGGGTTCTCTCCTCCTCTCTCCCGGTGGTGCCGGAGTGCCGCTGGGGCAAGGATCGTGATGGCGATCTACATCAACAATCTTGCTACCTTCAACACCAAGTTTATCCCCCTCTATGCAACAATGTAACCTCTCTATTCCCACTGCAATTCTCTATTTAAACATGGTTCTCAACACTACATATTGTTATCCAATGATATGTGGTTATCCTATGATGTTTGAGTAGATCTGTTTTGTCCTATTGGCTGATTGATGATCATGATTAGTTTGAGTTGTATATTTTATTTTGGTGCTATCCTATGGTGCCCTCCGCGTCGCGCAAACGTGAGAGATCCCCGCTGTAGGGTGTTGCAATACGTTCATGATTCTCTTATAGTGGGCAGCAAGAGTGAAAGGAACTTATACCCGAGTAAGGGGGTTGTTGCGTATGGGAGTAAAGAGGACTTGATACTTAATGCTATGGTTGGGTTTTACCTTAATAATCTTTGGTAGCTGCAGATGCTTGCTAGAGTTCCAATCATAAGTGCATATGATCCATGTACGGAAAATATGTTAGATCATGCCTCTCCCTCATATAAAATTGCAACAACGATTACCGGTCTAGTTATCTAACCTTCTTGTCTTACAAAAAGCTATCTACTAAACAACTAACTTTATTATCTTGCAATTTATTCGTAGTTTTATTCTTGCAAAGTACTTCTAGTTTTATTCTTGTTCTAGGTAAAGCAAACATTAAGTGTGCATAGAGTTGTGTCGGTGGTCGATAGAACTTGAGGGAATATTTGTTCTACCTTTAGCTCATTGTCGGTGTCAAAACCGGCGGATCTCGGGTAGGGGGTCCCGAACTGTGCGTCTAAGGCAGATGGTAACAGGAGACATGGGACACGATGTTTACCCAGGTTCGGGCCCTCTTGATGGAGGTAAAACCCTACATCCTGCTTGATTATTCTTGATGATATGAGTGTTACAAGAGTTGATCTACCATGAGATCTGAGAGGCTAAACCCTAAAAGCTAGCCTATGGTATGATTGTTGTTGTCCTACGGACTAAAACCCTCCGGTTTATATAGACACCGGAGGGGGCTAGGGTTACACAAGGTCGGTTACAAAGGAGGAGATATACATATCCATATTGCCTAGCTTGCCTTCTACGCCAAGTAAAAGTCCCATGCGGACACGAGACGAAGTCTTCAATCTTGTATCTTCATAGTCTAACAATCCGGACAAAGGATATAGTCCGGCTGTCTGGAGACCCCCTAATCCAGGACTCCCTCAGTAGCCCCTGAACCAGGCTTCAATGACGTCAAGTCCGACACGCAGTATTGTCTTTGGCATTACAAGGCGGGTTCTTCTCCAAATTTTGAATGTTTGTCAAGTAGTGTTCGGCACCATAAATGTTGGACTTCTTGGCTTCTGTGCCCAATAAGGGCTATCTTCCACGCGTCGAATGAATACGAGGAGCGAGGGCATTTTTACATTCGCCCCCCTAGCCAGATAAATAGATTGTCTATTAAAGGGATGGGGATTCTTAGATCCAATCCATACCATCCTCCCACTGCGAGAATCCATCGGAGCGCGCTTCGGAAAAATCCACTCCAACATGGCCGACCACCGCAGCTCCTCCTCTCGCCCCCGTAGCCCTAAGCCCGGTGATTGGGAGAGGTGTTCTGTCTCACACAGTCGATTAGTCGAACTGCAGACTCAGGGATTTCTCCCTCCAGCGTATATGGTTCCTGTCCGAGCCGGGCTCGCCACCTACAATGGCGGGGAGCAAGCGGAGAGCCTCCCCGGCCCCTCTACGGGGGAGCGGGTGTGCCCTGTTCCTTACTTATTAAGGGGACACGGATTTCCGATTCATCCGTTCCTCCGCATACTCCTGGAGTTTTACGGCCTCCAACTGCATAATTTTACCCCTGCTTCCATATTACACATCACCGGCTATGTTGCCCTTTGCGAGTTATTCCTGGGCTGTGAGGCTCATTTCGAGCTGTGGAAAAGATTATTTTGCCTCGTCCCCCGCACATGGAAGGGGTCACTTTATCAAGTGGGCGGAGCCGAAATATGGCGCATTGCCGAAACCGGATACCTGTCCGGTACTCCGAAGAAGACGTCCGAAGACTGGCCTTCGGAATGGTTTTATATGGAGGACGCCCCCCTTCCAGACCCTGATCGGCGGGGTCTTCCTGAGTTCAACAATGCTCCTCTGAAGAAACGCCGAAGCTGGTGCCCACGGAGCCCCCAGGAGGAAGACAACAGGGAAGTCCTTTACATGATGAACTGGATTAAAGCGTGGGCTCAATCAGGATTGACAGTAATCGAGGTTATGTCAATATGCATAATGCGGGGAGTGCAGCCACTTCAATATCAAGGGCACCCCCTGTGGTGTTTTAACGGGGAAGATGATGACACCCGTTCCGGGCGTAAGGGTCCGGACACCACTGCTGCTTTAGCAAAAATTCTGTCCGAGTTGTTCAAGGGAGAGGAAGAGGAGTTCATCCGCATCAAGCCACGGGATGGATTCTCCATGTACAACCCACCAAGCTGGGTGAGTTATATCTCCTTACTCCCATTCTTCCTGCATTCTTTGTCGTAGGTACTCACCTTGCCATTTTACGGCAGGAACTGCGAAAAACCGTAAGGGAGGTCAACAGCCCATCTCCACAACTAGAGGACCCTAATCGGGCCCTCGGTCCCGGACTCAAAGAAGATCCGGACATATTCGTGGAGCTGATAGACAGGCAGTTCTATCAATTGAGCTGTGATGACGCCATGGTGGCCATTACGGCCGACTATCCCGGACTGCTCCCTGTGTCGCACGTAAGAAAAACCAAAATCCCAACTCCAAAAACCAGGATCCCCTTTTAGACACTTCACCTACCATATACATATGGTGTTTTACAAGGAAGGCATTCGGGACGCCGTGCCGAACCCGCAGCAACTCGCCAACAAGAGGCACCGAGGCCGGGTAGGCCAAAAAGGAAGGCGGTCAGGACGGAGACGCCGGCGCAGAGGTATGACAAAAACCCCGCTTCGTGGTTGTCATCTTTCTCAAAATGTAATGACGTCCATGTTTCTTTAATAGAAAAAACGCTCACCGAAATATGTCCGGAGAGGCTGCCGACCATGCTTCCACCAGTCGAGCTCCAGGGCCGGACATAGAGGCGGAAGCCTACATGGGGCGGACGCCGGATACTCCTCCTACAGAGGATGCGGATAGACTGTCCGCTACAAATTCAGAAGTGGAGAGCGCCATGAATCATAGGCGTCGCCGGGCCGTACTCTGTGACGCTTGCTTCTCACCAAAGGCATTTGATGCCTTCAATTCTGGAGATGCGTACCTCCGTGCTGCTCAAAATGGTCTAGCCAGAGCCACGGACCAGTATGTAAGGGATATACGGGTAAGCGAATCTGATGATTATATGTATGAGTAGCCCCTGAGACTTGAAACAGTTGGCACAACTGATTTAAGGATCATTTATTATGCAGGTTCTTACAGAGAAGAATACTCGACTGTCACAGGAGCTGGAGGAATGCAAGACCCAACTTCGGGCTGCTATTTCCGCATTGAAGGAACCTGAAAAGTCCCCAGCTGGTAACATTTGTTTCAAAGAATGATAGGTACCATATGGTGTGCGACATGGCTGCAGATCTAAAAGTAGATATTGCAGATGACTCCAGAGAGAATCCGGAGGACCACCATGTCGTACGACAGCTAAAGGCTGGCGAACGCATGCTGACTAAGGTCAGGCTGGAGAAAAACAATCTCCAAGACGCTAATACCAAACTGAGCGTGGAACTAAAAGATGTTCGAGCCTAGCTTGCGGACTCCGAGAAGGAGAATAAGCGGCTTCGACGCGGCAATTTCAGTAAGTGCTTGAACGAACCATTAAAAGGGTGCGGCGGAGAAGCCGGGTAACAGAGTTATGTCTGTAGGTATGCTGACGGGTCGTCCCGCGGAGGAGATGCCCGGATCTGCGGGTGATCTTCTACCCGAGCTCTCACAACTGCACGAACAAGTTCGGCAGGTGATGCAAGATATTACCCAGGCCTTGTGGCCATCCGTCTCCCTGCCAGAAGGCATTGGAGAGCTTGCGGAGAAGCTCAAGGGAGCACGGCGGCGCTTCCGATTATGGAAGATATCGACCTGCCGTCAAGGTGCCAGGGAAGCCTGGGCCATGGTGAAGACGCGGTATACCAAGGCTGACCCAAACCACATGGCCGAGGTTGGGCCTGTGGGGCCTGATGGGAAAGAGATCCCCGTTAGCTTAGTGTATGGGCAAGTAGAATTAGCTGCAAAGTATTCCCAACAGGATTGTAGGCTAGACAGCCTGTTGGATGGTATAGAAGAGCAATTTAGTCAGTCTACATGACTATGTAATTAAAGTGACATGCATAATGCCTTCTAGCCGGATTGTAAATCATTTGTCATGGCAGACCTTTTCGCTTCAACATCGGGACCCAATAGTCTGGAGTGTATCCGAATACCCGCTTAGTTATATAAGAACCGGGGTATGCGTGGAAACCAGGCGTATGGGTCATTAGTGCTTGAACAGACAAGTATCCAACTAGTTATGTTATATTACATGGGTAGTAAGAAACATCTTCCATGGAGAATAGTTCCGTTAAGGGTTCCTTTCCCTGGGTACGCATGCCCTAAAGTGCATGTCCGGACTGCGAGAGGAGATGCAAGTAAAAACATCTGGGGGCGCATATGGAAAGTAAATAAAGATCATCTTTTGTTCACCGACCGAATATTCCCTTAAGAACGCTAGCTTTCGGCTTCACCCAGTCTGAGGTACACATCCGCTGACCCGACAGTAACAATCGCAGAGGTGCTCCCCTTATGTCCTAGCCAAATTAACGGGAACGTAGGGCATAAATACAAGAGCCAGGCAACCCAGCTTGGCCAAAACTTAAGTCATATCGATGCATATAATGGCGAAGAAAAGGTACATGCGGAAGAATAACACATGTGCGGGGCATGAAGCCCAGATAAATAATTAAGCTTCTATGTAAGAAGCCCCCAGGTATAATGAGCGTGGTTAGCGTGTCAATAGTGTGCAAGCAAGGCACAAGTTGGCCCTTGAAGGCCTTGAGAAAGAATGAAATAAAAGAAAGGAAGAGAAAAAAGACAGATGATGTATATGCAAAAAATGGACAGAGGAAGGAGACGCACATAGAGTCCGGCACTAGGCGTAGAATCTTTGGAGCCTGGCTGCGTTCCATGGGTTCGGCTCAAGTCGATTATTCGATGCATCCCGCAGACGGTACGCTCCACCAGTCAGAACTTGGTCAATAATGAAGGGACCTTCCCATTTGGGCTCGAGCTTGGTCTTTTTCTTCTCCGGTAGGCATAGAACTAGCTCACCAACGTTATAAGTTTTGGCCCGTACTTCTCTGCTTTGGTATCTGCGAGCCTGTTGCTGATAGAATGCGGAACAGGCTTTTGCCACGTCGCGCTCCTCCTCCAGGGTGTCTAGACTGTTCTGCCGGTCGAGCTCGGCTTCTCTTTCTTCGTACATGCGCACTCGAGGTGAGTCATGAATTATGTCACAGGGCAGAACCGCCTCTACACCGTACACCATAAAGAAGGGTGTGTGTCCGGTCATACGGTTCGGCGTGGTCCGCAGCCCCCAGAGTAAGGAGTCGAGCTCCTCTACCCAGTGTGTGTTAGACTCCTTTAAGGACCACATGAATCTGGGTTTGATGCCGCTCATGATAAGACCATTTGCTCGCTCGACTTGACCGTTGGTTTGTGGGTGATAGACAGAGGCATAATTGAGCTTAATGCCCATGTTGCTACACCAGAGTTTTACCTCGTCAGCCGTGAAGTTCGTGCCGTTGTCAGTGATGATGCTGTGGGGGACGCCATAATGGTGTACAACACCGGATATGAAGTCTATCACCGGTCTGGATTCAGCCGTTTTAACAGGTTTGGCTTCTATCCATTTGGTGAATTTATCCACCATGAACAGTAAGTATTTTTTCTTATGGGTTCCCCCTTTAAGGGGTCCAACCATGTCAAGCCCCCAGACCGCGAAGGGCCAGGTAATGGGGATTGTTTGGAGGGCGGTGGGTGGCATGTGGCTTTGGTTTGCAAAAAGCTGGCAACTGACGCATCGTTGGACCAAGTCCTGTGCATCTACCCAGGCCGTCGGCCAATAAAAACCTGTATGGAAGGCCTTGCTTACAAGGGCCCGGGCTGCGGCGTGGTGGCCGCCGAGTCCGGCGTGAATTTCTGCCAAAAGCTCCCACCCTTCCTCTTCGGAGATGCACCTTTGAAGGACTCCGGTAGTGCTTTTTTATACAGCTCTCCCTCATGGACCCTGTAGGCTTTAGATCGCTGCACTATGCAGCGTGCCTCATTTTGGTCCTCGGGAAGTTCCTGCCTAGTTAGGTAGGCCAGGAATGGTTCTGTCCACGGGGCGATGATGGCCATTATTACGTGGGCTGAAGGTGTTATTTCGGTGGCAGAGCTTCCGATTATGTCAGAATGTTCGGTATCGGGCGTTTTGGCCGGGTCCGGACTATTGTTACCGGTGTCCCCTTCCCATACCGCGGATGGCTTAAACAACCTCTCCAAAAAGATGTTGGGGGGACCGCATCACGTTTTGCACCAATGCGGGCGAGGATATCCGCCGCCTGATTGTTTTCCCAAGCCACATGGTGAAATTCGAGCCCCTTGAACCGAGCTGACATCTTTAGGACGGTGTTGCAATAGGCTGCCATCTTTGGATCCTTGGCATCGAAGTCTCCATTTATTTGGGATATTGCGAGGTTCGAATCCCCACGCACCTCCAGGCGTTGAATGCCCATGGAGACTGCCAACCGAAGACCATGTAACAGGGCTTCGTATTCGGCTGTGTTGTTGGAGTCTGTATACAATATCTGTAGTACGTATTGAACTGTATCTCCGGTTGGGGACGTCAGGACGACGCCAGCCCCCAGACCGGCCAGCATTTTGGAGCCGTCGAAGTGCATGATCCAATTGGAGTATGCGCCGTACTCTTTAGGGAGTTCAGCTTCCGTCCATTCGGCGACAAAGTCGGCCAATACTTGCGATTTAATGGCTCGCCGGGGTTTGTATGTTATGTCGAACGGGAGGAGCTCAATAGCCTATTTGGCAATCCGACCCGTGGCGTCGCGGTTATTTATAATATCATTAAGTGGTACTTCTGAGGCTACCGTAATTTAACACTCTTGAAAGTAGCGTCGCAGCTTCCGGGATGCCATGAATACCGCATAGGCTATCTTTTGATAATGTGGGTACCGTGATTTGCATGGAGTGAGGACAATGGATACATAATATACCGGATTTTGAAGGGGGAATTTATGTCCGTCCGTTTCTCGTTCGACGACGAGCACTGCGCTTACAACCTGATGAGTTGTCGCAATGTACAATAGCATTGGTTCGCCGATGTTTAGAGCGGCCAGGATTGGGTTGGTTGCCAGTATGGCTTTTATTTCTTCCAATCCGGCTGTGGCAGCGTCCGTCCACTCGAAGTGTTCGGTGCACCGAAGGAGGCGATAAAGGGGTAATGCCTTTTCTCCTAAGCGGGAGATAAAGCAGCTTAGAGCCGCCACACATCCGGTTAATTTTTGGATTTGTTTGAGGTCCATTGGTATAGCCAACTGTGACAGAGCTCGGATTTTGGCCGGATTTGCTTCAATTCCTCTACTGGAGACAATGAAACCCAAGAGCTTTCCGGTTGGTACACCAAAAACGCATTTTTCCGGATTGAGCTTGATGTCGTATGTTCGGAGGTTGTCGAATGTGAGCCTCAAGTCGTCTATTAGAGAGTCGATGTGTTTGGTTTTGACGACCACATCATCTACGTATGCCTCTACTGTTTTGCCGATCTATTTCTCCAGACATGTCTGAATCATACGTTGATATGTTGCACCGGCGTTTTTGAGCCCAAAAGGCATTGTGTTGAAACAGAAGGGGTCGTATGGTGTGATAAATGCTGTTGCGGCTTGGTCGGACTCCACCATCTTGATTTGGTGGTAGCCGGAGTATGCGTCGAGGA
This sequence comes from Triticum aestivum, assembly GCF_018294505.1. Lineage (NCBI taxonomy): Eukaryota > Viridiplantae > Streptophyta > Magnoliopsida > Poales > Poaceae > Triticum > Triticum aestivum. Next base: position 543,883,009 of record NC_057809.1, on the reverse strand, counting down.
AACACAATGAATCGTGTCCTGCGGTAGCATCGATAATTTGTCCTTCTTTGGTACCATCACATAGGCGCCAGGATTTGTCCTTCTTTGGTACCATCACCAGGTTCGCTAGACAGTCCGGGTGTTTTATTTCTCTAATGAATCCGGCCTCCAATAACTTGGCTAGTTCCTCTCCCATAGCTTGTCTCTTAGGTTCAGAGAAACGCCGAAGAGTCTACTTGACCGGCTTGAATACCTTTAGAATATTAAGGCTGTGTTTGGCCAGTCTGCGTGGGATTCCTGGCATGTCTGAGGGGTGCCAGGCGAATATGTCCCAATGCTTGCGCAGGAACTCTCGTAGTGCGGCGTCCACGGCGGGGTTTAACTGTGCCCCGATGGAGGCTATTTTTGTAGGGTCCGTTGGGTGGGCTTGGAATTTGACTATTTCATCCGCTGGTTTAAAAGAGGTGGACTTGGATCTCTTGTCAAGTATCACGTCATCCCTGTCTAGTGTGGAGCGCAGCGCAGATAATTCCTCGGCCGCAAGGGCTTCGGATAATGCCTCGAGGGCCAATGCGGTTGTTTTGTTTTCGGCGTGGAGTGTTGTGTCCGGATCACTAGTGAGAGTGATGATTCCGTTGGGCCCGGACATTTTGAGCTTGATGTACCCGTAATGGGGTATAGCTTGGAAGATCGTGAATGCCTCCCGCCCTAAAAGGGCGCGGTATCCGCTACTGAATGGGGCCACTTGGAATGTAATTTCTTCGGACCTATAGTTCTCCAGCGTGCCGAATACCACATCTAGTGTGATTTTCCCAGCACAGCGTGCTTCCCGACTGGGGATGATTCCTCTGAAGGTTGTGCTGCTTTGCTCAATGCGGTTCCAGTCTATTTCCATTTTTTGAAGAGTTTCCTCATAGATGAGGTTTAATCCATTGCCGTCGTCCATGAGTACTTTGGTGAGTCGAAAGCCGTCCACAATTGGACTGAGGACCGGTGCAGCTGGTGCTCGGGCTGTTCGGAATTTAGGTTCGTCACTGGCATTGAAGGTAATAGCCGTGTCACTCCATGGATTTATTGCTGCCACGTGGCAGATTTCGGCAAGGCTGCGGAGTGTTTGCTTGCGCCTATTATTTGATGTGAAGGTTTCAAAGACTGTTAATACCGTATTGTTATCCCCGGGATGGTGCTCTGTTGCATCTGGGATGAGAAGATCCTCACCACTTTTGGCCACCTGCCGGAGTACCCAACATGCTCTAAGGTTGTGTGTTGGTATGGTATCCGTTGTGCTATGAATTTTGCAGGGTCCGTTGAGCCATCCCTCCAATACGGTTCCACGCCCTATAGAGGGTCTTTGCTTCTTTGTAATTAACTCGGGTGTCTTATGGTAGTGCACCCTTTTACTTCGGACTGGGTGTATATTCGGAGCCGGATTATCCCAAAATTTCGTTTCGATTTTCCAGGCGCTTTCCATCGCACAGTACTTTCGTACTATGGACGCCAAGTCAGCAAAGCGTGATATGTCACGGCGACTTATGGAGTTAAGGATTCCCTTGTCCGTGCAATTATTGCAGAAAAATGAGACTGCGTCTTCCTCGCGACAGTCCTTAACCTTGTTCATCACAAGGAGGAATCTTGCCCAATAATGATGTACTGTTTCCTGGGGCGCTTGCCTGATGTGGGAAAGATCGTTTATGCTTGGGTGGGTGGGTGGCTTTGAGTCCAAACCCTTACCCGATCTGAGACCCAGGGGCCGAGGAGTTTCCAATCTTGGAAGTTCGGGTTTCGGGATGTTGCCCGATAAGTCTGGCCCGCCGCCTGACTCTAGGTTCAGGGCTTGGGTGAAGTCCTCCCATAAACGGGTATCCGGCTGGGAGAGCTCAGGAATCCGAACATAGTTAGTCCTTAAGATAGAGGAAGAATCGCCGCATTGTTCCTCCACCACCGCAATATGATGGGTGACCGGTGGAGAGTTAATCTCCCTTTGATCGGGTTTAAGCCCAATCCGATCATAGTCCGTAGCGACTCCCAAGGCGGCGATGCGATCCAAGAGCTCGTTTAGGGATGAGAGCTCCATTGGATCCATCTGCTCGGCAAATTCTGAGCCGACGTGGAGGTTGTTCTCGATGACCCGAGAAGTCATCGTCGGTGCAGCAGCCGAACGGGCGGTCATGATGAAACTGCCTAGCCGGAGAGTTTGGCCGACAGCTAGGGCTCCCCCGGTGGTAATGTTGTTTTTAACAACGAGACGAGGCATCCTTCCTTACAGCGACGGCACAGTGGAACTCTCAATGAAAGCACCAATGTCGGTGTCAAAACTGGCGGATCTCGGGTAGGGGGTCCCGAACTATGCGTCTAAGGCGGATGGTAATAGGAGACAGGGGACACGATGTTTACCCAGGTTCGGGCCCTCTTGATGAGGTAAAACCCTACATCCTGCTTGATTATTCTTGATTATATGAGTGTTACAAGAGTTGATCTACCACGAGATCTGAGAGGCTAAACCCTAAAAGCTAGCCTATGGTATGATTGTTGTTGTCCTATGGACTAAAACCCTCCGGGTTATATAGACACCGGAGGGGGCTAGGGTTATACAAGGTCGGTTACAAAGGAGGAGATATACATATCCGTATTGCCTAGCTTGCCTTCTACGCCAAGTAAAAGTCCCATATGGACACGAGACGAAGTCTTCAATCTTGTATCTTCATAGTCCAACAGTCCGGCCAAAGGATATAGTCCGGCTATCCGGAGACCCCCTAATCCAGGACCCCCTCACTCATTGTTGGGTTCGACACTCTTATTTATCGAAAAAGGCTACAAATGCCCCCCTACGCTTGTGGGTTATCACAAGAATCAAAAGCCTTCGAGATATAAAGTTTTGAACAAGATGTTTGACATTGCAAGGGTCTCACAATTGCCTAGACTAGACCCGGGCATGGATAGCCCGGCCCGACGACCTAGCCCAAGCCTGGCCCGAGAAACCTGGGTTGGGTCAGGCTGGGCTTGTCGTTCAGGTCGGGCTCGAGCGTTGTTTTGTAGCTCAGAAGGTAGTTCGGGCCGCGCTTGGGCTTTTGTATTTTGGACCAGGCTTTCGGGCTTCAGGTCGGTCTTGCATGTGTGTACAGTAGAAAACTACGTCCAAGCCGGGCTTTCAGGCTTCGGGCTGGATTTTGGGTCGGGATCGAGCTTGAAAATAGAGGTGTATTTCGGGCTTCGGACCGGCTCTAGCTTGAGAAAGGAAGGTCGGGCTTTTACAAGCCCGGCACGCCCGGTGTTTGTCGGGTTTAGCCTAGACATAGATGACATTGTTGTGTATGTACCGACCCTTGGTAAAGGCATGATAAGGAGCCACATGGAAAGTATCTAGTGCATCCAATCATTTGGTGCTAGTGGTGCACCCGGTAACTCTACCTTGCCAATCATCTAGTGTATTCTGAAGCCAAGCTTGTTCCATGAGGCTTATCCAGAGGATGTTTTTTATTTGCATTCACGCCTTTTAGAAAGAGCCGCTAAATCAATTCCTATTTTAGGCGAAGGAAGTATTTAAAAGTATCCTATTTACAAATGTTGCAAAATTCTAAAACTCAATTATGTTGTAGAAGTAACAAGAATCTATCATATCACAAAATTTTAGATGCAAATTCAAAACATGGCAGGAGAAAAAAATGACAAATTCAATGATGATAAAAGAAAATGGGCCAAATTGAAGGCCCAGTTCGCATTGTATACGATTCACATTGTGATTTGTCTTTTTATATAGATAAGTATTTTGCATTTTGGTCTAAATTTTATACCAGGGTACATATGTATCGTATTTACATCCTCATATACTATTAAGTTTTTTAGTGCTTCTAAAGTTTCTGTGATCAGGTGCACGGATAACACCAAATGCTCCATCGCAAAAAAAAGACAACACCAAATGTTCCAATGCACCATATGATTTCCCAGGAGCCCTGCAATTCAACAATTGGGTCTATCTACGCCGAAGTCGACCGAGGAAAACTTACTGATTAGTCGGTGGCTCTACCCATCTAATCTAAGGGCGTCTACAATAGAATATGCAAATTTGGAGATGTAAAATAGAAGATGTAAAAAATTACATCTTTAAAAAGTGCTTTTTGCATTTTCAAAAAAGTGCCAACTTCAATAGAAGATGTATATCGGAGATGTAAAACAACAACTCCAATAAAAGATGCAAATGGAGATGTAAAACTATACTTCAACTATTACTTCATTTGAAACATATACTTCAAACATAGCAAATTCAACTACTACTTCATTTCAAACATAATAATTAAACATCATTCTAATTGTAAACATAGCAAACTCAACTACTATTACATTCTCTCTACCTCTACAACATGACACGAACCTTAAGTGAAGACATGAAATGACACATAGCCTACATCGAGAAATAACTTTCTTTTAATCATACTTACTAAATATAGCAAAAGAAAATCCTTTATCTATTACTCCATCCGTGAAGAAATATAAGAGCGTTTAAAGCATCTATAGTCGTAGGTTGCAAATTCAGTCCCTCAAACGCCCGCGGACGCGTCCGGGGCATTGACCGAGCATGCCTCAGTTGTTCAATTCCACACCCGCGTCCCTCATATCCAAACCCTCAAAACCATACAACCCTTGCAACGCTACATAAAAACACGTTCATATCCCGGTTCATCGGATCAACATTGCATCACCAGACAAAAGAAGCATAGTTACACTAGAAACAACTTAAAACATAATGGGGAAGGGTGGAGGAAATCACCATTTCCTCGCCGGACCCTTCCCCTTTTGGTAGTCGGCGCGACTGTGCCACTCCTCCATATAGGAGTCGGCGTGTGGAGATGCGTCGTCGTCGGAGCTGGAGGTGGAGCCGCCCGCCAAGTTGGAGTCAAAGTCACACCTCATGCCAGACAGCCTGCGGAGCGGGCGATCCTGCTCCTTTGCATGGCAGGCCGCCTTCGCCACCGCCTCCTTGTTTGTCTCGCGCACCAACAACTCGATGGCAAGTCGGAGCGCTTGGCATTCTTGCGCGCGAGGACCGACGCGAGGAGCGTGGCCTCGGGATCGACCGGCGTGCTTGCGCGCGAACGACGCGCGGACATCTCGTCTCCCGCTGCTGCCCTCTCCCCCCACCCGCTGCCGCTCGCGCCAGGCCGCTCGTGCCTCGGACCCGGGCGTCCGAGTGTGTGACGGCTCCGGTGTGAGCACGAGGACCCAGCGGTTGCCGGGTACCATATTCAGAGCAGAGGGTGGTGGTGGTGGTGGGCGGCTTACTTGGAGGAGCAGCGCGGAGCGGCTGGAGCTGCGCGCCGGGCGGGAAGGGCCGACAACGTCGTTAGCACTGCGTCGACGGGTGCTGGGCAGTGACGAAGTTGACCCGCCGCTGTCCGATCCGCCTTGGTCGACCATCGAACGCCTCAACATGATGCAGAGGGTGACCTCCTCCACATTGTCGGGCTTCGCTTCGCGCAGCGGGCTTGCCCAGTCGTCGTCTGAGCCGGATTCCCCACCGGAGGCAGCGCTGCTTCGGTCGCCGACTATCGAATGCGCTCGGAGGGGATCGGAAGTGGAGTGGGCGAAGAGAGGATTGAAGTGGAGTTCGGATCGACTGCGGTTTAGGGTTTTCCGGATAGGGATATTTGTGGGGCAGGCGTGGGCCAAGCCGACGTGACGGACACGTCTGGGCCGCCCCATATTTGAGCTAGATTGGGGGGGTCGATCAGTCCAGGCGTTTGAGGCCTGTTTGAAGCGCCCGACTGGATCGAAATTTCGTGATCGGTCAGTGACCGGGCGGGCTGCTCAAATGTCTGAGGTGGGCTTGGGGTGCCCGCTTGTAGATGCTCTTAGAGCAACTCCAATGCACCGACCCAAACGGACAATGATTTTGTCCGCTTTTTGTCCGTTTGGGTCGGCCCGGCGGACACCCATGTTGTAAGTGCAACTATCCCTGGGTGGTTTTGGTAATTCCTAACAACATATAGCTCATTGAGCTAACATTATTCCAAGATTAATATTTCAGGAAAAGCTCAATGAATGGCATGGCATGGATGAGGAAAGTGGATCCCTCAAAATTCTAAGGACAAAAAGTTTGTCTCAAGCTTCAAGATCAAGACTCTACATTTTATATTTTAGTGATCCAAGATCACATTGAGTCTATAGGAAAAGTCAATACTATCAAGGAGGGATGAGGTGTTGCTTAATGGCTTGCTTGCTCAAAATGCTTAGTGATATGCTCCAAAATCCTCAACTACCTTCCCACATCCACATATGACCTAAACCAAAAGTCAAACTCGGCCCCACCGATTCTTTCTATCCGGCGCCACCGAGTTTCAAATGTCATAGCCACTGCCACAAACCCTAGGCAAATCGGTCTCACCGATAGGGATCTCGGTCTCACCGAGATGGGATTGTAATCTCTCTGTTTCCCTTCGTAACGTTCCGGTCTTACCGAGATGAGCGATCGGTCCCACCGAGATTGCAATGTAAACTCTCTGTTTCCCTTTTGTAACATTTCGGTCTCACCGAGATGAGCGAATCGGTCCCACCGAGTTTACCTGACCAACTCTCTGGTTAGCTTATTACCAAAATCGGTCCCACCGAGTTTGTGTAATCGGTCACACCGAGATTACGTTATGCCCTAACCCTAACCATATCGGTCCTACCGAGTTGCATCTCAGTCCCACCGAAAATCCTAACGGTCACTAGGTTTGATGAATCGGTCCGACCGAGTTTAACCATTCGGTCCCACCGAGTTTGGCAAATTGTGTGTAACGGTTAGATTTTGTGTGGAGGCTATATATACCCCTCCACCCACTCTTCATTCGTGGAGAGAGCCATCAGAACATACCTACACTTCCAATACACATTTTCTGAGAGAGAACCACCTACACTTGTGTTGAGGTCAAGATATTCCATTCCAACCATATGAATCTTGATCTCTAGCCTTCCCCAAGTCGCTTTCCATTCAAATTTTCTTTCCACCAAATCCAAATCCTGTGAGAGAGAGTTGAGTGTTGGGGAGACTATCATTTGAAGCACAAGAGCAAGGAGTTCATCATCAACACACCATTTGTTACTTCTTGGAGAGTGGTGTCTCCTAGATTGGCTAGGTGTCACTTGGGAGCCTCCGACAAGATTGTGGAGTTGAACCAATGAGTTTGTAAGGGCAAAGAGATCGCCTACTTCGTGAATATCTACCGCTAGTGAGGCAAGTCCTTCGTGGGCGACGGCCGTGATGGAATAGACAAGGTTGCTTCTTCATGGACCCTTCGTGGGTGGAGCCCTCCGTGGACTCGCGCAACGGTTACCCTCCGTGGGTTGAAGTCTCCATCAATGTGGATGTACGATAGCATCGCCTATCGGAACCACGACAAAAACATACGTGTCTTCAATTGCGTTTGAATCCTCCAAATCCTTCCCTTTACATTCTTGCAAGTTGCATGCTTTACTTTTCGCTGCTCATATACTCTTTTGCATGCTTGCTTGAATTGTGTGGAGATTGCTTGACTTGTGCTAAGATAGCTAAAATCTGCCAAGAACTAAAATTGGGAAAATGCTAGATTTTTATTTGGTCAAGTAGTCTAATCACCCCCCTCTAGACATACTTTCGATCCTACACATGTCCGTTTCCGTGTTTAGGTCGGTGCATGCTCCCACGCGATGCTCCCAGTGCCACTTCGCTTGGTGCACTAGGACGGCGATCCGTTGCCTTGGCCGGCGGGAAGATGACGGCGGAGTGGAGGGGGGAAGCGCGCGGGGAGACGGCGGGGCCCTTGCCCTTTCCTTTGCCGGAGAAGAGGCCCATTGCGGTGGCTAGGGTTTGCTAGGCTTTTATCGCCGGTAGGGGAGCACAAGGGTGGCGATATGGGGACGGGGCGTCTGGAAGCGGATGAAGACGGCCCCCACCGCACGCTCGGATTAAAAAAGGCCGACTGCCGTCGCTGACGCGTAGGCCTGTGGTGAGCGGTCGTCATTAATAAAGCTAACCGCGGTAGTTGGGCGGCCGCTTGGTGGGGACGTGGCGGACACAGAGAAGACTCGCGAGGCGTTCGCTTCGCGTCCACGCCGACGAGTTTTTGTCGCAAAATTTAGACCGCAAATGGGTCCGTGTGGACGCCAAGCTGACGCATTTTGCGAATGGATCGGCGCGTTGACCCAAACGAACGGCGACGGACGAAATGGGTATCAGAAGCCCACCGCAGCTAGGAGAGACGTTTGTGCATGCATGGAGGCAGAATGTAAGGGCATGTTTGGTTCCAATAAGTCACGTGACCTGAGCACACCTTCCCACCTTGTTTTTTAATGTAAAGGTAATGAGACTCACGTAAAAGGGGGTGACTTATAAGTTTTAAGTTGGGGTGAAGCAACTTATGAGTTATAAGTTGGAATGACTTTTGAGTTCGTTTGACAAAATAAATCATTTTTTGCACTTTTCGACTTATAAGTTGGTCACTTATTTAAAACCAAACAGGGCCTAATTCCCCACCCCTAAGCATTGAATGGAGCAGTAGTGCGCTGCCGTTCCTGGTGATCATGATGAAGAAGCGGTCTATTCAGGGTCAGTTCGTTCCTTGCTGTGTTTCAAACAGGCTGGGCAGGCAAACGCGAATAGCAACGCACACAAGTACACTGACAGGACGGATTGGGCGCCTGTGCCCGTCAAGGCTTCTGCACTGGCAGAGTGGCAGGGCAACACTTGCCTCCTCGACACCGTCCATTGGCTGTTCCGGTAGGCAAGAGCCATGCCCAGGAGCATGCAACGTCGGACGCAGCCGTTCTGTTGGCTTTCTAATGCTTTTTTTGCAAGGCGAAAAAGGTCGAGTATCTTGGACAAATTTGACAAATTTGATCTATGGACGAAATCAAATTACAGAATGAACTGTTTCATGAAACTATTTCACACGGCTGACTTTTTGTGTGACACTCGACATGAAGGCGCCACACTATATTGTGCAACGCCTCACAGATAGGCGCTACACGCCTGGTCAGCGTTGCATCCCAGACTGTTTAAAAATTGTTAAGTCATTGTGCAGAGCCTAAGAGCTAGGCGCTGCACTGTATAGTGTGACGCCTAGCTCTCAGGCGCTGCACTAGTGGTTGCACTACAAAATGAAGCAATCACTAGTGCAACGTCTAGAAGCTAGGCGCTACACTGTATAGTGTGGCGCCTAACTCTCAGGCGCTGCACACCGACTTAGTAATTTTCGGATCACACGAGTGCGACGCTGGCCAGGCGTGTAGCGCCTATCTATGAGGCGTTGCACGGTGTAGTGTGACGCCTTCGTGTCGGGCGTCACACAAAAAAGTCAACCGCATGAAATAGTTTTATGAACGGTTTATTTTGTGATTTGATTTCGTTCATAGGTTAAATTTGTCAATTTTTTCAGTATCTTGCTCGTCATCGGTACCGCGCGAAATCTACGGGATCTAGCAGGAGATCTTCTGCGGTGGCCGTGGCACTAGGCAGCAGCATAGTTTCCGGCAGAGCAGCTTTTCCGTGGCCAGCCGGTGCAGCCACTGCTGGCTCCCGAGGTGGAATATTCATGATGCATGCGCGGCGCGTATGCAGGGCAAGATCAGTTGCTGCAGCCGCCAAGGCTTTGCCTCTATTGTCATGACGTATTAAGAGGCTGTTTGAATTGTGACAATCTTTGTCATATATTGTCACATAATTTTTGATATATTTGTCACACTTGTTTTAGTTGAGTTGCTTAAATTATTAGCAACACTTTGGCTTGCCTAAAAAATCTTGTCACACTTTTTGTGTCTATAACATGTGTGGTTCACTGTTCATAAAAAAAATTCTTGCCTTAGATGTGACTAGAATCAAACACCTACCTAACTTGGTCAAATTTGCCTAAAGTTAGGTGTGACAAAGTGTGGCAATGTGTGGCTGGGAACCAAACAATCCCTAAATTACATTGGTGATTTTAGAAAAGAAAAATGAATCACATTAGTCAGAAATGTATATGTGTATTTCAGGGAAATTCGTGTAAAATAGTTTTCATTGCATAAAAAAGTTTTTTCCTTCTTCTCAAGAGCATGCAAATTGCACGTTTTATGGGAGGCAAAGGGTAAAATGCAAGAAAGATAGACAGCTCCCACCACACCCCGATGAGTAGTAAATCTAACACCAACTCCATTTCAACCGCCTGAACTAACAAGGTCTACAAGACCGCGTCTCAACCAAAGTTGATCACTTCTGAAAAGCAACAACTTCAAAAGAACTGCATTTGCCGACGCGCCAATCACTCTTGGGCGCCTAAAAGAGTTGGTAGATGGGTGGCGAGACTCGAATAGCGCGAAGGAAGCCATCATCTTTGATTCACCCGTGATGGCGTGCATAACACCCTTTAAGAACAATCCGGAACAACCATGAGACCAAAGAAACGCAAAGTGATCTCCAAGCCATGTCTTCAGAAAAGATGCTCCCAACAAAGGAAGAACATCGAAGACATCGTCATCGCCGATCTAGGTATGAACCTAGGCTTTAGCCCAAAGACAACAAACCGAGTGAGAGAGAGAGAGAGCGAGGTGCCAACACACCACAAGAGCGTCGTCACCGCTAGCATCAACCGGAGCCATGTAGGACTTTCGTTAGTATTGTCACACACCTACATCCCAACCCACCAGAAAGAGGCAACACCACCCAATATGGTTCACTCCGCCTCCGCCGCAACACCTCAACGTAGCAGCCACCTCGTCACGCTACACCAGCACCTCCGTCAATATGGCCGACACCACTACATCGAGCCCACCACAACGCCCAACTGCAGCTGAGCCATAGCGCCACCACGCCTAACAACAGCCATGGTCGAGCGCCGCCACCAAGATGCGGCAAGGATGGACCAGAGGCTCAGGCTGCTGCCGCTGTCGAGCGGCACCACCAGATGTGGGTCGCCCCACCACCATTGTCGTCAAGCGGGGATGCCGTCGGATCATCACTACGCTGCCAAGAGCACCGACAGACAGATCCAAGCCGTCGTCAGAGGGAGGGAAGCGGGAAGTCGCGCTGGGGAGATGCCTTCCCTCCCCCCTCTCCAGCTGTCAGCACTGCTTGAGCTTTGCCCCACAGTGGCCCACAATCCACGGTAGCAGCAAGGGAGGAAGGCAAGGATGGGCCGGCCATGCGTGGATTGGGGATATTTTTTCCCTGTATTGCCTGCGTAAAACGGTTACATCCTCAACTAAAAGCGCCCAAAAAAAATTATGGGGGCGGGGGGGGGGGGGGGGGGGGGGTTGGCTCCTCCTCGCGAGGATTACAAACTAGAAAATGTGCAACCTTGTTTTGCTTCCCTAGGAGAATCATCAAATTTAAGATGATGGCCGCGCGCCGTCAGCTCGTTTCAGTATTTGTAGTCGTCGCTAGGTGGTCTATGGATCTGGATGTAATTTTTATTATTTTCGGTATCCGTTGTACTGCCATGATCGAAGATGAATAGATCAGAATTTTTTCTAATTTTTTTTGCAAAACCCCCACACAAAAAGAAGTACATTCATAGATAGCCGCCACACGAGCGATCTTGACAAAAAAAAAACTCCTCATTGACGCTTGGTTACGAGCGCACGCCCATTTATTAAATTTTGACTACAAAAATAGTTTGAAATTTTCAGTATATGACATATATTTCCCTTTTGTTGTGACCACGCACAGACTATTTCTGTGTGTTTTTTCTAATATCCTCCTGCACATGTTTGTACTGCATTGCGTTGCTGCAAGTTTTATACTCCCTCCGTTCCCTAATACTCCTATAAGAGACATTTTAGTATGTATATTCACTCATTTTAGTATGTATGTAATCAATATATTGAAATAGCTAAAATGTCTTATATTAGGGACGGAGGGAGTAATACATTGTGCATTGCATCTTTTTGCACCGAGCTGCGTTTTACAGGGCGTACCCAAATTAATAAACTATTAGCAAATGTTTACTGGAAAGTCTAAATTCATCGCATTAGATCAGTTCAGTCCAATAATTTGCAAACCTACATATTTGGCATCAGACCTAGCACACTGCAAGTGTTGATTTCCCATAAATTAGGCCCAGTACCGCCGACTATGTGCCCTAGATCACACGTGGATTACTTGTCAGCGAATGGCCAGGAGCGATATTAAACTCTTTGTTTTCCCAAGCTGCCACACGAGCGATTTCGACAAACACTCCTCATTGCTATTAACATTTACATGCCGCACATAGAATTTTTGTTTACAAAGTTTTGGATCTGAAATCCCACAAGTGATCCTATAAGGACAAAGAAGCAGAACACTGCAGTAACTGGGCTGCATTGGCAGGATAATGCAGCTGTGTAACCAATCTTGTAGTATTACTGTCAAGTATAGCAAATCCCTTTTCTCATAAAAAAAGTATAGCAAACCCCATATGCTAGCTCAGTGAAACCCTCTGGATTTATGTGCTATTTACTCACGTTAGGGATGGGCATCTGCTAAGCTGGATTCTACCCAGTAGCTCTAGAGAACTTGGATTGGATAAACAGTTGTATCGACCAAGTAGTTCCACCCGAAGTTATCACATTTTCCCGCAAACTAAGATCACTTCCACACTATATCACCCAAAAACTTGAGAGCAGGAACTCCTCTAATTTCCATGTCCACGAGAGGTGCTTGCATTATGTTCAGTCCCATCAACTCTGGATCACTCTTTATCATATCCAATGCACGTGTTTGATCCTGCATGAAACAAAATGCATAAGCTGCCCTTGCACATTGGTGGTTTCTGCAAGCAGATCATTAGTTGAAGATCAAAATTATTAGTAGTGTCAATTCTCCATTGTACCTTCCTTTTTATAGCACAAAATTTACAGTCTGATGATGAAGGTGGTAGAACTTGGTTAACAATAAGTCTCCTTACAGGAACACTTTCCTTTTGCAAGGAAGAATGTAATCTCGCTGATTCACTGATTGCCATGACCTGAAAATGGCAAAAAAAAGGGCAACTATTATTACTGGGACATATAAATAGAGAAGGGGCTGCGGAGGTGAGGAGAAAATTTACCGTTGGAATCGTCACGATTATAAATTCAGTCGATTCTGTGTCACGGAAAAGCTCTCGCACCTTGACCATCCTTTCTCTGAGTTGCTCCAATTTGTTCGCCTTGAGAAGGAGAATAATGAGTTCAAAGTTTTAAACACCTACCTGGTGAAGAAACAATACATTCCAGTTTAACAGAGGAACTGAACAAGGAACTTACTGCATCCTGCTGTTGAACTTCTTGTCCAAATACTGATTTAATAGCTGATGTTGCTGAAGCAATCTTGCTCCTAAGCTGGATGGCAGGAAAAGTTAAATTAGTATAAAAAACATCAGCTAGATGGAATATAGCTATTTGTCACGGGATTTAAAGAACTTCAAGTGAAAAACTTGTTAAAGTTCCAAAGATACTGGATGGAATAGACAAAACAATATACGAATACTTAATATTCATGTTATTTGGACATATGAAGCAGGTGAAGGGGAAATTTCTGAGGTCTGGTAACCATAACTGACAAAATACTAGACCTCACTTACTGTAAAACAATTGAAACATAGTACTGAATAGACGAGTATTTAAGACCCAATTTCACAAGTTAACATAAAGGCACAATGTGAAGTTGCACAAACAAGCACAAATGAGCAAAGGGTACAGCAGCAGCAATGCATTGGCTTCTACTATTGTTTATCCAGAAAAATAACAGAAGAGATATGGCAAACAATTTTGGTAACACAAAATAAGTTGACTTTTTCTTCATTCAGCCATTTAATATGCGGTCTGGGCCTTGCATCTTAACATGATAGCACATCACACTAAAGACAATAGTACCTTCAAAATCTTCCCGATGGATGCATCAAGGAAGTCTGGCAAAGATAATAACCGGAGTGTATGGCCCTGTCAATAGGTGAGGCAAATCATAATGTGATTGTCAAGAGTCAACTTTGAATTCACAGAGATATGGTCATTACCGTAGGAGCAGTGTCAAATACAATGCGGCTAAACATGCTATACTCCGGTGCTTCGAGGAATTGTATAACCTGAGGTGGCATGCAAATAGGAAATCACAAGCTAGAGCTAGAAGAAACAAGCGAAGTAGGGAGACTATAAGCCTGAAGCCATCTCTTTTTACCTTTGAAATTGCTATTGCTTCATCCAACCCTGGTGGTGGTGTGTCCAATAACTCGCCCAGTTTTAACTCCCCAAGCTGTATTTGACAAAGAATAAAGATGATAATTATAAAACAGAAGCTGGACAGAGCAATTCAGGTTAATAACAATCAAGAGAACACCTACGACTGAACGTAATGTACACGAAATAATGTATTGTTAGCAAAAGTAGCCAGAAATATTGCCATGTACCTGGTCAGCAAGAATCCCTAGGCCCATGCCGTCCATGAAATCTTTTACTCCGGTCCCTCCATTCTTTTGGTTTATTGTCCGAAACTCTTCACGAGACTTCTCAGGATTTATCTGTGCCAGAATCACAAAATGTAACATTCAAGCCATGCAATTCAAGATTCTAGACCAAGTGATACACACGATTAAACCAGGCCTCCACTACTTGTGAATCCACAGAACTAAACCCTTGTGATCCCTGAATCTTTTCTCAAATTTAACAGTTGAGTTTTCCCTGATATTAAAATTGAAATGGTTTTAATGAATTAGTCCTGTTAACATTGCATCAATAAAAGAAGATACCACATATGCAAACTTTTCAAGGGAAATTACTGATAGAAGTTGGCTGAATTATTAGAGTATACTTGAACTATTGGCACAACACAAAACAGTAGCACTCCAATGTATTAGCATTTATTAATTATTAGCATAGGGGTGTCAGATAGACTGTCTTCGGCGCTGTTGACATACCAATGTAACTCACCTCAAGCGCAAACAATGGCGAATCAGTACCTTCGACAGGCGCGAGAGCCCCACCAGTCAAATCCTAAAACACGCAGCCAGGGGCAATGTTACAAATACATCAGGAGTGCAAACCCAGAGCGAACTCACTGGAAGAGCTGGAGGCTGGTGGGTGACCTGCGCAAACGAATCGCTCAGGGAGTGCGCGGGGTCGGTGGAGACGACGAGGGTGGGGTGGCCGCTGTTGGCGAAGCGCACGGCCAGCGAAGCCGCGCAGCTCGTCTTCCCGACGCCCCCCTTCCCACCGAGCATGTAGTACCGGCGCGTCGTGCGGGCCGCCATCTCCTCGAACCCCAGCTCCTCGGCCCCCTCCTTCGCGGACGGGGCGGCCTCCGCCGCGGCCGAGGCGCGCAGGCGCAGCGGCGCGTAGCGGAGGGGGCGCCTTAACGGGAGGCGCGCGGAGCGGGCGGGCGCCGCCAGGGAGAGGCGGTGCGCCGCGGCGTGGAGGTGCGGGGAGGCGGTCGCGAGCATCGTGGATGAGGGGGGGAGATGGGTTCGCCTGTTCGGGTTTCTCTTCTCCGCTTCTGGTTGATTTTCTGCCGAGTGAGGACGACGAGGCCGGTCTCTCGCACCAGCGCGGAGGAGCACGGTGCCACCGTCTGCCACGCCGCCTCCGCCCGCGAGGCAGCCCAACCCCGCCCGGCCTGTCTGTGCTTGCCAAACCCACGAACATTCAGGTCTTCAACGAGTCAGCTGGCCCATCTAAACCAAACCATGCATGGGGGGCATTTCCCGAAATCACTACTTTGAGGAGTACTTCTTCTAAAGATCACTCCCACCTCTAAAACCATGCGTTCAAAGCTTGAAACGTTTTCACCGCTGGATCCCTCGCGTCGAAAGTAGATCACATGTTGATAAGTTTTGACAAACTCATTTTTCACGAAAAAACAGACGAAAAAATTGAACCGGGAGCATGTTTGTTTTTCCTTTCTAGAAGCCGTTTCCGAGAGGCACGACATGCCTCTCGCGGAAGCAAATCTGTGCCTCTTGCTGAAGTAAAATCGTGCATCTCATGAAAAAACAAACAAAAAACTTATATTTTTCGTTTCTGAAAGGCACGGCCATGCCTCTCGCGGAAGCAAAATCGTGCCTCCCACAGAAGGGAAAAAACACATTTTTTCGGTTTTCAAGAGGCACGGTCGTGCCTCTCACAGAAACAAAACGGTGCCTCTCGCGGAAGCAAAACCGTGTGTCTCGCGAAAGAAAAAGAAAGTAAAAATGTGTTTTTTATTCCATTTCCGAAAGGCATGGTCATGCCTCTCGCGGAAGCAAAAACATGCCTCTCATGAAAGGAAAAACAAAAAAATGCATTTTTTCGCGCAGATTTTTTTCTTGGTTTTTTGCCTGAAAAGTTAGAAAAGACCGGTGAAAAACCGAAAAGTAAAAGAAAACTATCTAAAAAGCTGAAAAAGCATGTGAAAAAAATGAAGAAATCACTCAGAGTGTGACACGTGGTGACAGCTGAGAGCGCGCCAAATGATCGTCGGGAGGCTCCCGAAGAAGCGCTGGCCAACTAGTTGCTCTCAACATTTCCTATTCAACGCCTTCAGCAGCATTTGCTATTTAGGGCCTTCAGCGCCGGATATAGCCTATTCTACACACCGGCACACACCCCGCCTCCAGCCAGGGCTCGGCCCATTTTTTTTTTGTTTCATCAAATTTAAAAAATGCGTGCATGGGATTCTATAACCACCTGGCTTCACAACTGATCGCGATGACCACCTGGGAGGCTTGGACACAACACCTTCTATTGCTACACTATTTTTTTCCTTCTTTTCTTGTTTTTCAACTTGTAACACTCAAACCATGCACACACAAAAATCTTGTAACACTAAAAACAGATCTTTTCTAGACCGGTTTTTGTTTTTATTTTATTTTTAGATTTCTATTTTTCCTTTTCTTTCTGTCCGTTTCCTTTCATTTTTTATTTAGTTTTTCAAAAGGCACAACACTTTTTCGAATTTGATGCACACCTTTTCAAAATGCTTCAAAACAAATGAACTTTTTCCAAATTTGTGAAAAAAATCAAAATTGATGACCTTTTTTTATAAAATTGATGAAGTTTCTTAAATTTAGTGTACTGTTTTTTTAAAATTGATTAACTTTTTTCAAACTATTGTTTTTTAATATTGATGAAGTTTTTTTCAATTGATAAAAAATCAAAATTGATCAATTTTTTCGAAAATTGTGAACTTTTTGGAAAAATACATGAACTTTTTCCAATTTGGTGAACTTTTTTTCAATACGCAAACTCCTTTTCGATCTTCATGAACTTCGTTTGAAATCAGTGAAACTTTTGAATTTGACTCACATTTTTTCAAAAAGAAAGCAAGTTTTCTAATTCTTTTTGCAAATAATTCAAAATTCTAAGTGCTATAGTAAAATGTACAGTCTAATGTGTAATAAATAATGCGGCTACTATTGTTCTTAATGGGTCCGTGCTGTAATTAGATACTACTCCCTCCGTCTAGTGGTTAGCCAGACGCCTGCATGAGTGAAAAGGTGCGAGATCGATTCCTTGTCGAGAGCCATTTTTCGGGGTATTGTTTCAAGCTGCGTGTTTCGTGCGCCGGCCCACCAGACGCTGCATTGAGCGCCAGTTGCCTTAAGCGGGGCTAAAGGCGCGGAATATGAGGTCCCGCTTTCAGCGCCCATTTCTTTGAGATTTACAGACGGACGCACCCAGCCCTAGGAGCGAAAACGGACGAAACTGAGTGCCATCATATTTATTTTCATATTTTTTTGTAGAAGCGGAAATGAATATAAAAACCCCAGAAATTAATACGGAAACAGAGAGTACCGGAAACGGACACGGAGTGAATACAAAGTGGATACGGAAACAAAAATAGGCATTGGTCGGAACTTAAAACCCCCTTGAATCATAGAGAAATACATACAAAAACAAACAAATTTAATGAGTTGTTAACATGGCTACAAAATAATATCATTATGTTAACAACTTAGCGTAATATTGTAGTAGTACCGGATAATTGCGTATAGGGTCAAGCTGAGTACATGTGTGGTAGTAGAAGTTGGGCCTTAGATCCATTCTACTAATTGTGTCATTGTGTTCTCTTTGGTGGTTGGGCTACAAAGCAGTTATAGGTCTATAGTAAAAACAGAAATTCCATATTCATGAAACGGAAAGATTCATTTTCATGCATGTTCCATCGCAGAACACCGTTCCGTTTTTGTTTCTCTTTCCGCATAAAAAAATTTTCATTTCCACTTCCGTTTTGCAAATTTTTGTTTTCGTTTTCATATTTCCTCTTCGTTTTCATTTTTTCTTCGGAAAAAGGAAAAGTTTCCACTCCATTTTCATCCCTACGCAGCCCTTTGCCCTGGGCTGGCCCATTTACACTTTTTTTTTCCCTTTCAATAAAACCTGCAGATTTCTCAAAAAGAAAAACTTCAAAAAATGATCCAGACGGGATTAAAACTCCGCACCTGTAGGCTTAGTACAACCACAGTAACCAACTGGATAACTATCTTGTTGTGCCTAGTATACCGTAAAAAAGTTACCTTCTTAATTATTATCCAAATATCACAATAACAACGTGAACCTTTTTTGGTTCTCCCATTTTCGGTTTTCTTTTGACGTTTTTCCTCTATTTTCTAATTTTATTTTTCAAAATTTGTGAACTTTTTTCAAACCGACCTACTTTTTTCAACATTAATGAATTTTTTCAATATGTGAATATTTTTTAAAAATTTATGAACTTTTTTTGAATTTTTTAGGAATGTTACCATTTTTTGAAATTTGTTTAAAATATTTATGGTTTAAAAAAATCTATGACATATTTTTCAAAATCGATGATTTTTTAATAAAAATTTGCGATTTTTTTTTCAAAATTGATGAATTTCTCAGAAATTCGTTAACTTTTTCAAAGTTTGGTGAACTTAAAAAAAACAAATTCTCATAATTAATTTCAAAAAATTAAAAATCTAAATGACACAGTAATGGTACTATGCAATAAATAGTGCGGCTATAGTGGTTCTTAAGATTTCCGGGTTGCTATCAGTCACTGGCATTTAGAAGCTCTAGTGCTTTTAGGGGGGTAGGAGGGGGCTTTTGATCTAGTCATCTTCAATCAAGATAGTACAACAAGTCAACGAGCATGAGAGATAATAAAAATTACATCCTGAACCATAGACCATCTGGCAACGATTACAAGTACCGAAGCGAGCCGAAGTCGTGTCGCCGTCATCGCCCCTCCCTCGTTGGAATCGGGCAAAACTTATTGTAATAGACAGTCCGAAAGTCGTCATGCTTAGGCCCTGTAGAACTAGCGCAATAAAACAACAGTTGCTACCATTGAAGAGTAGCATAGATCGCAAGGATTCAACTTAAAAACACGTGAACATGAACAAACTCTGATCTGATCTGAGCAAATCCAACAAGAACAGATCCGCCAGACGCCCACCGACGATACTAGACGCACCGCTCGAACGGTGTCTAGGTGAGAGAATCTTATTCCATCTTCAGGGAGCCGCGACCGTTTCGTCTTCTTTAGCAGCACACAAATCCTAACAAAATTTGTCCTAAGTCCATCGGAGACGAGGCGGACCGCGGCGGCGCAAGTTCTAGGTATGCAGCGACATGAGTTTGATTCCTTAGGACAACCAGGTTTTGAAGGAATTTTTCATGCTATAATACAATTCAATGTGCTGCGCGTTCGAGCGCCGATCCACTAGGTGCTGCAATGAGCGCCAGTTGGCTTCCGCGACGCTAAAGGCGCGGAATAGGAGGTCCCTAGCTCTCGCTCTGCCATTTATGTTCCTTGTCAGGCCGATCCAAGAATGAGCCGAAGAGCTTGCTACGACGCGCGGTTCCTGGTCGATCAGTTCGGTGTTGATTGGTCATGGTTCATCGGTCCATCGTGACTTATCGAATTTTTTTTCCAAAATTTCAGGGAAAAAAGATTTTAAAACAAAATGCTCCTTGATTAAAGAAAGTTCTTCCATTTTTTACAAAAATTTTGGGGAGAAATCACGATTTTGAAAAACAATTTTTTTAAAAAAAGTTCAATTCTTAAAAAACATCTAATTTGAATTTTTTTACAGATGTGAAATAATTTCATCAGAATTAAAAAAAATCTATGTTTTTGGAAAATGGTTCAAAATCTCCAAAAAGTTCATATTCGAAAAAAATCAGAAATTTATGAATATTTTCACGAATTGGTAAAAACGGAAAATAAAAGAATGAGAACGAAAAATAAAAGGTAAGAAACTAATACGGAAAATGAAAAGAAAACGACAGAACTGGAAAAACCCATGCTGGGAAGAAAATAGAAGAAAAAGGCAGCCAGAAAAAAAAAACGTAAGAAGAGAAATAATACTGTAAGAACCTGGGAAGTAAGGAGAGGTTTACCCTGATTACCCGTTAAGTGGCGCAGAAGGCGCTACATAGGGCTCGGGGCATACGGGCTAGGCTAGGAAGCGTGGTACTGGCGCACAGAGCAATGCCGACCCAACCCAACCCAACCCAAACCACAAACCAGGCCATGCTGTATAAAGCCGAGGGTTTAGTCTTGCCGCGTATCACAGAATGTTCCATTTTCCTTGTCGACGCCAAGCGAAGAAAACCGTCAATAGGGTGCAAAACACACAATCCAGAAAGGAAGCAAAAAAGGAGTATCAGACGCATGCAAGCTCGAAAAAGAAAATGCGCAAGTGCATGAACCTTCCAGCCTTCACTAGAGTCCGACCAGGGACACCCGTATCGACCGGCCGGCCGATCGGTAGCGGCTAAGAGCGATCCGCCGGTCCTTCTCGGCAAAATGGTAAAAAAAATATCCACCGCCGGGTGACGCCACTCCGAGCGCAGCACGCATGCCCGCTGTCCGCCGCAAAATTACCGCGCTCCTTTCACCCATCGTCGCGTCCGGCGAGGGTTGGCCGGGCCGGCGGTGGCTTGCGCCGCGGAGCTTCCCCTCGCTATCACCCTGCATGCCCGGCCCGCCGACGCGCGGGTTTCCACGGCGGGGAGGCGGTCCACTTGTCCGCCCGCCCGCCCGGCTACTTGATCAACTTGCGTCCCCATTCCGCCAGAGGAAGAAACGAAACTGACGGCGGGCCGCGGCTGACGTGCTCGGCGCCATCCGAGCTATGAAATTCCATTCGTCGCCGGGGCGGGTAAAGAAGTGTTCATGTCCATTCTCTGCGTGTCGGAGGGCTCGTTTAGTCAGCTGGTAGATTCTCTGGAGATAATCTGGTTTATTGTTCACCAGCGACCTCGCTTGGCTTCTGGCCCTTGTGTATTGGCTAACGCGATAGCCTCTACACGCAATCATGCATTTTGCACGATGGTGACACGCGAGTGTGCATGCGCATGACAACACATTGGCTAGATTAAGTACCATGTATGATGTATCATTTGATGCAGGGGTACTGATCTGAACTTCTTAATTAACACCGCCTTTTAGCGGAGGATTCTTTGGAGCTCTGGTTCCTGTCAGATAATGGTTGGCATTCCTGAAGAACTAACATTGTCCTTGGAGATCAGTTTTTCCGTGAATGAAGTAGCACAAAAGCAATCGACCAATGTGGCTAGTTTCCTTCTCCCTATTTTCACGACAAAGGTACATTCCATTAGCTAAAGCATCACAAGGATAAAAGCGCAATAAACATATATCGGGGCTATGCATAATTGGAAATACATAAAGAATCCCATCGGCAAATAGCAAAATCATACAAGACTAAAATTATGCCTTGGTGGAGTAAAAAGAAAAAGTAACTAAGGGAGCAAAACAATGATCAACAACCTACGATAATGATCATATCCACACCAAGTATCTGTTGACATCACAAGTACAACGAGAAAAGTTCTCCAACAACATTGCCTTCAGAAAAGGAACAACGTTCAAGCGCCGCCGTCATCATACCCAACCACTGAAAGCCAAATCATGAGTTTTCGCCTTGAATATTAAGTTTGAGCAACCCATTTTAAAAGGCCACGAGACAAAAAAAACATCGTCATTGCTAGATATAACCAATTAGGGCCAGTCCTTGGGTTTCCACCCCGGACCTTGAGAACGGTACTTAAGAAGCACCACCAAATCAAACTCATCATGTGTTCTCGCCATCACTTTTCACGATCTCAACAGCCACATGCGTAGCACGAACTAGAGATACCACATAAGGGAAGATCATGCTTGCATAAGCAAGCAGCTAGCCGAGCTGCGACAAAAAGAGTCGGTCGCAACCGAAGGCTTCTAACAACGAAGGTCATCATCGCACACTGCAATGGAGATTAAGGGAGGAAAGTCGACGACACTGCCAAAGTTCTAATTATGGATGCTCCGACAATCTCGCACCGTCCTCATGTTTCGTCGTTCTCGTCTGTGACGGCTGAATCAGACGAGAAAACATACTCGTCATTGCCGCTAGATTTGAAGATCAAGGATCCCCCGCCCCGTCGGGATAAACACCTAGCAACATAGGACCATGCATACAGCCACCCGAGCAAAGAACCGCTATATTAGGACGCAGCAAGCCGACACTGTCGCCTCCGTACCTGTAGATTGGATCCTGGTCACCGACATATCACCACGCCGACCCAACCAGACAAATCCAACGTTATCGTTGTACAAACATGCCGTCTGACTCTAGTCATTGTCAATAGATCATACCTTCAGAGCACCCCGAAGCAGTGCCGTCAATCACAGAACCAGGCTTGATCTGCAGCCGTCGGCCCTAATCGGGCCCTACATTGGACCGCCACAGACGTTTCCCCGACCACCCCTTGACCAGCAACCCGGAGAGGTGTAGGAGTATACCTGGCCATGGGCAGTCCGGCCCGGGTGGCCCGACCCGGCCCGCAAAAGCCCGACCCAACCTTGCCCACGGGCCGCCCTGGGCCTAGATTTTGAGCCCGATGGCCGAGCCTGGGCGGGCACAGGCCCGTCGTATTTGCAGTTTAACGAATAGGCCCTGCCTGAGACCCGATAGGCTTTTTGCATGATGGGCCGGGCTTGAGCCTGATTTTTAGGCCCGACAACCGGCTCGGGCCTAGGTTTTTCGTGTCGGGCTTCGGTAGGCCCGGCCCGGCGGATGGCCAGGTATATGTAGGAGTAGCACCTAGCCCGAGGAGATCTCGCAGATTGGAAGCAGAAAGAGGCCGACCAACCCAGAAGATGAGGAGAGGCTAGGTTTTATCGATAAATGAGCGAATGAATGACCTACAATAGCAAGATGCACACAACCACTACATCCAAAAAATACAATTGTTTTACAGAAAAAGTTAAAAAAAAAGATCCGTGAAGAATATACCGGCATCCATGGTGACTGAATAGCCTAGAATGGCAGAACCTTCCACGGCCGGCCATCCGAGCACACGGGCACCGGCGTGGAAGGCTATATGTAATGTTGAACAGTGTGCTAAAACGTCGAAGGCCACTGAAAGTTTCAGTGGGGCGATTTGATGGGCAGATGCGTGTTGATTCTCGTTACGAAGTGCATCCACGTTCCGCGGTCAGGTTCGGCCCGCTCGGGGTACAAATCGCAAGTAGTGGTAGCCTCGCCTACCCATTCAGGAAGCCATGGCTTTTTCTGAATCTGAAACTAAAAATGCATCCCAGGAGCTACTCATTCAGCTTAGTTTTTTTTTTTCAAATCGATCTTCAATGCAATTTTTTTTAATACAGCACACACAAGCGTTGTATATACGCATATACACTCACCCCTATGAACGCACACACGCACACTCTACCCTTATGAGCACCTCCGAAAGACTGAGCCGGCATATCATCTGAGATTTTACGAAGTCATCATAGGTGCCTCGTAGTTGAAGGAAACGTCTCCACCCACTAAACGCGCATTGCCGGAAATCCTGAAATAAATACAGGATAACTGCGAGCACCAACACTTGAGCCCCTGGTGGGTTGGGGATACCACAGTCGACCTAACCATCCAACTACAAGTTGGTTCACATTTTCAATGCACTTTCATTCCTTATTAGACAACTTGCGATGATAAATTGGTATACCCAAATATGTAAATGGTAAGGATCCCAATTCACACCCAAACAATTGTCTGTAGGAATCTTGTTCTTCTTTGGCTCTCCCAAAACAAAACAATTCACTTTTGTTAAAATTGATCTTCAATCCTGACAATTGCTCGAAGAGGCAGATGACTTGCTTCATATTTCTAGCCTTCGCCATATCATGTTCCATGAAAACTATTATGTCGCGTATTGTAATACGGATACACCACCATCCACTAGATGAGGTACTAGCCCACCTACTTGACCGTCCTCTTTGGCCCGATCAATGAGAATTCCCAGCATATCTGCCACTATGTTGAACAAAATAGCGGACATCGGATCCCCTTGTCTTAGGCCCCTTTGCGTCTAAAAATAATGACCCGTGTCATCATTTACCTTTATGCCAACGCTACCTTTTTAAACAAAGGATTCAATTTTTTCAGGAATCATCAAAACCCTTCATACGTAAGGCCTGTTGGAGGAACAACCATTAACCTTATTATACGCCTTCTCGAAATTCATTTTCAAAATCACCTTATCTAGTTTCTTCGAGTGAATTTCATGCGATGTTTCATCTTTCATGTAGAACAACCACACCTTTTAATATGTGCCTGCCCGGCATGAAAACGGACTAAGTTGGTTGCACTACACTATGTGCAATTTGTGTAAGCCGGTTTGTACCAACTTGAGGGGAGGCTAACTTTTTTCGACAAACAACATTTTCATCCGGCCATTATATCGAGGTGATGCAACTGCACTGCGTGAATGACTGACGTCACATAGCAAGATGCACACAACCACTACGTCCAAAAATAAAGTTGTTTTACAATATTTAAAAAAAAAAGAAAGACCCGCGAAGAATACCGCCATCCATGGTGAATGAATAGCCTAGAACACCGTGCTAAAATGTCGAAGGCCACAGAAAGTGAGGCGATTTGATGGGCATATGGATGTTGATTCTCGTTACGAAGCACACCCACGTTCCGCGGTCAGGCGCGCTCGGGTACAAAGTACAAACCGCTCGCCTACCCATTCAGGAAGCCATGGCTTTTCTGAATCTGAAACTAACAATGGTTCCCAGGAGGTACTCATCTGAACGGTTGGTCTGACCTGACCTGACCATACGTGCCAAGGTTAGGTATTTAGCCAATATGGTTGGACTCATGGTATGAACATAGATGCAAAGCGCCAAGGACTAAACACATCAGCTTTGCAGGAATCAGTTCATTTCCTCCTTGGACAAGAACGTTAATAGTAATCTGAGGAACGTTACTAAGAGTAGTAAATAGTAATCATCTGTATCCTCATACGTGATTGCTGCAGAGTGCAGACAAAGAAGAAGAATTGATTTGCAGAGGTTATGATTATGTGTACTAGATTAATCAGTCAGGGATCTATGACGGATTGACTCTGCGTTTTCTGCCAAACATGGCAGTATTTCTTGTTGTGGTATAAACGATAGTGCCACTGATTTCAACAGTAGCTGTCTTTTTAGCCTGCCAGGGAATGTAATCACTCGTTCTCAACGCGTATGCATACCTCAAAGTGTATAATCTTTACTCGGCTGCTTGTCCCGCCTCCTAAACTAAGTATTCCTGCTGCTGCAACTGCAACAAACAAAATTTACTTTGCAGAGTACGTGTCAGGTCGAAACATTCAGTGAGCTGCAGCAGAATGGACCTGCCTGGCAAGGCTGGCCAGGACTCCGGGGCCTTAGGATCAATTTCCCGGCCGATCTGCAGCGAGTGGTTGTTTTCGTGCTTGATTTCCTGTGAAAGCACAGTTTTGGATTTTTCTTTGTGAAAACGTACACCACAGTCCACAAGTAACTGACACTAGAGGCCTGCTTCCTGCATGTCTGCATCCGTCACATTAAGCCGGCAAATCCCAGCCTCGATCCGAAACCTCGAAACTTCCACGAGTTCAGACAGGTGCATGTAACCGGAGCAGAGAATGGTTGGTACCACGTCGGCGTCTCGCATTGCTCAATTCATGCAGTCGCTGAGGATCCCAGGCAACAGATGAAGACGATGAGTATCCAGACGCCTGAATCGGCGATGTCTGAACTCTGAAGCCTCAAGGCAGTTGCTCGCACACGATCCCCCACCGATGCGGTGCGCACCCGACACGGCGAAAGGGGAGCCCAAGATCGGCGAGGGGTCACTCCGGACTGCAAAATATGGTTGACTAATATCGGACATCAGCACAGGATTTTTTCAGCAGTGGCAGGTCGGTTCTGACGGCGACGATCGATCAAAGTGCAGCGCGGCGCCTCCCATTCGGCAGCGGTGACGGCAGTG
Source organism: Triticum aestivum (assembly GCF_018294505.1). NCBI lineage: Eukaryota > Viridiplantae > Streptophyta > Magnoliopsida > Poales > Poaceae > Triticum > Triticum aestivum. The sequence goes on along the minus strand of NC_057809.1, from coordinate 543,856,838 downwards.
CGGAGAGAGTGGTTAAGATAACCCCTTATTGTAATGGCATCTTAGCAAATCTGCAACTACTCATCATTTGAATTTGATAGCTTGGGTTTCGGCATGAGCAACCCTGCATTTGAAAAATATCCAGTTGATCGGGCTCCATCGTTGATCTGGAAATGGCGGCAACTGCTGACAGGGACAATGCCCCTCCGGCCAATGATAAACTTCCGGCACGGCTGTCCTGGTTGGCGTTGGCTCATCACGCCTGCACTGCGTGTCTTCTAGGGCAGTAGAATATGCCAATGTCAACCTAAACACAAGCTCGCAAGCGTGAGGCCGTGAGCCATGGGGACGGACGTAGGAGACCCCCCCTCCCATGAAATATCCATCCATCATCACCTACAAAATAGAATTTCTTTCTCCGGAGCAACCCTGGCTTAAAAGAATCGGTTCGTCCCCGTACATCGGCGTCACGACGCCGACGTCGGCGCCTTTATCCCGGCATATTATAGGCACCTGCGAATTTACAACTGCAATCATTTCTTCTATCGGCCGATTGAAATATCGTTTGCGTACTTTTCGCCCCCGGGCATGGTCCTAACACGTTTATGCATGCCCTTAAGCAGAAGAGAACAAGCCCGGGATTTGGTTTATTTCGTCCAATGCCCATGCGACAACGTGTTCGAGCAGATTTAAAAACAAGAAAACTACTGGAAAAACACGGAGGGCGGGAGATTGATCGGAGCTAAGCAGCAGCACAAGCCCAGTGCCTATCCGACACCCAGGCCTAATTAAAAGGTGAGTGTGGACTGCTAGTATCTGCCACCTCGCGCCCGGTCCAGCCCTATAAATACCCCGCTCTCATCTCCCCAAAGAGCAAGCGAGCTAAGCTAGTTCATGTAAGCTTCCTCCTCTCCACCTACAAAGCAGGAGCTCAGTCTCAGGTGCTGTGATAGCTCTGCTAGTTGGTCGACTTTGGAAATGGCCACCAACTCGAGGTCGAACTCCAGGGCGACCTTCTCCAGCGAGATCCACGACATCGGCACGGTGCAGAACTCCGCCACGCCCAGCATGGTGTACTACACCGAGCGGTCCATCGCCGACTACTTCCCTCCCCACCTCCTCAAGAAGGTGAGCCAGACCGATCGATTCGATCGATCATAGAACTGCGCCGGCCGCGTGACCGACCACTGGATTCAGAGCATGAATGAATGACGCGAACTGTTGTGTCGATCTGCAGGTGGTGTCGGAGGTGGTGTCCACGTTCCTGCTGGTGTTCGTGACGTGCGGGGCGGCGGCGATCAGCGCCCACGACGTCACGCGCATATCGCAGCTCGGCCAGTCGGTCGCCGGCGGGCTCATCGTCGTCGTCATGATCTACGCCGTCGGCCACATCTCCGGCGCGCACATGAACCCCGCCGTCACCCTCGCCTTCGCCATATTCCGCCATTTCCCCTGGATTCAGGTACTACATACGTTACGCAACAGGACACAACTCTGGGCAGTCGAGCAGTGACGCTGCATATGCACTAGCTGCTAAACGCCTAGATCATTCAGCCACAAAAGCCATCCCACTACTAGTAATCACGTTAATCTTCTCGCTTTCTCTTAGTCTGTTATTTCCAACGAAGAGATCTTGGCAAACACCCCACTCATCGACCGAGATACTATCTCGACCGGATGACACAAGTCGCACAAGAAAACCCATGGATTGCTTTGTCACGGCTACGTACAATGCTCAGGACCGCCTCCGGTTAAAGAAATGTTCATCGCCTTATTAGATTACCACAGTTGCTTCAGTATTTGAAAGACCGTTTTCAGGCTAGCTAGAAAATGGGATGATCACATGCTGATTTGTTTAGTCATGGCTAAAAACTCAGTTAACTCACACGTACTTTTCAGGGTGTTGTCATGGACGTGATATATACTGCCAAATTCAATCGCTTCTTTAAGCGTAGTCGGCGAATTATTGAGTCGACATAGCGTCTAGCTTGTGGACTTAGCTATAAGCTATAAGCAGAGTCAAAAGCAACGGGGTTAGGGTATATGCTCGCGTAACTTGTTGTCCCAACCAACCAATCGGGTAGTACCTTTCATGATGGTATTTATACACCAAAACGATGCCCAGAAGCCCAGTACAATGAGTAGCCACTTGGAGTAGCTTAGCTGCTTCGCCTCGCACGTCCCTTTCCCTGTCGATTTGTCTAGTTGGAGTTTGTTGGAAGAAATAACTTTGCATGTAGCACAAAAACAGCACTATTAGGCAGGCTATATGTGTGAGGTGTGATCGGTCGAGGCACCAACCTAAAGCTCGGTCGCATCAGATATATGAAAAGAAAGCCTTTTCTAGTCGGAAAATATGAATGAAAAGCTTTCTTTTTCTTACCGCGATGGTTCAGTTAGTGGTGGCAAAGCGTATGCATCGATCACAGGAGATACACGGCCGGGGGCACTCGCCAGCACTAACGCCGGTACTGTGCCACACCAACCGACCGGTTTAACACTGATACCGCTTTTAGTCGGCATTTTCACCGTGCGAAATCGCCTTCCGGCTCGACCTAGAAGACGACCTTTACATGTGTCGTGGCCGCAGGAGCTCTCCTGCTGCCTGCGTACGTACCGGCTGCCTAGTGCGTGGGGCACTGAGGCAGGCCATGTCTGTGTGGGGCTAGCTCGCAGGTTCGTCGAGGGCACGCGCGCGTGGCGTGGGTGCTGTGAGATTTGGGGCATGTGCCATATATTCGAGGCCCGGATCTGCCGGAGATCGCATGCAGCGCGGCCTTTCGATCGGCACCCTATTCCGCCGGCCAGCCGCCCAGTTACCATGCTAGCTGCACATATTCACGAACCGATTCGATGTGCATCTGTTCTGATGGATGATTGTGCTTGTGCTTGTGCAGGTCCCGTTCTACTGGGCGGCGCAGTTCACGGGCGCGATCTGCGCGTCCTTCGTGCTCAAGGCCGTGCTCCACCCCATCACCGTGATCGGCACCACCGAGCCGGTCGGGCCGCACTGGCACGCGCTGGTCATCGAGGTCGTCGTCACCTTCAACATGATGTTCGTCACCCTCGCCGTCGCCACGGACACCAGAGCGGTAAGTCGTCCGGCCGCCGTCTTGGATGCTGATTGCCATTTGTCGACCTCTGTAAAATCATTGATTCTGACATTGTTTTTTCCCGTGTTGTTCATGCAGGTGGGTGAGTTGGCTGGGTTGGCTGTCGGTTCCTCCGTTTGCATTACCTCCATCTTCGCAGGGTAAATATATACACTACACTTAGAGATTAATCAATTAACACCTCCCCTTGCCGGCTAGTAGTAGTTAAGAAATCACTACTTGGACTACGCAGTATCTAATTCATTCTCACTCACGCCCAAAACGAGAAATTCCTTAATTAGGCCCAGTTAATCACCACTTGGCTCTTGGCACCCAAGGGAAGGGCCAAACAGGAGTCGTTGATAACATTCTTAATCTTGGTAACCTTGACCGTATCCTCCATGGCCTGAGCTAGCATGGAGCGATGGGGCACGCACGCTAAGTACAATGACATGATTGATAGTGGCCGCGTCAGACGATGAATATGTTAGTCTAGTAGTATTATGCTCTGATATAATAAACGGGATTAGTGATGGAATAAAACTGAGACGCGACGGCGACCGATCGAGTGCAGGGCGGTGTCAGGTGGATCGATGAACCCGGCGAGGACGCTGGGCCCGGCGCTGGCCAGCAACCGCTACCCCGGCCTCTGGCTCTACTTCCTCGGCCCCGTCCTCGGCACGCTCTCCGGGGCCTGGACCTACACCTACATCCGCTTCGAGGACGCGCCCAAGGACGGCCCCCAGAAGCTCTCCTCCTTCAAGCTCCGCCGGCTGCAGAGCCAGTCCGTCGCCGCCGACGACGACGAGCTCGACCACATCCCCGTCTGATCCTGCCGCCGCACGCCGGGCCGGACGGATCTCCCGCTCCCAGTGTGTGTCCTTGGTAGTTGTTGTTATGTGTGTGCGTGCGTGTGTCACTTGTAACTCAGTGGTTGGTCGATGCATGCAGGGGAGTACGCGCGTGCGCGCATGTGTATGTTTGTCCGCCCGCGCATGTCGCAGTAGATTTGCTCCCTCGCTCTGTTCATGTGTGCAGGCGACTGAGCTTGGGGGCCTGGTTTGGGGGCGCATCAGTCCGCACTCTGCAGCAGTCGCACGCGTGCCAAAGTGTATCTCTCCTGCAATTGCAGTACATAAAACATCCGTGGCTTTGGTTCTCAAAAGAACATGTGTTGGCTTTTCGCACCTCCCTCCCGTTTGAGCAGTCTTTGGAGGGGCTCTACCTTTAATTTCGAGTTTGAACCATGAAGTATGATTGTGATTCATCTTCACATTACTATATTTGTTAATCCTTAAAAATAACCTTTCGTTAGGGAGGCGGAGAAAAAAAACTTCAAAGTAATCAAAACATCGATCGAACCATCTTTTGCCATCACAAAGACAGCGTGAAAGGTTCTTTAATAGCAAGGCCTCTAGCAAGAGAACGGCGATCAAGCGCCATCATCGTCGGATCCAACCACTGAAGGTCAAATCCCGGGTTTTCACCCAAAAGATAAGGACTGAGCAAATCCGAGTAATGCCTTCCATAAGATACCGACGCAAGAACACTGCCATTGCCAGGTATAACCAATTAATTTAGGCCTTGGGTTTTCACCCCGGTGCTCGAGACCAGGTACTCAAGAAACACCACCAAAATTTAAGTCATCATGTGTTGTCGCCACCACTTTCCGCGATCCCATCAACTACATGATAGGCACGGTTTTGATGTGAGATGCGAAGCAAGTGAAGACCATGCCCGCATAAGCAGCCAGTCAAGCTACAACAAGTGCCGGTTGCCACCTATTTGGGACACTTCGGCAGTCCTGCACATCTTCTCCAGTGTTGCATAATCGGTTGACAAACCATATTTGCCGTTGCTGCCGGATCTGAAGGTCCAAGACCCTCTATCCTGTTGCGACAAACAAACAGCAACACAGGACCACGGCGCCATCCACGTGTCCGAGCGGAGGACCGCTTTGTTGGGATGTAGAAGGTCGCCGCTGCCACCTACATAGATGGAATTGCTGCCACCAACAACTCACCTTCGACGATCGTCGGCCCGGACGGAAGCACCGCCGTCACCGCCTAGCAAAAGTTCAGCCGGAGCAAGAAGTCAATGCACAAATAGTCATACAATCACCTTCTCCTCTCAGAATCCGTTGTGTGATTCACCCAACCGTAATAGGCGCAACACTTAAATGCATCCACATGTACAGGGAGCAACGACGGGTGCTTTGGTAGATCCGATCACATGACTTAGGTGTGGAAGGTGGTGGCGGCTAGGGTGAAACCACATCTTAGCCCTGAAGTAAGTTTTGATGCTAATGACAAGCGATTAGGGGATAATAGTATTCATGAGTATATGGACAGGTTTTTAGCCCTTATTATTTAAATCAAAGGTGGTTGGAGAACACCCACATAAAAAGGGATAAAACAAGATGACATAATTGGATCAAAGCATTATATTTTCCTATCTTTGTCTCATATGAGGGTCGTGATATGAAAAGGATATGCATGAGGAACACGAGCGGGATTCATGTGACATATGAACCCAAGAAACTTACAAATACCTTGTGCCAAAGCCTTGAAGAGAAGACCCTTTAATTTGGTCTTTACCTTCAGCTCTGCCTCAAGGTCTTTGGACTTCCGACGACAAAGGGGAAGGAAACACTATTGCTAAACCCGAAGTATTTCGTCAATGGATCTCGAATCTCCAAGTTGGTCTAGGACCTTTGGGTTAGGCAGAATGTGAAGGAAAACAAAACAGATAGGGCCCATGTATATGATGTCCCCTTCTTCCCCAAGGGCATGGTCGACCAAATCTCACCCACCAGCATTCTTGACCGCCTCAATCTCTTGTTTCAACCTCTATAGCAAATCAAACTTTGATTTGTTGGAGGGAAAAGAAAATAGGAAACTTAGATTCGGGATTCCACCAGGTCAATCTTAAACCTCCCTTGATTTCTTCGTGATGCTTGTTACTATTGGGTTGGCAATGAACCCTAAACGTTTGGTGTCTCTCGGTATCTTCCAAGCATATGGATTTGCTTTAGGAGGTCCATGAAGGTCGGAAGCCACCTCAGGACCTACCACTTAGTCGTTGGGCTCATGCTTTGTTAGCCAAAGCTCAAGGAGAATGCTAACCGAGAAGGAGGAGAGATATTTGTTGTCGTTGGGAAGTTTTGTGCCTCCATGCCTCCCCAATTGGTATAATAATCCCCACGAGGACTTGAACTTCAGGATTATTTCCTTCTGAAGCTCTCTCTACTTTTTAAGTTGTTATCTACCTTGGTTATCTTGCTTAATTGTTGCTTCTTACTATGTAGGATGTTTCATCTAGTTGCATTTAAATAAATTATACTTCAATGATCCCAAAAATCAACCAAGAAATTTATATTAGTCGCCCGTCTACCACCTCCAGTTGACATCCTTGAATCTTGAAAGGGTTTATCAAAACCGAACAATCCCTTTTAATCCGTCCAGATCCTCCACTTATATATACATCTTTAGTGGTAGAGCCTAAAATAGACTCTATGTCTGATATCCACCTGAATCCAATCTGAGTGGGTTCCGACCCCTTACTACTACATGTACATGCTCCATTGGAAAGCTCACCACTAATCTCTTGTCTATGGTAGTTGCCCCTCCATTGATGGGTCCATGGCCTTTCACGGGTATGTGATTAACACTTATGGACTAGAGAGTTTGTCTCATAACTACTTTAGTATGCTATCACTAACTGGCCTGAAATCTTAGCCTGTAAGGGGTGAGTTTGTAGGGATTTTTAAAATATGACAATTCACCGATTAGATATTACACACATCATACATCATTACGCATTTCACACACACACACACACACACACACACACACACACACACACACACACATATATATATTACATTTTCACGCATAGATCACAATTATAGTTCAAGTGCATCCTCTCAGTAAACTATTACAATCCCATCTTATCGCATTCTTGTCCCATCAACGGGTCAGCTATGCCGACATCTCTAGAGTACATAAGTGCAATGGTGCTGGAAATCTTAAGCTTCTACAGAATAGGAGGGTACCCAACATGCTTGACAAGTCAAGCATTAACATGCTAGTTTCTCAGTGACACTGCCACATATTCATCCCAATCTATCTAAAAATACATCAAGCAAACGTTAGAGAAGAATTTGGAACGAAACAGTAAACCAAACATTGCAACACCAATGGTTACACAAAGAATCTTGGGAGACAATTACAATGTATAGAACAACATAAGATATAATATTGGTATGTATAGGTAGAATCCAAAAATGAAGAAACAAATCAAATAGACAACATAGAACCACTAAATCACGTGCCACTTATGATTGAATCCCCAACGACCAGCCTAACTATATATTGTATATTATAACAGTAATATAAACCAAAAGTTGCTTTAACTTATCTGGTCCTGTACAATCTAATGCGCTATGGATTCCGACTTGTGGGGTTTAGTTTTTTCAGTTTCACATCACCTCTGCCCTTGATCATGACAATTGCTGGATGTAGAATGCTTGTGTAATGTATGTGTTCATCCGTACACTAGCACAAAGGACAAGACCATATCAGAACATACAATTTATACCAGTCGTACTAGATCACCAATGCCACAAGGACACATGAAACTAGATAAACAACGGAACAAGTTACAAAATATACACCAAATCATGGGGTAATAACTAGTTGGATTGAAATCACACCTTAATTTGGGATTGGAGAGGTTTAAGGATGGTGAAATCACTCGATAAAGAAATAATTTGATGATGGATATAACAATGTGGGTGATGGTGGCGCCCTGGCGGCGTCCCGATGCCACCAGAAGTGAGGGGGTCCCTCCTTCCTTGATGCCCCCTGCCAGGCAAGATGTTTCTCCTCTATCTTTTCATGGATATATGAAGGGTGGAGGCCGAGAACCTCCCCCTAGATTGGATCTTGACTTTGGGGGAGACTTTCTTCATTGGTGTTTTTGACTCTTGATACTTATTGATTCTCGAAGATTTGTAACTCCATAAAATCTAGTGGAAAAACGCGCGCGATCATAACATTTGTGCCAAGGATCCTTTCAAAGGGCACACTTTGGAAAAATTTAAAGGCCCACATAGGTACGCGGTGCGGTCTTGAGGCATGACACATTACTCTCCTGGCTTGCCCTTTTGTAGGGCATGTGATTCTTCTTGAAGGTTTTGTATGATTTTTCTTGAATGTTTGCGAGAAACTTCTTGAAATCACATAATTCACAAAGACAAGACCTTCTTGCCATGATCATGAGGTTTGTTCACAAATGCATAAATAATTCATGAAATAACAGAAAATATGCGATTGAACTTCAAAATAAATCGGTATGCTTAATATGTATGAGCAACTAGCACATATCTAGACAAATGCACTAGTGAGATTTGCTCAAATCATGACGGAGGAGATCCGGGGGCAACCACCGGTCCCGCGTGAGTGGCCATGCGTCCAAGCCTGGTCGTGTCATCATGACACTGGGCCCACTAGTCTTTGGCCATGCCCCCTTTGGGCCATATATTCATCTATTCATCGTGTTCCTGAGGAGAATACCAGAGAGCCACAACTACCATATTATTTGTTTAGGGGGATATTAGATTGACATCTTTGCTACATTGTGATTCATTACCATCCTCCATTAACACGAAGCCTTCCTCCATCGACATGGTAAGGTTTTCCCCATCCATGTTTGAGTAATTTATTGTAGGAATAGGGAATTGATGAGAATTGGATGATTGTGAACATCTTATAATGGGACATTGATTAGGTCTTTGCTCATCTATTACCTAGAATGGTGTTGATGCAACCTTGTTGTTCATAATGCTTATTACTAGGGTCTGCGTAACTTGATATCATATCTGAAATATTCAAATGCCATCTGCAAAAAGCAATAGATGGAGTGGAATCCCTCCTAAAAATGGTATACACGGTTAATTATATGCAAAGTCTCATATCTTGTGCCCTCGACATAGCTAGTTTACTTGTCAATTGCAAAAGTTGTAATAGTTTAACATATATGTGATACTAAAGTGTTTTTCAATTTATAATAGACAATTATAGAAACTATATATGCATGTAGAGTAAGAGAAAATGTGACAAGATCCCAAAGTTTCACTAGTAGCATATGGTACATAAATCTAAATACATATATAAATGAACAAGTGCAATTTTATCTTTGATATTTTATAATTAATTGAAAATATATAATGTGCCTCAATAAATTCAAGTAATATCCATACAATACTTGGCTAATGCTCAATCTCAGATACCCAATACCATGGCTACACCATGCTCAATCTCAAATATATAATAGAACACTACATAACATTGCATCGAGCACTTTGATATATTGTTCGGGTAACCTCAGATATACTTACTTGACTTTCTCCTTAATGAGGTGCTCTAGGTAATGTGTCAGCAAACAAAAATATTATTCATTCTTTCTGTCATTGGGCTACACCCGATACACTCCATCCAATGCATACCATTTCTTATGACATCTTCTCGTTGTAACCTAACCAGGTTTAAAATAAGGAACAAGGATCCCCAAAAATATATCATAGATAAAAGATAAATGCCAATATAGGTTGATTTGTAATAATGTTCGACAACTCATTTGAAATTCACAAAACTATTTTGCTACATAGTTACCACTGAAACCCGTACGTACTCTCGAAGGACTACGCGCCTTCATCATGGGAGAAATATATACATATTTTCTGAAAGGCGCCTAATGTAGATTAGATCTAAGGAGGCCTCTCATATTGGACATGCAATTCTCTTTGTTCTCCGTTTCTGCTCGTCTAGTCCACGCGGCTCTTTGGACAATGTCCAAAAAGCTCAAACAAATAGGCGGTAGACATAGGGGTTTAGGATAAATCCTCGGCCAAAGGGGGGATGTCGATGACCACCTTGGGCCCACCTTTTTGGCCCTCGGTGTGCCCCACCAACTAGCCTTCCCCTTGTTGCTTTGTCCTGACATCTTGATTTTCATCCTATTGTTCTTCTATCCATTTTCACGAATTTCTGCCAAAACACATACATTGCCAAGTTTTATTCTCAGAGCCATTAGTAGGATTAGTCCTAAAGATAATTAAATATTCAGGTCACATAATAAACTTCAAGAGAAGTAAATATTATTTTTAACGAATCACACACCTAGTAAAAGAGTGATGGAGATGCGACAAGAAATGACGAAGGAAAAGAGGTGCCCGCCACTACTAACAGTTGACCGGTGGCCAACACTGCCAACAAAACTGTCTTTTTAGAAACTTCTGCAATCATGAAAAGTGTTCTTTCTATTTAATGCTATTTCTTGCAAATTAAGCTTTAATCTGTAAAAAAGAGGGAATCTCCAAGTAACCCGGGTCTTGAGAGGTTTGAAATTTGAATTGTTTGAACTCATAAATATTTATCTTGATGAATCTACTAAAAGTGCTACAGAAATTAAATGTATTATTTTTCTCTTAATTTCGGGGTGGTCCTTAGGTGCAGCTGTCTCGTTTGGTGGCGACGATATGATAATCACAAACGAACATCAAGTGAACATTGGTGGCCCGCAAAAAAAGTGACAATTGGTGGTGTTATCTATTGCTCCTATCTAGTCGAAACGGCATAAAGTACATGCTTATTCTTATACTGCTATCCGTATATAATAGATAGAAGAAGCATATAGTCTGTCTCATTTGTCTTTCATTATGACCTTTTGGCTTTTGGCTTCATTTAGCCCGTGCAACGGAGTATCAGTTGGCTACCTAATGATTTTGTAATCATCGTCCTGTCATCGTCATTGCATGATAACTAAGGATGTAGATCTAGCTGGCAAAGGAAAACCATAGCACAAGTTTTCTCAATAAAGATTCATAATTTTGGAGTAGCTTAGCAAGTTGTGGCTTAGAATTTCTAAATATGCGTTTGACGATATTGCAATGCCAAATTTCTAAACATGGTATATCACGAGGGACCGGATTCCACCGTCATTACAATAAACAACCATGAGATGCCAGAATTTGCTTCTAATAGAGTTGAATTTATGACTTGGTCACAACCCAGTTCTCTTGAATATGGCAATATCAATCTGATTTCGTTTATATTCTAGTAATCCTTTATTGGTAGCAGCCAAATGTACAAATTTTCGATACCTACATAATTTTGAAAGAGCAGTCACCAGTGACTTCAAAGGAGTAGTAAGAGCGCGCCCGAAACCATCCTCAAATACCTCAGCCGGCCCACCCGATCACTGATGGGTCACGAAATTTCGACCCAGATAGAAGCCTCAAATAGGGCTCAAACGGACGGGCTGACCGACACCCCTCATATCCAACCTAAATATGAGACAGATATGGAGGCGCCCAGGCGCGCCCGGGCACATCTGCCACGTTGGACCCGGCCCACGCTGACCCACCCGACCCCACATATATTCGTTCCCTCCGCTTAGTGGACCAAACCCTAGACACTTCACATTCCTCTCTCCTCCACTCCTTCCGCCACCCGAGCTCACCTCCGGCGATTTTTGGCCGCCTCCGCCGACTGGGGTGTCATTCTGTGCGGGTTGGAGGAGGCAATGGCGGTCTGCATTGCACTTCGCCGCTCCCGGGAGGACAGTGCCCGGCCGAAGGACGGATTAGTCTAGCGCGACTCCATAGCGTCGGCTCAACGAGCGCTCGAGCCCTCTGGGGCTGGTCAGATCATCGCGGTCCCGACAACCGGAAAATCTCTCCTTCCCCTTCACTGGACATGCAGACTATGAGTCCCACCGGGAACGGGCAACCCACCGTGGGAAGGAGAGGATAAGGGCTGCCGAGGCCCATATCGTGGCGGCGGAAACGGCTGATGCGGTGGCGCGGGCGGCCGCAGAGGAGGAAGCCATCCGCGCCTGCACTGTGAAGAAACGACATAGGAGAAGCACGCGCGCCATCGGCTGAGAGCAGAATCGGACGGTCTGTGCCATGGTTGGACGCCTGGACTGCCACCGAAGGAGGAGAAGGAGGACAACGACGGCGGGGATAGCTCCGGTGACGAGCATACCCAGTTCGATCCCTACTGCGCCTTCGACCGGTACTTCCGCGAGAAGGACGGCAAGGGCGTCGGAAAGGACAAGGATAGCCGTGGATGATCTTCACCATAGCCAAACGTGCCAAATTTTGGTAGTCCGATGGCATGTTAGTAGTGATGGAATAACCAGACGATGTGTGTAATGCATCGACATAGTTGCATGAGTTTGTACGGATATAATTGAGATGTCCAGATCTGAATTGCATTATTTGAGGCGTGAACGATCACTGTCCGCGGACGCGTCCAAATGCGTCCTCCAACATTTATGCGGCCAGATTTGCCCGTTATGGCTGTAGATGCTCTAATAATATCCATGCAAGAAACCATTGGTGCTAACAAAATAATTAATTGAAGGATCCAGGTTGAATCTCTGTGTAGAAGCCGTAAGGATGGTGCAGAGCCGTGAAATGACAATGTCTGAATATACTTTTTTAGTCAAGGAGATAAAGGATAATCTAAAGAAACATGGTTCTTGTAATATTCATATTGGACGTACTTAAAATGAAGCTAGTCATTTTATGGCCAACTTTGACAGGGTACAAGTTCGTACTGCGGTATGGCTTAGATCAGGACCTGAGGAAGTCTTTGACATTATACGTTGTGATTGTAACTCCTCATTTTTGAGTAATACAAGAATTTGTCCCAATTTTTTTTTGAAGGGTCGCCAACTTTTTTTCTAGAAAGAGGAATCATCTCTTTGTACTAGCTTGACCCATGCTTTCAACAGGGACCAGGACCAAGCACCTGATTCCGGGTCGGGATTCCTCACAAAAATGGATCGATCCTATGAGCTCCACTGTTCACTTGCTACCGCCGTTAATATCAGCATGGAATCAGAGAGCAAGATGACCACATAACACACAACCTAGAAAAACATTCTTCACGCCGGTCGATCCCAAAGGATCTATTCCCATGGTCGCACCCACTGGAGACAAGAACTCAACGACGGCCACTCGCCCGGAATGTGTCGTCACGTATTATTGGATCCGCAGCCGTTCTCCCTGTCATGGCCTCATGACTTCATGAGTTGCACAGCCGCACGAGTCGTTATTGGCCAATGGCCACGCATGGCAAGGTCTCGATCGAGCATCTTTTGTCGCTGGATGACATTCTTTACCGTTCCTGGTGATGTTCGTGGAGGGCCTCCGGCCATCAGCCTAGGTTGTGGCCGTCAACCGTCGTCTATGTTGGGGGACAGTGTTTATACATAACCGAGTACGCACTAACTAGCTAGAGGGCTTGGTCTCTGATGTATTTCCATATAAGAAATTCTGAAAAAACATAAATAATTTGAAAACGTAGGCATCGAACTCACGGTAAATTTGAAAATCAGTTGTAAGTACTGATAATAGTAGCAAAATTTGACCTACACCACCAAATTCAGTTCCTCATGCATGCACGGGTCGAATTTTGGACCACATTTTTGTGTCATGATACATGCATGTAATGCAAACCGTCACACAAAAATGAATTTATCTTGATTTAAAAAATGAACTTATCTTGATTTAGAAAATGAATTTATCTTGATATAGCTTTTGACCTTAAAACAATGTGCACGAGTGCATCCAATTCTCTCACATATGGTCATATCAAGGAGAAAAGAGCATCTTATTTTGATTGTTCAGAGGGCGACTGTGGAGTCACTAAATGAAGCCACATTCCTTTCTTTTGGAGATGCTGACCAGCCGCAAGGTTGATATGACACTTAGATTCTCCGTGTTTAAACTGTTGTATAATATGTGGTTTTCATGCAATGCATATTTTATGGCTCTGAATTTTAAAACCAGGCAAAGCAAACTCTCAACTTTCAAAACCACATGAATCAATAGTAAAACAGTTATCAGTGATGTGGATGCTCCCTTCTATGCTCATTGAACAAGCATGATCCACTATCCCGGAGCAAATCTCACCTCCCTCTTATCCGGAACAAACATTTTCTCTCGCTTGCACTTTTCTTGTTTGCCTCCATATCCTTATTGCTTTGCCCACACACAGTCATTGATGTTTGGCTTATCATTTCTATCACAACCACTCAGTCCCATCACAACAGTCGCCGCGTAAACGGAACAACCAAAAGTACTCTAATGCGTGTGGCTGAGTGGGCTCATTCACAATGCCTCCTCGGCCCGTCTGTATCTATGGTGATCAGAAGTGCCCATCCTCCTTCGCATCGCCACCAAGCCCCTGTGTTACCATAGCCACCTAATGCGACCAACTTTCTTTGTGACGTAGGCTAGTAGGGGTACCGCGGTTTTATCCCCTCCCCTCCCCCCAAATTATGGGGTCACAATGGATTTCTTTTCTTGTAGAGTTGTAACTTCACTTCTTAGCTAGTTGAATGCTAGTAGTCGTGCAGTTGGAAGTTATTTTATTTGAAAATAGGAAGTCTGATCATCCTAGTTGGAAGAGTTTTGTTGTGGTGGAAGGTTGTGCGTAAGGAATGTTAAAGGTTGTGATTTTTGGAAATTGTAAGTTGCGCTTAAGCAAGTTGAAAGTTGTATTATTTTTCCTTTTTCTCTTTGGCGATAAGGTTGGACATTCCGAACGACCAAATGTTGCATAAATAATGATTGGGTGGACCATGGAGTTATGGCTTCTCTGTTGGATACCCCAGCTCCATGGGGTTTTATGTGTATGCATGATTATGTAAATGGCCAACTATAATTCCAATGGCCTCCAATTCTCTAGGTTGAAAACCCTTCATCTTGTTTCGGGCAAGGATGGCCAGATGGCATTGTACCCTTTCGTGGAGGCGCCTCTGTGATCCACTAGGGTGATAGTTGAGATGTTGTGTAATTGGTGGTTGCTCGTGCGAGCTTCAATATTGTCAAGTTTTGGTTGGGCTTTGTGGCGAATCTGGTAGTTTTGGATATCAATATTCTTCTCCCCTCGAGGCCGTGCAATACAACATATTATCGCCTTTTGTAGAATCGTTTAGTATGTCTAAAGGGGGAATAAACAACAAGAAAAGGCTAGAGGGCAGGTTCTTGATTTTTATATTATTGCCAATTTTAAAATTTTCGAGTAGTTGCCTGAGACTCCCTACGCATGCAGCTCTACAAGGAGTAAGAAGGAAATAAACAACTTGCATAGGTAAGAGGCAAGGTTAGGAGGATGAAAACATGAGGTTGCTTGATGAAGATTTTTCCTGTGGTTTGGATAGTTGACGCTATCACGCTCCACGTTTATGGAGGCTTCGAATGGCAGAGATTTTGGTTGCAAGGTCCATAGAGTAAAACACCCACAAAGAGTCTATGACAGAGCAACCAACTTATTCCGACCACGAAGGTCTAGCCTCACTCGAGGTAGATCTTCAAAAAGTAGGCGATCTCCTTGTCTTTACAAACCTCTTGGTTCTTTCACACCTTTGAAAACTCTCAAGCACGCCTGGCCGATCTAGGACGTGCCCACTATCCAAAAGTAGCGAGATAAAGTAACTCTTTGATGAATCCTTTCCTCTTGTGCTTCAAAAGAAAGTATCTCCGAGACTCAAATATCTCTCAAGATATAGATCTTTGGATTGGACAGAAAGTATTGTAAGGCAAGGAGGAACATTAAACAGGTGGCTTGAAAGTTTGTGTAGAAATCCCTTTTAACTCACCCCAAGAAGTGTTAGTTCTCTCTCGGAAAATGTGATTTGAATGTACTTTGAGCGAACTGGTGGGATAGGTGTGGATATATATAGGATGGAAACAAAATTGCAAGTGCATGTATTTTTGCATGGCTCAGAGGCTCAGAATGATCAGCTCCAAATCGCCAAACTAAATAAAGGAGGCAAGGTTTGAATGGCTCGAAGGGGTGAACAAATGTTATCCAAGGCTTCGAATAGCCTTTCACTCAATTGCGCACCCTACTAGACTTTTTTCGGAAATTTTGACATGGAAACATTTGGAAGCTCTATACATAGGAGTGCACATGTGTTTGGGTAGCTTAGAAGGGAAATGCCCTGGAGGCTCTGTCCGACTTAGTGTTTTTCAATGAATATCTCTTAGCAGGTTGATCCTAGAGTCCTAATAAATGTGGTTTGGAGGATCCGTATAGAAATGCAGAGAGATGGTTGCAAAATGATAAGCTTTTGAGAGGTGTTGGAGTTTGATCTATAAGCATATTTGAGAAAGAAACTTAGGTTAGTAAGCTCGATACCCTTTTGATAGTATCAACATACATATGGACTTAGAGTTATCTTAGATCAGTCTTGAGTCTTCTGAACACTTGCCATTGAAGAACTGGGGGTGGTCTGGTCATTTTCCCTATTGCATATTTTGGGACATAAAATCAGAAATAGTCTTGATAAACTATTAAACTCTTGAGCTATTTTGGCATTAATAACAAAATCCACATAGGACTTCAGATTTACTTCCAGCCCCCCTCCTTTTTGGTAATTGGTGACAACATAGATCAAAGCTTCGCATAGGGTATAAAATGAGCACATGGCTGATACATCTCCAACGTATCTACTTTTCCTAATGCTTTTCCTCTTGTTTTGGACTCTAATTTGCATGATTTGAATGAGACTAACCCCGAACTAACGCTGTTTTTAGCAGAACTACCATGGTGTTGTTTTTGTAAAGAAATAAAAGTTCTCGGAATGGAACAAAACTTTCACTGGTGCAACGAGCTCCTAAACAAACGGTTTAAAACCCCTTTCTGCGACGACATTTGGAACCGTCTCCAAGTGAGTGTGGGCGATAGGGGGGTCCTTCCCACACGACCCAGAAATCGTCGGGGATAGGCCCTCATGGGACCCAGGTTGGGGCCGTGTGCGATCGGGGGAGGCATGGAAACCCAATCATTTCCATAGGTATGTACATCGCACACGGTGAATCCCAGAAATCATTTCCGTAGGTATGTACATCCCACATGATGAATCCCAGAAATCATTTCCGTAGGTATGTACATCCCACATGGTGAGTCCCAGAAATCATTTCCGTAGGTATGTTCATCCCACACGGTGAATCCCAGAAATCATTTTCATAGGTATGTACATCCCACACGATGAATCCTAGAAAATCATTTTCGTAGGTATGTACATCCCACATAGTTCTTTGTGTGGAAACATGTGTGCAAGGTGGGCTAATGCAAACAGTTCTCTACCGGAAGCCGTGTGTGATTGTTAGTTGATCGAACACGCCTACTTTCTAGAAACCGTGCAGGTTGTTTGAGTTCATCGCCCATAGTGCTGTCTGAGTAACCGTTTGCAATAGAAAACTCCAATAAGCATGGTAATTAGCCTATTATAGATAATTCATGTACTAATCAAACTGATATTTCTTATAAAACACACCAGATATTTCATATCCGTATAAAAGCAACCAGGATTTCATAATCGAATTACATCAGATAGCTTCGGCACTCAGTTACGCCATTACACAACATCACCAAGTTTCACATGCAGCATCAAAAACCTTTGGAAAGTAGCATCATACACGGCAAATAGACAGATGAATCTCATCTGGGAAACTGCAGCAGCGGAAGGCAAATATTGAGCCTTTAGTGATGTTGAATGTCCTTGCAACTTTAGGCTAGTGGCTATGGATAATTTCCCGCCCAACCTTCGTCCTCTTTAGCAAGACTTCAATATTGCACCATGGGTGTTGAATGAATACCTTCCTCACCTCTTGACCATGCAGGTGGTTTGAGAGGTAATCATCGGTGAACTGCTTTGAAAAGTACTGACAACAAAGCCATGCATAAATCGCTGTTGTAAATTTTGAATTGGCGCAAGGGGTAAAAACAAGGTAAAAGAGTTGGTACCATAATATAGTTGACTGATGTCTTCTTCATTGTGCAAACAAAGATCTTGTTGTTATTCGTCGCAAGTTTCTTCATCCTAGCAATCTTTCTGAGTTTCTTGACTTGACTGATATTCATGAACATCTCATTTCCCCATATGCAAAATGGGTCGAACAGTGGGTCTAAGCCTCTGACAGCAGGACCTACATGTGCAAGACCAAATTGTAAGAAACCTAAATATTAGAATGATTCCTGCAACTGCACAATAATGTGCTATTAGCCAAAGGACCCTGCTTGAACAAACCTTGATGGTAAACCACAGTGTCTCCCGTTGTTTCCCTGCAACACACATAAGGAAGATCTTGATCAAGTTAACTGAGAGTTGCCATACTATCAGTAGAATATGTAGAGTATAGCCAAATTCGATTGGTGTCACATGCATAACAATACAAAATTGTACCCACAACAAATGAAAATGAAATTGCAGAATTGAACCAAACAGTTAAATGGACAACAAACCAAATGAACCAAAATAGTTAACTGAGCACACCATTGCAGAATAGAAACATGTACTAGAAGATAAGATAGTTAAAAAAACAAATAATGCTTGAGAACAGTACTACGAAATGTAGCAATTGTTGGACCAAAGTGTTAACTGAACATTACATTTCAGAGGACCAAACTGTTAACTGAACATCAGATTGCATATTAACATTACAGAGGACAAATCACTAGAAGGCACTGACGGTGTCCTCGAGAAAACATCACGAACTGTATTTTAAAGTAGACAACCGCGCGGTGGTGTCGACGGTGGCCTCGAAGACGAGGTGCTCCTCCAAGATCTGGCGGTCGACACGCATGTCAGCCATAGCGACCTCGTTCACGCGTGCGGCCGCATGCTACTCAGCTCCATGTTATACTGTGTGTAAAATGGCTGTGGGTGGTGCTTAATTGGAGGAGGGGGGCAGTGATTTCGGTGGAAGGTGTCGCTCTGTCAGTCGGGGCATGTGGGATGGGAAAGGAGGAGGATGGTGTGGGTGGGGTGTGGATTACCTGACCATATCGACGAGGCCGCGCAACAAGAAGAAGGGTCGGTGGCAAGGAGGCCGCGCAACAAGAAGAAGGGTCGGCGGCGAGGAGGCCGCGCAGCAAGAAGAAGGGTCGCTAGCAAGAAGAAGGGTCGCTAGCCGAATAGTCTGATTGCCTGGTTCGTTGCGCTAAACACCTCCTTCAAGGACCAAACAATTGGATCAAGAGTGTTTAGATTATATCCCGAACACCCTCGTATTTCCTACGTGGGGGCAGAAGCCGATGACTGGCCAACTATTAGATTTCACACAATACGGCCGCACAGGAGGTGAATTTTTTTAAAATAAACATTATATTACATAACAAAATTTGTTTCATCATACAAGGCAGAGACAACATGAATACATTCATTCAAAAATAATGTCTTGCGCACATTGCGTCGCCACAATGCGGGACCCCTCCAGGACGTCTTCAAAATACCGCTCCGGCGTGCGTGCTCCTTGCCTTCAGGTGCCCCCTCGGCCACAAGCTTGACGGCATCCATCTTCGCCCACCACACATTGACGCGGGTGAAGGCCATGCGTGCGCCCTCGATGCAGGCCGACCTCTTGAAGATGTCCAGCCGAGGGCAGGCACCTACCAGCCGCTTCACGAGTTCGAAGTAGCGGCTGGGTATAACTTCGGTAGGCCACAGCTAGATTATTAAATACTTCATGGCCAGTTCGGCCACCCTATGTAGCTCGACCAGCTGTCTTAGCTGATCAGTGAAGGGCACTGGATGCTTTGGCGCAAGGTATTGCGACCAGAACAACTTCTCCGTTGAGCTCCCTTCTTTGGCTCGGAAGAACTCTGCAGCGTGGGACACACTGCCCGGCAGATCCGCAAATGCCCCTGGAGAACTCCGAATCCGGGTTAGTAAGAAATACTTCTTCTTCACATACTTGCTTTGCATAATAAACGCCTTACCCGCCGCGATCTTCTTGGCCTCCCGGATCTCCTAGAGGGCACCCTGGGCTTCAACCCGGGCCGCTTCCGCGCTTTGGCGAGCCTTGGTGAGTTCTGTCTCTCGAGCCGAAACATCGCACTCCAAGGTCTCACACTTCTTCACAGCGTCCTGGAGCTCTTGTTGGACCTCGTTCATCCTGTCCTTAAGCTTCTTACGAGCGGCCTGCTCCTTGACAGCTTTCCCCTCAGCTTCGGCCAAGGCCTGTTTAAGGACCTCGACCTCAGTCGCCGCTCCTACACGTATCATGGCACTACGATCAATACGCATTATTTATTCTAGCCGAATATACAACTAGCCAGTACATACCTTGCTGGTTTTCCAGCTGCTTTCTCGCTTTGCCGAACTCCCCCTCGGCCCGCTCTAGCCTCTACTTTAGTCCGGAGACTTCGGCAGTGTGCGCGGTCGTGGCCAGCAACGACGCCTGCTTATTCATATAAGACATATTTAGTTAGTCTCCTACAAAAATAAATTGATCCTATGTCTGGCTTTTCTTTCCGAACACCGGACAGTGTCTCAGGGGCTACTGTCTATATGGGGATTTTCTATTTTTGCGTCGTTTACCTCAAAACCTGTCAGCAGGCTGCTGCAAGCCTTGGTTAGTCCGCTCTTGACAGATTGAACCCTCTCAATCACCGTACCCATAAGGATACGGTGTTCATCCACAATGGAAGCGCCTCGTAGAGCTTCCAGCAGATTATCCGGTGCCTCTAGTTGGACAGAGGTAACCGTCGGAACAGGCACACCCCCTTCTTTAGAAGGAGGTTGCTCGCCGGATTCTGAAGCCGTATAGGTCTCCAGACTTGTATTCGGCTGGGGGTCGAATTGAGCAAGGCCCCCATCCCCAGTCGCCATGGGGGTCTGCTCCCCCATGTGTCTGGCAGCCGAGGCTTCGCCCTCTGGCGCTACCTTGGCGGCCTCCTGAACCTCATCTTGATCCGGGAAGGTCCTTTGGGACAACACCTCATCATCGCCCTTGGCCGCGGGAGAGTGAGCGGCCGGCGGTGACTCGCTGGCCATCGCCTTCGAATCCAACGAACCTCTGTATGAGGATCGCTAAGAGCTATCGTGGGCTGGACTACAACAGCATCATTTAAACATATTAATATCATGAAGCAAGAGAGGCCGGATGTATGGACGTATGCTGGTTTTTAGTACTTACAACATGATCAGAGGCTTGTTTCGGGGGCGTCGCTTCGGGCTGCTGTCGACATCCCACACGGAGTTATCCGCAGGGGGACCCTTCCCCCTCTTGGGCGCCTCCACCTCCAGATTTGTGGAGGCTGCCCTCTTCTTCCTCCCCCATCAGGGGGAGAGGTGCTTTCTTCCTCCTCCTCATCATCGTCTTCGGCGGCGGAGGAGAGAGTCTTGTCTTCGGATGACACGTCCGAAGCTCCCTTGCGGCGGAGGCCACTACGGACCCCCTTGGCCTTCTTCTCCGGCGCCTTATAGGGCGCCGGCACCAGCATCTTCGCCAAGAGCGGGATGACTAGTTCTTCGGGCAGCGGAGCCGAACAGTGAATCCGCTCCGCCCTCTCCGTCCATACCTTAAAAAACAATAGTGATAAAGTTTAGATATCCTCCTTGAAACAAGCAAGTAGAGGATGCATCTGGAGACGTGAGAGGCTTACCGCATTAGCAGAATGGGTAATATCGTGCCCGCGCTCCGAGTCTATGGTGGGCGGCGTCTCATTGCCCTTAAAGAGAAACTTCCAGGCATCTTGGTGAGTGGTTCCGAAGAGCCTTTCCAAAGTTTTGTGCTTCTTTGGGTCGAATTCCCATAAGGGGCAGCTTCGGCTCTGGCATGGGAGGATCCGGCGTACCAGCATCACCTGGATGACGCCGACGAGCTTGATATTTTATCCACCATGCTTTGGATGCGCATTTGCAGCGCTATCAGTTCGTTCGACGAAGACCAATTTGGGCCTTTCTCTATCTAGGAGGTGAGCCGCATTGGGGGCTCCAAATTGAATTCGGGAGCCGCGGCCCAGGTGGCGCCTCGGGGCTCTGTGATGTAGAACCATAGTTTTTTCCACTCCTTGACGGTCTCCACAAAAGTACCCTGGGGCCATGTGAGATTGGGCATCTTGCTCACCATGGCGCCTCCGCACTCCGCATGCTGACCGTCCACCACCTTCGGCTTCACGTTGAAGATATTGAGCCACGGTCCGAAGTGGGGTTGGATGCGGAGGAAGGCCTCGCACAAGACAATGAATTCCGAGATGTTGAGGAAGGAGTTCAGGGCTAGATCATGGAAATCTAGACCGTAATAGAACATAAGCCCGCAGATGAAAGGGTGGAGAGGAAACCCTTACCCACGGACGAAATGAGGGATGAACACCACCTTCTCGTTGGGCTTCAGGGTGGGGATGATTTGCCCCTTAGATGGAAGCTGGTGGGCGATTTCTTTCGCTATATACCCGGCCTCCCGAAGCTTGGTGATGTCCTTCTCCCTAACGGAGGAGGCCATCCGCTTGCCTTTCCCTCTAGATCCGGGCATGACTGAGGGCTTCTTTGAGGTGGAAAGAATGAGAACTTGGGCACTGGAGCTTGAGAATGGAAGGGCAAAGAAAAAGAGAAGGCGTGGGTGAAGAAAGGGAGTCCTTATCTCCTTATAAATGTAGTGAATATCAAGCGCCTCCCCACTAGCCTTAAAACCCGCCTGTTCCCAAGGGCTGTGTAAACGGCACGGTTATATTACCCATGCTCGTATTGATGAAAATCCCGCAATAAGGGGACACGATCTCTGCTTCGACAAGACGTGCCTATTAAAACTGCGTCTCGAGACATGGAACGGCAGACAGAAAATAGTTCGAAATGATGACCAAGCAGACGTGATGTCACATTACAAAAAGTTGTCAGCGGATTGGACTCGTGCAATATTATATTCTCTGCGGTTGTGTGTGGTGCTTGTATTGTTGATCCGGACACGTTCATTACGTCCGAAGACTATCTTGGAGTATTCAAAAAGGGGAACCCGCCTTGCAATGCCGAAGACAACCTGCATGCCGCACACCTCGTCATTGAAGCCTGGTTCAGGGGCTACTGAGGGAGTCCTAGACTAAGGGGTCCTCGGGCGTCTGACCTATTGGATATGGGCCGGACCAATGGGCCTTGAAGATACAAAGGCCGAAGACTATACCCGTGTCCGGATGGGACTCTCCTTGTCATGGCTGGAAAGCTTGGCGACCAAATATGAATATTCCTTTCTCTGTAACCGACCTTATGTAACCCTAGATCCCTTCGGTGTCTATATAAACCGGAGGGCTAGGTCCGTAGATAGATATCCTCATAATCATAGTCAGACAGGCTAGACTTTTAGGGTTTAGCCATTACGATCTCGTGGTAGATCGACTCTTGGAATACTCATATTCATCAAGATCAATCAAGTAGGAAGTAGGGTATTACCTCCATAGAGAGGGCCTGACCTGGGTAAGCATTGTGTTCCCCGTCTGCTGTTACCATCGACCTCAGACGCACAGTTCGGGACCCCCTACCCGATATCCGCCGGTTTTGACACCGACAGCGACGCTGCAAGAAGAAGGGTCGCCAGCGAGGAGGCTGAGCTGCCAGTAAGCAGCAGTGAAGGTTTGACCTTGGAAATCAAGGAGGAACAGTGGAATGTGGCTTTTGGTAGGACGGAGGGGGCGGGGAGATAGTTATTTCCGCGGTGGCAAAAAAATTCGTCGGTGCCGCGAGAAACTGGCGCTAGTGTGGTTCAAGTGGGGGTGGTGGACTGTAGACGATGAAGCTTCCTGCGTAAGCCAGACAATACGGTGCACCAAGATATTTTATATCGCATCCCACACGATTCTTTCTAGTAAACTGTTTGTGGTATACCTGGTTTTTTCATTATGTTTTGAAAGACAAAATGGTGTTACCGAGGGAAAGGATGGTGTTTGAATTGCTAGAACATTTACGTACAGTGAACATGCAACTAGTACATGAGTGTCGTGTTTAAATTTGGAATTACTCTGGGTTCGTTTGGCATTTTTATGCATTAATTGAGTTTCTAGGCATTTAATGTGCATAATTCAAATTTGAACTACAAGCACATGCTCCAATGCACCAAAGTTCGCTGAAAAAAATCACATGTGTGTCTTTGGGTGAATTTATAGATCCCATGCAAGAAATGGGAATAAAATTCAAACATCTGGGCATCATGGCTTAGTCGGAAAGATTGAGAAACTTGGTTTTTTAATTCCTGTAAATCCAAAACATGGCTGAAAATCATGAAACTTGGCATGGTCTCATGACATGGCATCAACATGATGCGGTATTTTTTTTGGCCGAATTGGGACAAGCTTTGGTGTAAGCTTCTTGCAAACCGGAGCTTCCCTAAAAAAGGCTCCTGGTTCCGAGAGGGAACATGTCACTTCCGTGTGCGAAACGACATACGTACACTGCCTTCTCCCGCCTTAATTTTTTTGCACAGACAGATTAGACCAAATAGAAGTATCGTGCTAAATTTTGGAATTATTTCGTGTTCGTTTCGCCTTTTTATACATTAATTGAGTTTCTGGGCATTTAATGTGCATAATTCAAATTTGAACTACAAGCACGTGCTCCAGTGCACCATAGTTGTTTGAAAAATCACATGTGTGTCCTTGGGTGAATTACTAGGTCCCATGCAAGAGATGGGAGTGAAATTCAAACATCTGGGCGTCGTGGCTTGGCCGGAAAGATTGAGAAACTTGGTTTTTTAATTCCTGTAATTCAAAAACATGCCTGAAAATCATGAAACTTGGCATGGTGTCATGACATGGCACGAACATGCTGCGGTAAATTTTTTTGGCTGAATTGGGACAAGCTTTGGTGTAAGCTTCTTGCAAACCGGAGCTTCCCTCAAGAAGGCTCGTGGTTCCGAGAGGGAACGTGTCACCTCTGTGTGCGTAATGACATACATACACTGCCTTCTCCTGCCTTAATTTTTTTTGCACAACCAGATTAGGCCAAATAGAAGTACTGTGCTAAATTTTGGAATTATTCCGGGCTCGCTTCGCCTTTTTATACATTAATTGAGCTTCTGGGCATTTAATGTGCATAATTCAAACTTGAACTACAAGCACAGGCTCCTGTGCACCAAAGTTGTTTGAAAAATCACATGTGTGTCCTTGGGTGAATTTCTAGGTCCCATGCAAGAGATTGGAGTGAAATTCAAACATCTGGGCATCGTGGCTCGGCCGGAAAGATTGAGAAACTTAGTTTTTTAATTCCTGCAATTGCAAAACACGCCTGGAAATCATGAAACTTGGCATGGTGTCATGACATGGCACGAACATGCTGCGGTAATTTTTTGGCCGAATTGTGACAAACTTTGGTGTAAGTTTCTTGCAAACCGGAGCTTCCCTCAAGAAGGCTCATGGTTCCGAGAGGGAACGTGTCACCTCCGTGTGCGAAACGACATACGTACACTGCCTTCTCCCACCTTTTTTTGCACAACCAGATGAGACCAAATAGAAGTACCGTGCTAAATTTTGGAATTATTCCGGGCTCGTTTCGCCTTTTTTATACATTAATTGAGTTTTCTAGGCATTTACTATGAATAATTCAAATTTGAACTACAAGCACATGCTCCAGTGCACCAAAGTTGTTTGAAAAATCACATGTGTGTCATTGGGTCAATTTATAGGTCCCATGCAAGAGATAGGAGTGAAATTCAAACATCTAGGCTTCGTGGCTTGGCTAGAAAGATGGAGAAACTTGGTTTTTTAATTCCTGTAATTCCAAAACACGCCTGAAAAATCATGAAACTTGGCATGATGTCATGACATGGCACCAACATGCTACGGTAATATTTTAGGCCGTATTGGGACAAGCTTTGTTGTAAGTTCTTGCAAACCGGAGCTTCCCTCAAGAAGGCTCGTGGTTCCGAGAGGGAACGTGTCACCTCCGTGTGCGTAATGACATACGTACACTGACTTCTTGATACGTCTCCAACGTATCTATAATTTTTGATTGCTCCATGCTATTATATTATCTATTTTGGATGTCAATGGGCTTTATTTTACACTTATATATCATTTTTGGGACTAACCTACTAACCGGAGGCCCAGCCCAAATTGCTGTTTTTTTTACCTGTTTTAGGGTTTCGCCGAAAAGGAATATCAAACGGAGTCCAAACGGAATGAAACCTTCGGGAACATGATTTTCTTAACAAACGTAATCCAGGAGACTTGGAGTGGGCGTCAAGAAACAATCAAGGAGGCCACGAGGCAGGGGGCGCGCCTACCCCCCTGGGCACGCCCTCCACCCTCGTGGGCCCCTTGTTGCTCCACCTACCTATGGCCCCCTCGTTGCTCCCCATGCACTGAATACTACGGGGAAAGTCTTTTTGATCTTGCTGTAAAAAACAGAAACTCTAGCGCTCGCGAGAATCGCTGCCATTTTTATTAGAAAAGTACTATTTAGTTAATTATTTTTGCAGATGATTAATAGATAAATTCCTCACTTCCAGAAATTTATTTTAGAATTTTTGGGCTTCCAGAAGTTTGTGTTAGCTACAGATTACTACAGACAGTTCTGTTTTTGACAGATTCTGTTTTTCGTGTGTTGTTTGCTTATTTTGATGAATCTATGGCTAGTAAAAGAGTTTATAAACCATAGAGAAGTTGGAATACATTAGGTTTAACACCAATATAAATAAAGAATGATTTCATTACAGTACCTTGAAGTGGTGTTTTCTTTTCTTTTGCTAACGGAGTTCACGAGATTTTCTATTTTGAGTTTTGTGTTGTGAAGTTTTCAAGTTTTGGGTAAAGATTTGATGGATTATGGAACAAGGAGTGGCAAGAGACTAAGCTTGGGAATGCCCATGGCACCCCAAGGTAAAACTAAAGGACACCAAAAAGCCTAAGCTTGGGGATGCCCCGAAAGGCATCCCCTCTTTCGTCTTCGTCCATCGGTAACTTTACTTGGAGCTATATTTTTATTCACCACATGATATGTGTTTTGCTTGGAGCATCTTGTATGATTTGATTCTTTGCCTTTACCACAATCATACTTGCTGTACACACCTTTTGAGAGAGACTCGCATGATTTGAAATTTATTAGAATACTCTATGTGATTCACCTATATCTTTTGAGCTATATAGTTTTTGCTCTAGTGCTTCACTTATATCTTTTAGAGCACGGCAGTGGTTTTATTTTATAGAAATAATTGGTCTCTCATTCTTCACTTATATTATTTTGAGAGTCCTTTAGAACAACATGGAAATTTGCTTTAATATAAAAACTTTCATAGAAATGCACTGAATACTATGAGAAGTTTGATACTTGATAATTGTTTTAAGATATGGAGATGGTGATATTAGAGTCATGCTAGTTGAGTAGTTGTTAATTTGAGAAATACTTGTGTTGAAGTTTGTGATTCCCGTAGCATGCACGTATGGTGAACTGTTATGTGATGAAGTCGGAGCATGATTTATTTATTGATTGTCTTCCTTATGAGTGGCGGTCGGGGATGAGCGATTGTCTTTTCCTACCAATCTATCCCCCTAGGAGCATGCGTGTAATACTTTGTTTCGATAACTAATAGATTTTTGCAATAAGTATGTGAGTTCTTTATGACTAATGTTTAGTCCATGGATTATACACTCTCTCACTCTTCCACCATTGCTAGCCTCTCTAGTATCGCGCAACTTTTGCTAGTACCATAAACCCACCGTATACCTTCCTCAAAAGAGCCACTATACCTACCTATTATGGAATTTCCATAGCCATTGCGAGATATATTGCCATGCAACTTTCCACTGTTCCGTTATTATGACACGCTTCATCATTGTCATATTGCTTGCATGATCATGTAGTTGACATCGTATTTGTGGCAAAGCCACCATTCATAATTCTTCATACATGTCACTCATGCATCATTGCACATCCCGGTACACCGCCGGAGGCATTCACATAGAGTCATATTTTGTTCTAAGTATTGAGTTGTAATTCTTGAGTTGTAAGTAAATAAAGTGTGATGATCATCATTATTAGAGCATTGTCCCAAGTGAGGACAGGATGATGGAGACTATGATTCCCCCACAAGTCGGGATGAGACTCTGGATGAAAAAAGGAGAAAGGCCATAAAAAAGGAGAAGGTCCAAAAAAATGAGAGAAAAAGAGAGAAGGGACAATGCTACTATCCTTTTTCCACACTTGTGCTTCAAAGTAGGACCATGTTCTTCATATAGAGAGTCTCTTGAGTTATCACTTTCATATACTAGTGGGAATTTTTCATTATAGAACTTGGCTTCCTCAAAATGCCCTAGGTCTTCGTGAGCAAGCAAGTTGGATGCACACCCACTTAGTTTCTTTTGTTGATCTTTCATATACTTATAGCTCTAGTGCATCCGTTGCATGGCAATCCCTACTCACTCACATTGATATCTATTGATGGGCATCTCCATGGCCCGTTGATATGCCTAGTTGATGTGAGACTATCTTCTCCTTTTTTGTCTTCTCCACAACCACCATTCTATTCCAATATAGTGCTATATCCATGGCTCACGCTCATATATTGTGTGAGGATTGAAAAAGTTTGAGAACATCAAAAGTATGAAATAATTTCTTGGCTTGTCATCGGGGTTGTGCATGATTTAAATATTTTGTGTGGTGAAGATAGAGCATAGCCACACTATAAGATTTTGTAGGGATAACTTTCTTTGGCCATGTTATTTTGAGAAGACATAATTGCTTGGTTAGTATGCTTGAAGTATTATTATTTTTATGTCAATATTAAACTTTTATCTTGAATCTTTCGGATCTGAAGATTCATGCCACAATAAAGAAAAAATTACATTGAGAAATATGTTAGAAAGCATTCCACATCAAAAATTCTTCTTTTATCATTTACCTACTCGAGGACGAGCAGGAATTAAGCTTGGGGATGCTTGATACGTCTCCAACGTATCTATAATTTTTGATTGCTCCATGCTATTATATTATCTATTTTGGATGTCAATGGGCTTTATTTTACACTTTTATATCATTTTTGGGACTAACCTACTAACCGGAGGCCCATCTGAAATTGCTGTTTTTTTTCTTGTTTTAGGGTTTCGCCGAAAAGGAATATCAAACGGAGTCCAAACGGAATGAAACCTTCGGGAACGTGATTTTCTCAACAAACGTGATCCAGGTGACTTGGAGTGGGCGTCAAGAAACAATCTAGGAGGCCACAAGGCAGGGGGGCGCGCCTACCCCCCTGGGCACGCCCTCCACCCTCGTGGGCCCCTCGTTGCTCCACCGACCTAGTTCTTCCTCCTATATATATCCACGTACCCCCAAACATCCAGGAGCACCACGAAAACCTAATTCCATCGCCGCAACCTTTTGTACCCGAGAGATACCATCTTGGGGCCTTTTCCAGAGCTCCGCCGGAGGGGCCATTGATCACGGAGGGCCTCTACATCAACTCCGTGGCCTCTCCGGTGATGTGTGAGTAGTTTACTTCAGACCTACGGGTCCATAGTTATTAGCTAGATGGCTTCTTCTCTCTCTTTGGATCTCAATACAAAGTTCTCCTCGATCTTCTTGGAGATCTATTCGATCTTCTTTTGCCGTGTGTTTGTCGAGATCCGATGAATTGTGGGTTTATGATCCAGTTTATCTATGAACAATATTTGAATCTCCTCTGAATTCTTTTATGTATGATTGGTTTATCTTTGCAAGCCTCTTCGAATTATCAGTTTGGTTTGGCCTACTAGATTGATCTTTCTTGCAATGGGAGAAGTGCTTAGCTTTGGGTTCAATCTTGCGGTGCTCGATCCCAGTGACAGAAAGGGAAACAACACGTATTGTATTGTTGCCATCGAGGATAAAAAGATGGGGTTCATATCATATTGCATGAGTTTGTCCCTCTACATCATGTCATCTTACTTAAAGCATTACTCTGTTCTTATGAACTTAATACTCTAGATGCATGCTGGATAGCGGTCGATGTGTGGAGTAATAGTAGTAGATGCAGAATCGTTTTGGTCTACTTGTCGCGGACGTGATGCCTATATACATGATCATACCTAGATATTCTCATAACTATGCTCAATTATATCAATTGCTCGACAGTAATTCGTTTAACCTCCATAATACTTATGCTCTTGAGAGAAGCCACTAGTGAAACCTATGGCTCCGGGGTCTATCTTCCATCATATTAATCTTCGAACACTTAGTTATTTCTATTGTCGTTTATTTTACTTTGCATCTTTATTTCTCTTTATCGTAAAAATACCAAAAATATTATGTTATCATATCTATCAGATCTCACTCTCGTAAGTGACAGTGAAGGGATTGACAACCCGTTTATCGCGTTGGTTGTGAGGTTCTTATTTGTTTGTGTAGGTGCGTGGGACTCGAGCGTGATCTCCTACTAGATTGATACCTTGGTTCTCAAAAACTGAGGGAAATACTTACGCTACTTTACTGCATCACCCTTTCCTCTTCAAGGGAAAACCAACGCAGTGCTCAAGAGGTAGCACTTCTCCCGCCTTATTTTTTTACACAACCAGATTAGACCAAATAGAAGTATCGTGCTAAATTTTGGAATTATTCCAGGCTCGTTTCTCCCTTTTTATACATTAATTGAGTTTCGTGCATTTAATGTGCATAATTCAAATTTGAACTACAAGCACATGCTCCAGTGCACCAAAGTTGCTTGAAAAATCACATGTGTGTCCTTGAGTGAATTTCTAGGTCCCATGCAAGACATGGGAGTGAAATTCAAACATCTGGGCATTGTGGTTCGGCCGGAAATATTGAGAAACTTGGTTTTTTAATTCCTGTAATTCAAAACACGTCTGAAAATCATGAAACTTGGCATGGTGTCATGACATGGCGCCAACATGCTGCGCTAATATTTTTGGCCGAATTGGGACAAGCTTTCTTGTAAGCTTCTTGCAAACCAGAGCTTCCCTCAAGAAGGCTCGTGGTTCCGAGAGGGAACGTGTTACCTCCGTGCGCGAAACGACATATGTACACTGCCTTCTCCTGCCTTATTCTTTTTACACAACCATATTAGACCAAATAGAAGTGCCGTGCTAAATTTTGGAATTATTCCGGGTTCGTTTGGCCTTTTTTATACATTACTTTATTTTCTGGGCCTTTAATTTGCATAATTCAAATTTCATCTACAAGCACATGCTCCAGTGCACCAAAGTGGTTTGAAAAATCACATGTGTGTTCTTGGGTGAATTTCTAGGTCCCATGCAATATATGGGACTGAAATTCAAACATCTGAGCGTCGTAGCTCGGCCAGAAAGACTGAGAAATTTGGGTTTTTAATTTCTATAATTCCAAAACACACCTAAAAATAATGAAACTTGCCATGGTCTCATGACATGGCACCAACATGATGTGGTAATTTTTCTGTCCGATTTGCGAAGGCCCACACATTAACAATCAACAAAGTCATTTTGGAACAAGTGTTGTCACATTACAAATCGGAAACACAAGTATTATTGAAACCATGGGCATTCGACTTACCAATTACATGCGGGCACACTTCCCTTTTTTATTGGCTAGGAGGTGCCGTGCGGGGTAGCTATTTGAGTGAGGGAGGCGTGCGATCAAACCCATGCGCGTGCTCATCAGAGAAGAGCCCTTTGACCGCTACCCGTCGCGCACCTCCCTCCCAACGTCTCCATTAATGGCGCACGAGCACCTGTTTTACGGCGTGGCTATATGTCTCACTGGACTGAGATTTAAGAGAGAAAAATGGAAATCTGAAAAGAAAGTTTTGCACGGATCTTGATGTAATATCCGACGGACCTATATAGCATCGACTGCGACTTATAGCAAGCATGACGAATATAAGGACGATGATAGTGGATAATAATTGTCTTACATATTTAGAAACATAATTAAAAAAAGCCACATGTGGCAACACCCAAAATACAAGGGCAAAAGTAGAAGGAAGACAATGATGTGGCTCACTGATCTCTACTTTCTTGATGCATTGCTGCAGGCCGCGGGAACCAGTCTCCGCGGCGAGCGGCGACAAGCTCTTTCTTGTCCTCAAGATGCTGCTTGAGAGTATCCACAGATTCCTCCACCAGCGTTCTACGCTCGATGCGCAGCTTGTTATTCTCATCCATAAGTTTCTCGACGATGATGCTGGTCCTCTTCAAGAAGGCAGTGGTCTACTCCTGCTGCTTCGCACTTTGGACGATCTCCGCCCTTAGTACGTCGCGCTCGGCCCGGAGCTTCGCATTGCTCTCATTTATTTGCCGGATGACGTCAGTAGACTGTTCAAACGAGGCTTGCAGGTCATCCTGCAACCTCGCCCACCTGGAGATCTGATCCATCTGCCTATGGACGAGGGCACGCATGCGCCTGTAAGAGTCCTCGCCTGCCCACGAGGCATTTTCCCAGGCCTCCGCGGCAAGGGAGGACATCTCTGCTGCATTCTCAGCGCGGCGGGACATCTCTTCTGCTTCCGCGGCGCGACCGGACCAGTCTGCTGCATCGACGGCGTGGCGGGTCCTCCGTGCTGCTGCGGCTGTGCGGCGAGACATGTTGGGTGCTATCGCGGCGAGGCGGGACATCTCTCGTGCTCCCGCTTCCAGGCTTGCCTCTCCCTGGTCGCAATCTCTCGACCCAGAACTCACGCTAGCCATGGCAGACGCAAGGGAACGATGATGAATGACTTGTTTGTTTTTGACTTTTTGTGGATGAGGAGTTGAGGAGGAATGTGCAGTCATCTTGGAGTAGTAGGATTTATAACCGCATAGTAATACGCTCCTAAGTGGGAAACCGTTTAGGTTTTGATCGGTGTGAACAGGTTTGCAATTTGGAATGTGACGGGACGCATGCTCAAAATTTACTGACGGTTATAAGTGCGACACTATTCCCGAAAGGTGTAACGTGGGCACGTACGCCTTCTCGGCCGCGTACGTGGCGTTTCCACCATAGGGTGCACCGCAATAGGCAATGTTAGCACACGTCTTTTAATTAGAATGGGTGTGCCCGTCTAGCGCACACACGTTGATCTATCTAACTGTTTCAGTTTGTTGTGGCTAATCGCAAACAGTTCATCCATGTGAAGTGTATGCCATCAATCACAGACACTTTGATCTAGCTTACCCGTTTCTGTTCTGTTGCCTAATCGCAAACAGTTAATTCTTCTGAAGTGTATGCCCTCAATCACACACACCTTGATCTGGCTGACCGTTTCTTTTGTGTTGCCTAATCACAAACAGTTCATCCGAGTGAACCGTATGCTGTATATCGCAGACACCTTCATCTGGCTGCCCGTTTCTTTTGTGTTGCCTAATCACAAACATTTCATCCAAGAGAACCCTTTGCTCTATATCGCACACACCTTCATCAGGCTGCCCGTTTCTTTTGTTCCGCTCATCGCAAACAGTTCATTGGACTGAACCGTATGCCCTGGATCACACACGCAACTAAAATCTAAACCGTGTTTGATGCATCCTCCATCGCAAACGTTTTCACCTTTTTTGACGTTTTTCATACAACACCGTTTGCGATTATGGCATCGCACACAGTTTCTCGAAGGGTCTCTGATCATAGTGTCGCGTTAGCAGCATCATGCAGTAGTGTTTGCGCGGAATTTTTATATAATAAATTAGAATTTCTAGAGCCAAGACCTATCGGAGAGGGGCACCTAGGTGGGCACAATCCACCAGGGCGCGCCCCCCTCTCCTGGCGCGCCCAGGTGCGTTGTCCCCACCTGGTGGCCCCGCAGACCCTGAAACCAACGCTATAAAATCTTACTTTTCCAGAAAAACCAGGGAGAAAGAATTATCACGATCCACAAGACAGAGCCGCTGTCACCTCCTGTTCTTCATCGGGAGGCCAGATCCGGGGTCCGTTTGGGGCTTCGGAGAGTGGAATCTTCGTTCTTCGTAGGCTCGCTGGTTGGTGAGGAGTTGGATGAGATTCATCATGTAATCGAGTTAGTTTTGTTAGGGCCTGATCCCTAGTATCCACTATGTTCTAAGATTGATGTTGCTATGACTTTTCCATGCTTAATGCTTGTCACTTTGGGCCCGGGTGCCATGATTTCAGATCTGAACCATTTATGTTATCACCATTATATCCATGTTCTAGATCCAATCTTGCAAGTTATAGTCACCTACTACGTGTTATGATCCGGCAACCCCAGAGTGACAATAGCCGGGACCACTCCCGGCGATGACCATAGTTTGAGGAGTTCATGTATTCACTATGTGTTAATGCTTTATTTCGGTTCTCTATTAAAAGGAGGCCTTAATATCCTTTAGTTTCCAATAGGACCCCGCTGCCACGGGAGGGTAGGACAAAAGATGTCATGCAAGTTTTTTCCATAAGCATGTATGACTATTTACGGAATACATGCCTACATTATATTGGTGAACGGGAGCTAGTGCCGTATCGCCCTAGGTTATAACTGTCTCATAAGTCACTGATCCAATGCCTAAAAATTTATCCTATATTGTTCTTGCTAAGTTACTACTGCTATCATCACTGTTACACTTGCTACAAAATTACTGCTATCACTGTTACTGTTACCGTTACCGTTGCTGCTGCTACTACTATCAAAACTATCATACTACTCTGCTATTGTTCACTTTGCTGGAGATAATTAATCTCCAGGTGTGGTTGAATTGACAACTCAGTTGCTAATACCTTCAAATATTCTTTGGCTCCCCTTGTGTCGAATCTATAAATTTGGGTTGATTACTCTACCCTCGAAAACTATTGTGATCCCCTACACTTGTGGGTACTGCCTTTGAGAAACATGTCATATACAAGATCTCCCCCTAAATTTGTGTATTATTGTGAATTTTAAGAATGCAAATGCATAATCATTTGGGTACATGAGAAACTCTTTTATGTCACATGGATCCAGTGAGTGCATAGAGAATAAAAGTATTTTAAATATGCTCTCTACAAATGCAAAATAACAAAGAAAGACATGTCAATGAACTCAAAAGATGTACTAAAGCATAAACATGAAACATAAGTACATCAAGTAGCAACATGTTTATATCATGACATGAAGCTTAGAGTTTACAAGCCAATCAAATCAAATAAACTACCAAGGCTAGTAACTCAACAAGCACAACCGTCTCTTGTGGAGCTAGTCCAGATCTATCCATATCCCCATTTGGCATTGAGGTACCAAAAAGTGAGAGGACTATTGTCGCTCAATAATAGACACCGTCGTCGAGTGGTGAAGAAGACTTGGCAGCGATAGTGTCACTGCCGACAGCCACAGAGGAATTTCTCGCGAAGTCTACGACTTCGACTATGGTTGTGGCTGACGAGGTAGAAGGAGCACTCTAAGCTGGAGGGGTTGCAACTTGCCGTTGAGAGGATCTGATAGTTGGAGTGGTTGAAGGTTAAGGAGCTCTCTGAGCATGCTCAAATTTGTTGTCATTGGTAGATCCTTCACCATCTTCACTAGTATAATAATTATCTTCTTGGTCGACCTATGTCTTGATAGCGGTAACATCCACAATCATGTTGGTGATTCTCACATCGACTTAGTGAAATTTGGACATCACCACTTCCTCAAAGCTCTCCTAGCAGGAAGAAAGGGTAGCTATGTCTTGGTTAATCGTTCAAGTGATGCACAAGCAAATGAGAGTGTCAAGACACTAGATTTTGGAGTATTTTTCGGAGCAACGTCTTGAGCTACTAGTAGTCACTTGGTGGAGAAAGGAGCATATGGAGATGAAATGGAGGTATCATCCTTCGAGTTGGCTGCCAATTCTTCCTGAGTTTGCTTAGGGTCAAGCACAACTATATTGTATTCTAGAGAAGATAATACATAGTTTGCTTGCTCTCTAGAAGGAATACCTTATCTCCATCATCCGAGTTGATCATAATATGAATGAAAGGGGCATAGAAACACGATCTCTTTAATTCAGCTCTCGCCTCTTGATCATCCAAATGATGAAACCCATGATGTTGAACTTGGTATTGCGATCAAGATGAACCAAAAGATTGATATCATAGGATTATATCATCTTCACGTATCATAACTTGGGATAGAATGTGAACCGAAGAGTGATACTGATCATTGAGGGACCTGGTTTTCATGTAGTATATTGAGCCCATCACAACTTGCTAATTTTGATCGGCAGTCAAGTCATACTATAGATGCCAACGAAAGCATTTGCAATCATGCAATTTATCTTCTTATAGACATCAAGCGAATCTTCATTGTCTCGAGGAAGTCCAAGTAGAGCTTCTCACTTATCGACTGAAAATTTGTACTTGGTACCATTGCTCATCCAAGTAACTTTCCCATCAGGCTAGAAGTGTACGGCAGCATAGAAGTCTAGAATGAATTCGACCGCCAATAGATGATTAGCTTGTCTAGACCACTTGAAGTGAAGCTTTGATGGACTAGATAAAGCTCAATGGGTTATCAACAAATGTATTTCCAGTCAATCCATTCCTATTGATGACTCCAAGATCTTTCTTGAACATCGTAGTCTCGCAATAGTGTTATTTTCTAGAGTGAATAAACGATCATCTGTGACAGTGTTTCTTCCTTCAAAAGGATCATTAGCTCTCCGGGCTAGTAAACCTTTGTGTATTTTCTCCTTCTTGACTTCAACATCGGGATGCCTATTGTTCTTTTCTAGCAACTTAGGATAAAGCTTCGTAAATCCTCAAAGCACTGAAGAATGCAAGTTATCTTTGATTCCAAGCTAAAGCAATGTGACGGTGGAAAGGTTGCAAGTGTGTTTGTTACAAATAACTAAAGTGTGCAATAATTGTAACACAGAACAATGTTAATGGAAATGATGAAAATTACACAAGTGCTAAAGGGCGTTTTCACTGGTTTGAAATTCACCACTAGTATGTGAAATAATAATTAAGTATAAATATATAGTTACTTTAATATGTGTTATGTGAAGGCAGAACTAATAGTAAGATACGTACTAAGGCCTTAGTTCTGTATCACAACCACCTTTACCCCATATTAGCTGGCTGGAGTATGAATATATTAGTTGTCTTTGTTATTCCCTTATTAGTTGGAATGGTAATAATATCCTTCACGTCCACATAACACAAATATTATGGCGTTCAAACAATATCATGAATATATTACCACAACCATACCACCTAGATCAAATATATTATTGCATTCAATTCATATAAATATTAGGGTTCCTCTATAGCCCCAAGAACTAGGTAACTACTCAGACAAGAGAGCACAAGACGCATCGATGTAATCATATGAATAACATATGGATGGTTAAAGTGTTACATATACGATGGCGCACTGGATGCCATTCTACTAATTCCCCCTCTAAATCCCTTCGGGAGGTGGTTTTTGGTACTATTTCATATGGTGGAGTCTCTATTCGCCATAACTGATATCCGATTGCACGGGGTGGAAGTAGTCGATCAAGAGAAAGCAACATCATGCAATATGGGCAGGCGTTCTCATACCACTCGACATCTTCTACATAGCGTGATTTTTTCTCATGCATTTGTCCCTTCATAAGGAATTTTTTTATGACGTCCAATCAACTATTTCCACCAAAAATAGGGTTTTCCAATGAATTATCCAAATATCTTAATTATGGTGATCCTAGTGAAATCAGACAAAAACGGGCAAGCGGTCATAGTAAAATATAGAAAAACCTATGTCTATAGTGCAAAAACACTAAGTAAAACATGATACGAAAATCACTTAACAATAAACCATTAGTCCCTTGAGATATCTTGACATTAATTACTAAAATCCACAGAGGGGGGCAGGATGCAGTTTCACCTTCCTTCCTAGGCGAGAGGGGAAAGGCTTCCCCTCTATAACCGCAGTGGTATGTTAGCACGGGTCTAGTTCTTCCGCGGTGGTGTGGTCGACTTTTTCTTCATAGTGCCTTCTTAGTTTGTGAGTTCATTCTACATGTTCTGTCTTTTGTTTTGTTGTGCCATGGGAAACGGTGGGTCTCTTTTAAAGTTCAGTCTATGACATGGGCGGTTCTGTCATCCCCTTCCAGGCAACCTAATTGCTAATGGCTCATTCGACTTCAAGGGTGAACTACTTCACGAGTCAACAATGCACCATCCTTCCCTTTGATCTAGGATGAATGGGCATGGACCCTTTATCAGTGGTGAGGACAGATGCCATTGTGTCCTTGTACCTCCAATCGCTCCTAATATGATAGCCCCCCCTCACACACACGCACACCCACACACATACACAATCAGTGTGGGTTCGTTGGTGCTGGCCACTCGTAGATGACCGCCTTCACGATTTCAAAGTTTTTTCCAGTTATTTCTTTCATTTGCATGTTCTGTATTTGGCACGTGAGCTGTTTGTAAGCATCGTGTATCAGTCGTTTGCAACGTAATCAATCTCCCTAGTTTTCTTTTCTAGTTTATAAGTGTGTTGGCTTAGTGTGCACTCTTAACCGATTGAGTGTTCTATTAGTTTTAAATTAGAGACGAGCCTTTCTTTAGTCCAAAAATAATTATCACCCACATAAATCTCGATAAGTATGCACGGGCTGTCATGCATCCTGCCATGCCAGGTGTCAATGTTAAAACTAGCGGATCTCGGGTAGGGGGTCCCGAACTGTGCGTCTAAGGCAGATGGTAACAGGAGGCAGGGGACACAATGTTTTACCCAGGTTCGGGCCCTCTTGATGGAGGTAAAACCCTACGTCATGCTTGATTAATATTGATGATATGGGTAGTACAAGAGTAGATCTACCACGAGATCAGAGAGGCTAAACCCTAGAAGCTAGCCTATGGTATGATTGTATGTTGTCCTACGGACTAAAACCCTCCGGTTTATATAGACACCGGAGAGGTTAGGGTTTACACAAGGTCGGTTACAAAGGAGGAGATACACATATCCGTATTGCCTAGCTTGCCTTCCACGCCAAGTAGATTCCCATCCGGACATGAGACGAAGTCTTCAATCCTGTATCTTCATAGTCTAACAGTCCGGCCAATGGAGATAGTCCGGCTGTCCGGAGACCCCCTAATCCAGGACACCCACAGTAGCCCCTGAACCAGGCTTTCAATGACGACGAGTCCGGCGCGCAGTATTGTCTTCGGCATTGCAAGGTGGGTTCCTCCTCCGAATATACCACGGAAGAATTTGAACATAAGGATAGTGTCCGACCCTGCAAAATAAGTTCCACATACCACCGTAGAGAGAATAATATTTCCACAAATCCAATTTGCTGACTTGTTTCGGCAACATGACATTATGTCACGGCCCGGTGATTATTCGAACCGTTTCCTTTAACTAGCCCCGCACATAACGCGAGGTAGTTTTTTGACACGTCTTGTCAAAGCAGAGATCATGTCCCCCTAATTACGGGATTCTCATCAATACGGTCGTGGGTAACCCAACCGTGTCTAGGACTCCTAGATTATAGGCAAGTCCCAAACGGCTACGGAGAGGATGCTTGATATTCACCTTCTTTATAAAGGGATAAGGCTTTTACTTTTTTCCCTCCCGTGTTCAATCTAATCCTTCCTCCGCCTCGAGTTCTAACACCCAAAGCCCAGGTCAGGTGCTTCAGACCTTCGATCATGTCCGGATCTAGCCTTCAAGGCCGGTGGATGCCCTCCTCTGTTACAGAAGAGGATATCAAGAAGTTGAGGGAGGCCAGATACCTGACCGCCGAGGTTTCACATCGGCTGCCTGCCCGAGGGCAGCTCGTCCCTACTACTGAACCCAACGAGAACATTGTGTTCATCTCTCACTTCCTCCGAGGTCTAGGCCTCACCCTGGATCCCTTTGTTAGGGGTTTGATGTTCTATTACGGGCTAGATTTCCACGATCTAGCCCCAGACTCCTTTCTCCACATCTCGACATTCATTGTCGTGTGTGAGGCCTTCCTCCGCATTACCCCTCACTTCGGCCTGTGTCTCAAGACCTTTGACGTGAAGCCAAAGATGGTCGAGGGGCAGTATGCAGCGTGCGGAGGCGCATTAATAAGCAAGATAGCTGGAGCTCCGTGGCCCAAAGGTTCCTTTCTAGAGGTGTCCAGATTATGGCAACAGGAGTGGTTTTACATCACAGCTCCCAGAAGTGCCAAGTGGGTGGCTGCCCCTGCTTTCCGCTCGGGCCCTCCACCACAACTGATGTCATGGATTAGTAGAGGACTGAGCTGGGGTCCAGCCAAGGATGTGCCTATACTGCAGAGCCGCATTCGCGATCTCTTCGAAGGAGATTTCAGTCTGGTTATGGTGGCGCAAGTCATGCTGGTTCGTCGAGTCCAGCCTTGCAAACGCCGGGCCCTCCGCATGTGGGAGTTCAACCCAGAAGGGCTGCGTACTATTCAGAATTTCCTCAGCCTGACGCATGAGGAGATGTACAAATCATTCTTCGGACCCCAAATAGAGTGTCCGGATACTATCGAGGACGTGTGCCTGAGCAGCAACCGTACCGCCGACCAAGTAAGTAATCCTTTAGTCGAACACACTGTCTTTTATTTACCATGACGTCATTCTGAGAAGTCGCTCTTTGACCAGGACTGGTTAACAAAGGCGAAGATGATTCGGTGTTCGGCCCCCCTTCCTGAGGGTTTGGAGAATCCGGTACTGGAAAATATGCTCGAGCTAGCACCCTGCCCGGAGCCCTCAAAGGAAGATAAAGGGGGAATAATGAGGTCGAAAGTGGCCCCCCATCGCTACCAATTCCAACCGAGGGATTGAGCACCTCCGTGAAGGAGGATAACCAAGGAGAAGAATCTGACCTTCTCTCGCTTCGGGGAAGGAAGAGGACTGCCTCTGAAGATCCGGAAACCGAGGCTTCCAAACGGGAGAAGAAGTCGCCACTAGAGGGTCCTGCCTTGGAGGGTGCTTTTGCCACACAAAGTCTGCGCGAGGATCAGCCCTCCAACAAGCTGTAAGTAATCAGAAAGTACTTTAATAGTGGAGATATACTACCTTACCTCTGAGGAAAATAACCGAAGCGTTTATCTTGCAATTTGGATCTTAGCCCTTCTCAGCAGAGCTCGTCTTCAGGGATCTTCTTCCGGAGATGATGGAGAGCGAAACGCCTCCCCCGGACTCCCCCGCTCAAGAAGCGAGCGACCTTGAAGTGTCGTCACGGAGGGCCTCTCCGGATCCGGTGAGGCCAGAAGATAATCCTATAGTCACCCGAAGTCCCCAGCGTCCGGCTCTTGAAGAGAGCAAACAAAAGAGTCCGGCACCGTCTGGTATGCGGTCGGACGTACTGAGGGAGCTGTTGGAGCGAGCGGCCATCTCAGAAGAACACCGTATGTTGATGGGTATAGTGATGGAAAGAATTTTGTCCGCCGAAAGCGAATTGCATGGATCCTTTATGAGTCTACTAATGGGCTTTGAGGTACGTGAAACGATATACTTTTTGATAGTACCACACATTTTAGGTGTGCCCTGTGTAGATAGTAGCCCCTGAGACTGTGGTCGTCGTCGAGAACGGCGGCAAACAGAGGATCGTAGTCCCAGGTAATAATCATACCGCTTTATGTGCAGGTGATGGGAGCTCCGGTGGCTGGCTGGACTAATGAGTTTGCCGAACTAAAGCGGCAACTGGATGCGGCAGATGCCGACATCGAGATTGTTAACAAGCGGCTTGACAAGGCACAGGGTAAGTAATGTATTTCCGGTCAACATCACATAGTAAGAGCAGCATGATGCCAGTATCTTTAATATGTTGTGACTGCAGATGGAGCTGCCACCGTGGAGACCCTTTGGGCGGAACTTGCCCGAGCCAAGGAACAAGCAAGAGTTAGTAATGCGGCTGCTTTGAAGGCGCCCGAAGAGTTAAGAGCCGAGAAGGCCGCGCATTGCGAAAGCAAAGAAAAGATGGTCAAGATGGCCATAGAATTAAAAGACACTGCCGACCGTTGCCAGTTCCTTGAAAAGGAGAACCGAGTGAAGGCAGCGGATGTTGAAAAGGCCACGATGGTGACCAAAGACACTCGCTCTGCTATGAGGGCGAAGAAGGAGGAGCTGCGCGAAGCCGGGGATATTGCGGCTGGGAAGCCCTTTCTGCTGCAGAGGAAGTTCAGAGATCTGCGGTATGCCCCTCTGGATCGGCTGTGGAGTTCGGCAGACGCATATATGGACTTGGCGGCAAGCGCTGTCGATGCGGTCGAATACTTCCGAGATCAGATAGATCGTGAAGTGGACAAGCTGTTCTAGTCGCAATTTAACGTTCCAGAGCGTCCGCTTCCCTTGACTAATCAACTAGCCGAATGGGCCGAACTTAATAGGTTGTACGGACTTGCCATGAGGTCCGTCGTAGATCATTTGTGGGCAGAGAAGCCGAAGCAGAACAACTATTTCAGCTTAGTGCAGCAGTTCCTTGGTGCGGTGCCGCGCATCAATGCGATGAATAGGTCGGCGTGCATAGAAGGCTCGCGGATGGCCTTTGCCCGTGTCAAGGCATACTGGGCGGAGATGGATGCTACCACTGTTGCGGCGCAAGGTTCGGCCATAGGCCAAGTAGCTGCCGAGCACTGTTTTGAAGAGGTTCTTGAGGGTGCTCGTTTGATAGAGTCCCAGTGCTCGAAGAATATTATGTTTGAGTGACATGTATTCCCATTGTAAGCACAATGTTTTTATGAAATATAGTAAGGCTGTATTTATACTTTTGCCGGAAAGTAATATGATGCCTCCTGTGCGGCCGTTTATGTATATATGTATATAACCTGAAAGATTGCAGTCGTCGGCTTCAACCCCCACGCATATAATGCGGAGGTGTTCGCAGAAAACGCGTGTTCACACTTAACCCAACGTCTTGGTCCTATTAAGGAGGTGATAGCGCAGCGAACGAGGCAACCGGACTATGATGCTTTAACACTTTCACTTAGCCATAGGAGTTTGACGGTGGGGCTACTATATAGCCCCTGGTGGCTCCGCACTCTCCCAAACTTGGGGTGCGTATATGCCTGGCCGGGAAATGGCCCTTCGTTAAAGCGGAGGAATTCTAACATTCCGATAGGTCATCGAGTGGTTGACCAGTCTCGCGCTATATCATGACAGTCAGTTTTCGGCTTTCTCTACTGAGGTGCTCGTCCGGGCAAACCAGGGCACAATCGCAGTAGTTCTCCT
Organism: Triticum aestivum; assembly: GCF_018294505.1. Taxonomy (NCBI): domain Eukaryota; kingdom Viridiplantae; phylum Streptophyta; class Magnoliopsida; order Poales; family Poaceae; genus Triticum; species Triticum aestivum. Next base: position 543,813,909 of record NC_057809.1, on the reverse strand, counting down.
GGTGCTGCCTTCGCTGATAGAACGGAACGTAAGGCACCAAAACACAGGAGCAGGGCAAACCCAACATTTGACCAAAGACATGATTCGGAGCTGATGCATATAAGGCCAAACTCGTGACGCCAAACACTCCCTAAGGTATTCGGTCTTTATGGTATAAACCGGGCCTAAATAGTGCCCTTTGTAAGAAGCCCCTTGTGTCCAGGTACTGGCGTTTATTCTGACGTTGCCACATGCCAAGACGTCAGCATCCTTCTCCATTGTATTTGAGAATCCGAGGGATGTGTATCAACAAGAGACAGTAAAAAAGGTTTACACAGGGTCTTAATCTAAAAAGAATCCTTGGAGCGGGTCCCTGCTGCACGTCTGTGCCTGTGTCTCCATTGTGCCGTATCCTGGATGGGTGTAGCACGATGGTCATCTGTAAAAGAGAGGAACTTAGGTGAAAAGTTGTCGTGCAGAAAGGTAGTGTTTAAAGAAACCATGTATAATTAAAGATGAGTAAAAATTGCCACTTATCTGCGCGTGTTGAGCCCCTTGTATTTGTAATAGGGGTGTGGCCATCAATCCGGTATGAATTACATATAGCTGCGTCGGACTCGTCTAACCGTGTCCTTGGTCTTGAGGACCTATCAAATGCTTTAGTTGGTGAGGCCGTTTTTAGTGTGCAGCTGCCAAGGCAGTCACACTCTCTTCGGCGCACAAATATCTCTCAATATTTCCATTCACTGTAATGATGCCATGTGAACCGAGCATCTTGAGTGTGAGGGAAGCATAATGCGGTATTGCATTAAAGCGAGCGAAAGCTTCGCGTCCAAGTAGTGCTTGATAGCCACCTTGGAACGGAGCAATGTGGAAGGTTAAATGTTCGCTAGGGAAGTTATCGGGGAAGCCGAATATAACCTCTAGTAGTAGGGAGCCCATGCAGTGAGCCCCTGGGCCTGGCGTTACTCCTTTAAAGGTAGTGTTGCTATGGCAAATTTTCGTTGGATCTACCCCATTTCGCGGATTGTATCCTGGTATATCAGGTTTAAACTGCTGCCACCGTCCATCAGGACTCTTGTAAAGTGGTATCCGTCAATTATTGGGTCTAATACCAGGGCAGCCTATCCTGCACGCCGGATACTTGCTGAGTAATAACGATGGTCGAAAGTGATCGGTTGAGACGACCAGTGGCAGGACTTCGCGGTGATAGGCCTTTGGGCATATTTTTCTGGGAGTGCCGCTTTGTTTCTTCCCTTGATCACGTGTAACACATTGACTGTTTTGACTTCTGGTGGAAACTTCTTTTGTTCCCCAATGTCTTGCTTGGGAGGCTCATCTTTGTCTTCGCTTGGTGTATCCTCCCCCTTGTGTACGGCGTTGAGCTTGCCGAACTGCTTGAAGACCCAACATTCTCTGTGGGTATGATTAGCGGGTTACCAGGGGTGCTATAGATCTAACATATTTGGTCCAGAATTTTGTTTAGGCTGGACAGTTCGTCTCTGGCGCCTTTAGAGGGAGGCTTTTGCTGACTTGGTCGAGAGCTTTTGAATCCGGTGTTTACTGTCGTGCTCTTCGTGTTGTCTTATTTATTTCGGCATTTGTTATTGTTGTTGCGCCGTGATTTCCCGTTTCCATCTCTAACTTCGGATGTACTGGGATCGCTGATGCTGCATCTGGCTAGCCAGCTATCCTCACCCGCACAAAAGCAGGTCATGAGGCTTGTTAATGCTGCCATTGTTCTCGGCTTTTCTTGGCCGAGGTGTCTGGCAAGCCATTCGTCACGGACGCTATGCTTAAAAGCTGCCAAGGCTTCGGCGTCCGAACAGTCGACTATTTGGTTCTTTTTAGTAAGAAACCTGTTCCAAAGCTTTCGGGCTGACTCTCCGGGCTGTTGAGTTATATGACTCAAATCGTCTGCGTCTGGAGGTCGGACGTAAGTCCCCTGAAAATTTGCCCGAAAAGCATCTTCGAACTCTTCCCAGCTTCCAATGGAACTTTCGGGGAGGCTCTTAAGCTAGTGCCGAGCTGGCCCTTTGAGTTTGAGGGGTAAATACTTAATGGCGTGGAGGTCATCTCCTCGAGCCATATGGATATGGAGGATATAATCCTCAATCCAGACACGAGGGTCTGTTGTTCCGTCGTACATTTCTATATTTACGGGTTTGAATCCCTCTGGACATTCATGATCCAGCACCTCATCGGTGAAACACAGGGGGTGTGCGGCACCCCTCTATCCGGGTGTACCGCGTTCTTCGGATATTTGTTGTGTTGCGTTCTATGCTGGAGCGCACTTACGTGGTCCATAGATGGATCTGGTTGTGCCGTCCTTTTGATGTGAGTCCTCGCGTGGATCGCGTATTGGCTTATGTGCGGCGTTGTTTGCCGCTTTATGTTGGCCGTGAGGTCGCCTATCCGGCCAGATGGCTGTTTTGATTTTTGGTTGTGGGGGATCTAAGGCCTCCTCATCGAATTCAGGTAGCAACTTCCGCTTCGGGTAGCTCCTAGTAGGGCGATTACCACCGTACTTCGCTTTTGTGTTGAGTACTTTGTTCCATCTGATTTGGAGTGTGTCTTGCGCAGCTTTGAGCCTTTGCTTCTGTTTTTTTAGACTCCTCACGGTGGCAACGAGCCTTTGATGGGCATTCTGTTGCTCCGGGTGTCCATCCGGAGTGACGTCATCTGGACTATGATCTTTGACAGACTCGGGTTGTTCGGCTTGATTCTCCGTGTTGCCGTGGTCCGGCAATGGTTCCCCCTGCTCTAACGCTGGGTCTGTATGATCGTTGTTTCTGCCGAGACGGGATTTGGAGCGGCGCTTACGCCGCCGTTTTGACTGTTTCTCGAGGGAACAACCCTTTGTTGCGTCCTTCTGTTCCTCGTCGTCGTTTTCCTTTGGTGTGTCCACCATGTATACGTCATGTGGTGAAGTGGCTGTCCAGTGCCCTGTGGGTAGTGGTTCCTCTTCGTCTCCCGCATCATCGTCCATACCGTCGATGTATTCGGATTCAAAGTCGAGCATGTCGGTTAAGTCATCGACAGTGGCTACTAAGTGGGTGGTGGGTGGGCCGTGAATTTCTTCGTCGTCCGCATCCCAATCCTGCCGGACACAGTTCGGCCAGGATCCTCCTAACAAGGAGAGAGACCTTAATGAGTTCAGTATGTCGCCAAAGGGCGAGTGCTGAAAAATATCCGCGGAGGTAAAATCCATGATCGGTGCCCAATCGGTTTCGATAGGAACAGGCGCAGGCGGCTCGGAGTCTGTGGCCGGAGAAGGATCTGGCAGTTTAACAACACGTCTCTCGTGCAAGGTAAGGTCGATGTTTGGCTCGATCGCCGCTGAGGGTAAGGCCTCCATGGCGGGGTCCATCCACCCGTCCATGGACGGCGCAACTGGCTCCGAATTGAGGGTCGGAGCGGCTGCCTGTGCAATCTCCTGAACACTATCCGATGGTAGAGCTAAATCGTACTCATCATGACCGCGTGACGCACAAGGCAGAGGCTCGAATCCGTCGAAGATCAAGTCTCCACGGATATCGGCCGTGTAGTTTAAGCTTCCAAACCTGACCTGGTGGCCAGGGGCGTAACTTTTAATCTGCTCCAGATGGCCAAGCGAATTGGCCCGCAGTGCAAAGCCGCCGAACACGAAGATCTCTCCGGGGAGAAAAGTCTCACCCTGGACTGCATCGCTATCAATGATAGTAGGAGCCATCAAGCCTAACGGTGACGACATAGAGGAACTCTCAATGAAAGCACCAATGTCGGTGTCAAAACCGGCGGATCATGGGTAGGGGGTCCCGAACTGTGCGTCTAAGGCGGATGGTAACAGGAGGCAGGGGACACAATGTTTTACCCAGGTTCGGGCCCTCTTGATGGAGGTAAAACCCTACGTCCTGCTTGATTAATATTGATGATATGGGTAGTACAAGAGTAGATCTACCACGAGATCAGAGAGGCTAAACCCTAGAAGCTAGCCTATGGTATGATTGTATGTTGTCCTACGGACTAAAACCCTCCGGTTTATATACACACCGGAGAGGTTAGGGTTTACACAAGGTCGGTTACAAAGGAGGAGATACACATATCCGTATTGCCTATCTTGCCTTCCACGCCAAGTAGAGTCCCATCCGGACAGGAGACGAAGTCTTCAATCTTGTATCTTCATAGTCTAACAGTCCGGCCAATGGAGATAGTCCGGCTGTCCGGAGACCCCCTAATCCAGGACTCCCACACCAGGGACATTGGCAGATATCATAAATGTGTTAACCACCTTGCAAAGCATACATGCTAATTCCTATGGAGTGTTGATTTTGGGTTCGACAGCCTCTACAGACTACAGGTCACTACTAGGGAAAAGCTTATACACAAAACCTTAGCAGCGATGCGGTTTAAAAAGAGGCACTACTGCTAATTATTAGTAGCGCTTTCTAGGTTCGAGCGCTAGTAATAGGTTGTTAGTAGTAGTGCGTTATGGCAAACCACGCTGCTATTATGGCCCGCCAAGGCCTATGTGCCCATCCCCACTTAGCAGCAGCGCCTGTCCTGGACTTGCGCTATAGCTATTGACTTTTGCAGTAGCGTTGGGCCAGAACACACGCTACTAATAAGCCCACGTTATCATCGTCCTCCGCACCTGACCTCTTAGTCTTCCCTCATCACTCTCCATCTCCACTCTCTCTCCCACCCTCGTCGGCGGCCTGCCCCCACACTGCTCCGACCACCCTCCCTTGGCCCGCGCCCGCCCTCCTTCGCCGCATTTCTGCCGTCGTCGCTGCCTCCTTCCTCGTCGGTAAGCTACCTCCCTCCTCCTGATCTCTCCTTCCTCCTCCCTCCTCCCTCCTCGGCCGGCTGCCCTCCTCCTCTCTCTCCTCCCTCCCTTCGTCTACCTCCGGGCACCATCCTCCCTCCTACCTCCCTCCATCCCTCCTCCCTCTATTTTCTAGAATGTAGGTATTTTAATGTTTTTCGAATACAATAGAATGTAGAATGTAAATTTTTGTTAAATGTAGGGGTTATAAGATATTTAGTATTGCAGATTATTTGAATAGAATAGGAAATTTTCAATAATGTAGATTATTGGAATGGAGTATAATTTTTTTAGTAATGTAGGGGCAAAACAACCAAATACCTTTAAAAATTTAGTATTAATTTAGGTTATTTGAATAGAATAGAATACAAAAATTAGTAATGGTTTCTATGGTTCAAGAGACATTAGGTAAAAAGCTAGGAATTTTTCTAGGGTTTAGGGTTTCACTAAACCCTAAAATGAGGATAATAATGTTTTTGTTTATATTTTGTTTTTGCATAAATCAAGGACCCTGCATCACCCCGCCATCGTCCTTGTCACCGACCTCCTCCGACCTCGAGGTGAGACCAGTCAAATCCCTATGTCGATGATGATGTATATGTTTTGATAGATGTAGTAGAGTAGTAGATGATGAGTAGCTGTGACAATTTCCATGGAATAGAAAATTTTCAATGTAGGCCTTTCAAATATGATGGAGATTTAGACATGTGATATGGGTGTTGTGTGCTAAAAGTGCTTGCCCAAGTAGCCTATTGTCGGTGTCAAAACTTGTGGATCTCGGGTAGGGGGTCCTAAACTGTGCGTCTAAGGCGGATGGTAACAGGAGGCAGGGGACACGAAGTTTTACCCAGGTTCAGGCCCTCTTGATGGAGGTAAAACCCTACGTCCTGCTTGATTAATATTGATGATATGGGTAGTACAAGAGTAGATCTACCACGAGGTCAGAGAGGCTAAACCCTAGAAGCTAGCCTATGGTATGATTGTATGTTATTGTTGTGTCCTATGGACTAAAACCCTCCGGTTTATATAGACACCGGAGAGGGTTAGGGTTACACAAGGTCAGTTACAAAGGAGGATATATCCATATCCGTACTGCCTAGCTTGCCTTCCACGCCGAGTAGAGTCCCATCCAGACACGAGACGAAGTCTTCAATCTTGTATCTTCATAGTCCAACAGTCCGGCCAAAGGATATAATCCGGCTGTCCAGAGACCCCCTAATCCAGGACTCCCTCAGTAGCCCCTGAACCAGGCTTCAATGACGATGAGTCCGGCGCGCAGTATTGTCTTCGGCATTGCAAGGTGGGTTCCTCCTCCGAATACACCATGGAAGAATTTGAATACAAGGATAGTGTCTGACCCTGCAAAATAAGTTCCACATACCACCATAGAGAGAATAATATTTCCACAAATCTAATTCACTGACTTGTTTTGGCAGCACGACATTATGTCATGGCCCGGTGATTATCCGAACCGTTTCCTTTAACTAGTCCCACACATAACGCGAGGCAGTTTTTTGACACGTCTTGTCAAAGCAGAGATCGTGTCCCCTTATCACGGGATTCTCATCAATACGGGCATGGGTAACCCAACCGCGCCATCGATTACGGCGCTTGGGGGATAAGCGAGTTTTACTAGGCTAGTGGGGACGCATAGTTTCATCCGCCCATATAAAGGGATAAGGATTCACCTTTTCATCCACGCCTTCTTCCTCCCTTGCTCATACATTTTCCCACACTCGAGCTCCAGCGCCCAAGTCCGCATTTCCCACCCCGACCTTCTCCAACCATGTCCGGAGCGGGAGGCAGGTGGATGGTATCCTCCGTCATGGAGGGACACATCAAGAAGCTGAGGAGAGCCGGATACCTGCCCGACGACATCACGCACCGGCTCCCAGATGAGGGGCAGCTCATGCCCACCCCCAGGCCCCATGAGAGGGTAGTGTTCCTTACCCATTTCCTCCGCGGATTGGGATTCCCTCTCCACCCATTCGTCCGGAGGCTCATGTTCTACTACGACCTGGATTTCCACGATCTGGACCCAAACTTTATCCTCAACATCTCGGCGTTTATCATCGTGTGCGAGGCCTTCCTCCGCATCAAGCCCCACTTTGGCTTATGGCTGAAGACCTTCAATGTCAAGCCAAAGGTAGTGAGCGGCCGCCAGGCGGAGTGTGGAGGCGCCATGGTGGGCAAGATGCCCAACGTCACATGGCTCGAGGGCTCCTTCGTGGAGACCGTAAAGGGGTGGCAATCGGGGTCGTTCTACATCACCGAGCCGCGTGACCCTAAATGGGCAGCGGCCCCCGAGTTCCGATCTGGCATCCCCACGCGGCTCACCTCCTGGAAAGAGAAGGGCCTGTCCTGGGGTAGTTCGGGAGAGCTTACCGGACTCCAAACATGTATTCAAAACATGGTGAACAAGAAGCTCAAACTCGTCAATGTAGTCCAGGTCATGCTCATCCGCCGGATCCTCCCGTGCCAACAACGGGCTTTCAACTTGTGGGAGTTCGACCTGGCCCAGCACCGAACTCTGAACAGGCTCTTTGACACAACTCACGAGGACGCCTGGAAGGTGCTATTCAAGGGTGCCAAGGTTCCCCCTCCCACTATCGAGGATCGCGGATTCTGCGTGAAGCGCCAAGCCAGCGCGGTAAGCTGTTTTACCTCTCACAGGATACTTGTTTTTCATAGTTTGACTTTATGCGGGATCTAAACTCCCGTACCTTTGACAGGACTGGCAGGAGACGACCGGACAGATCGACTGTCCGGCTCCTTTGCCCGAAGGCCCAGCAGACGCTCTCCTGACGAAGATGCTGACTCCGGCCCCTTACAAGATGCCGGAGAAGACCAAGAAGGCCAAGGGAACCCAAAAGACTTCCCGACACCAGGCGTCATCGGACTCGTCATCCGATAACTCTGCGGCATACTCCTCCCCCAAAGATGAGGAGGAAGAAGAAGATGCTCCCCCTCCAGTTGGGGGAGACAAGAAAAGGAAGGCCGCCCCAGATGGGGAGGCCGAAGGGTTCAAGAAGGGAAGGACTCTCCTTCCGGACAGTTGCACCACCGCCACCGAAGGCGAAGACGAGTGGCTGCTCAGGGCCAAGCCCCTGCGAAGTCACAAGTATTCGGATACCAGAGTAACTCATAGCATTCCTTTGTCGCACTGCTTCCCCTAATGCCGAATACGATTATGCAGGCCGCCACGAGCCAGTATCGATGTATCGTCAGACGGCTCCCTGGGCTCGTCGGATATGGATAGCGATCCACTTCCGACCGCCACCTCCCCTTGCTCTGCGGACGACGCCGAGGTATTGTCTCAAGAGGCACCAGATCGAGGGGAGACAGTCCCGGAGGTGCCTCAAGGCAACCTTCCGGACTCCGGGAGCAGAGGGAACAAGGCCCCTGAGGGCTCCGAGTTCGGCCCTCAGCCGAACACCGCATCGGAACCTCCAGTGGTTCCGGACTCGAGCAGGAGGCCTCCTTCCAAGAGGGGCAAGACGCCTATGCCGGTGACCTCTATCCATCCAGAGGCGCCGGACAATCTACTGGGAGCGCTTCACAGCGCTTCCATCGACGAGGAGCACCGTACTATTATGAGTGCGGTGGTCCAGAAGGTTCAGTCCGCCAAGAGCGGATTGACTGAAGCCTGTGCCAGCCTTCTAACAGGCTTTGAGGTAAGTATTCGAAATATAGGAAAATTATTACCGCATAGACAGTAGCCCTGATGCTCTGTTCGGTGTTCAAAAAGAAAAGCTGAATAGAGGATCAAATAATACCGCAGGAGTCTAACATAATTATGTCTATATGCGTATGCAGGCTTCGCTGCTGGCCTCAGCCGCACTGACTGCGGAGGTCGCCACACTGAAGCAGGACCTCGAGGGGTCCAAGAAAGAGCCCGGCCTTGCTAAGAGGCAGCTCGAGGAGAACATGGGTAAGTAATACCCTATCTATGTATATATAAAAGAAGACGCGATTGCAAAATGACAGGATCATCGTATATTTGCCAGGGGCCACAACCGACGTGGCGACCCTGAAGCAAGCGCTAACCGAGGCCGAAGACAAAGCGGCCAAGGAGCGAACCGAGCGGGAAAGGCAAGAAGCACGGGTGGGCGAGGTGCAGCAAGAGCTCCAAGCTCTCGTGTCGAAGCATGAGGCGTTGGAGCGTGACTCGAAGACGCGAGAGTCCGAGCTTGCCGCCGCCCGTGAAAGTGCAAAGAGTGCCAAGGCCGAAGCACAGAAGGCCCTCCAGGAGATTGATGTGATGAGGAAGATAGCGGCGGGTAAGGCATTCTATATGCAAAGCAAGCATGTGAAAGTAATGTTACTTACCCGAATCCGTAGCTCTCTAGGAGCATTCACAGATTTTCCCCGCAGCGTGTCAGATGCCGCAACTTTTTACCAGGCCGAGGATTGAAGCTCAACGGAGAAGTTGTTCTGGGCCCAATATACTGGGACCGAACACCCGGTGCCTATGAGCGACCAGCTAAAGCAGCTGGTCGAGCTACACAAGGCGGTCGACCAGGCCATGAAGGGCTTTATAGTCCGGCTGTGGCCTGGTGACGCCCTTCCGAACAGCTACTTCGGCCTGGTGAGGCGGCTTGTGCATGCCAGCCCATGGCTGGAGGTCGTCAAGCGGTCTGTCTGCATCGAAGGTGCACGCCGGGCTTTCGCCCGCGTGAAGGTGCAATGGGCCAAGCTAGACGCCGTGAAGCTGATCAAGGAGGGACCGCCGCAGGGCAAGGAGCATCGCACCCCCGAAATTTATTATGAGGGTGTCCTGAAGGGTGCCCGTCTTGTAGCGGACGAATGTTCAAAGGATGTAATATTTGAGTAAACTTGCTCGTGTGATCCTGTATGATGAAAACTTGTTTCATATGCGCTATGCAACATTTGTTTGAATTTAAAATATTACCTTCTGTTCGGTTGTTTATCCAATCTGAGAGATGGCTAGTCCTCGGCTTCTGCCCCCATGCCACGAGTGCTGGGGTGTTCGGGATAAACCTGAGCACTCTTGTTCCCATGTTTGGGTCCTTCGAGGGAGGTGCTCAGCACAGCGAACAAGGCAACCAGACTAATAATGCTTTATCACTCTCACTTAGCCATATAATTCTATAATTTTAAATTTCGGTGAAGCCCCTGGTATTCGGAAGGCCGAATTCGGGGCGCGATACACGCCTTTAAGACGGTTAGGACCGGCTCCTCGCTCTAAGCGGCATAAGTCTTTAGGGACTCGAAACCTCGCCGAACAGCGACCAGTCTCTCGCCTTATCATGACAGTCAGTTTTAGCTTTCTCTACTGAGGTGCTTAGCCCAGCCGAACCGGGGCGCAATCGTAGTAGTTCTCCTAGCGCTACCTTAGCCGATAGAGCGGAACGTAAGGTACCAAAACATAGGAGCCGGGAAAACCCAACATTTGACCAAAGACATGATTCAGAGCTGATGCATATAATGCTATAAGTTCGGGGTGCCGCACTTGTGAAAGTGTTCGGACTTCTCACACCATATTGTGGGGTACTTAAGCCCCTAGTGTGTTGGCCGTACCAAAGTGTACGGTTGCAAGGTGTCATTAATGAACACACATATATATATAACAAGAATGCAATAATAGTCGTAATGTTATGCGTTGTTTATTCAAAGAGGTGCGTTAAAGCAGAATGATACAGATAGTGCGATAAGCAAAAAGTAGGACTATGTCCCTTCCAAGGGCAAGCTGAGGAATAGTATTAAAGCAAATATTTCACTCGTTATCGTAATCCACCTAGGAGTTCCGTGGTGTGACGTAGCTTTCTACCTCTCTTGGTTGCTGCATCATGTGTTCGGCAATCATGCTGCCGGACAAGGTTTCCAGAGATTAAAGTCCTGAAAGAGAAAAATAACAAAGCGGGAAGCCCCTAGTGCGGTTTAGGCCGCCTCTTGGAGCGTGCCGTAGTTATGCCCCCCTCCCCACCTGTGCCCATGGTATTTTTAATGCGTAATTATGTACGCGTGGCATGGATTTCGCTGCTTGGCTGGGACTGGGGTGGGGGACGCATTGCTACGCGAGCTCAGATCGTGCCAGGCGGTCTAGATGCCGATTACTCCGAGCGCGCTTGAAGGTGTCCGGGTCTTGAGATGCCGAACTGGTGGATTGCCTTGAGAGGCTGCTTTGCGCTTCTGCTGCGAGGGCCGCAGTGTGCTCCTCTGTTCGGAGAGAGCGCTCTATGTTTCCATTAACTGTAATAACCCCACGAGGTCCTGGCATCTTGAGCTTAAGGTATGCATAATGCGGTACCACATTGAATATCGCAAATGCGGTTCGCCCGAGCAGTGCATGATAACCATTGCGGAATGGGACTATATGGAAGATTAATTCTTTGCTTCGGAAGTTATCCGGGGATCCGAAGACCACTTCCAGTGTAATTGAGCCTGTGCAATGGGCCTCTACACCTGGAATGACGCCTTTAAAGGTTGTTTTTGTGGGTTTGATCCTTGAGGGGTCTATACCCATTTTGCACACCGTGTCCTGATAAAGCAGGTTCAGGCTGCTGCCGCCATCCATAAGGACTCGAGTGAGGTGAAATCCATCAACGATTGGGTCTAGGACAAGTGCGGCGAATCAGCCATGACGGATACTAGTGGGGTGGTCCGTGCGATCGAAGGTGATCGGACAGGAGGACCATGGGTTGAACTTTGGGGCGACTGGCTCCAACGCATATACGTCCTTGAGCGCACACTTCCGCTCCCTCTTGGGGATGTGGGTTGCGTATATCATGTTCACCGTCCGCACTTGTGGGGGGAACATCTTCTGTCCTCCGGTGTTCGGCTGCCGGGGCTCTTCCTCGTCATCGCTATGTGGCCCCTTATCTTTGTCTTCGGCAATTAACTTGCCGGCCTGCTTGAACACCCAACAATCCCTGTTGGTGTGGTTGGCTGGCTTGTCGGGGGTGCCGTGTATTTGACACGAGCGATCGAGTATACGGTCCAAACTGGACGGGCCCGGAGTGCTTCTTTTGAATGGCTTTTTCCGCTGACCGGGTTTAGAGCCTTTGAATCCAGCATTGACTGTCGTATCTTCAGTATTATCGTTGTTAATGCAGCGCTTATGTTTGTTGCGACATGACCTGCTATTGCCGTCCTTGGTATCCGAAGTACCATGGTTCTTTGACATATTATTACCGCGAGCCAGCCAGTTGTCTTCTCCCGCACAAAAGCAGGTCATGAGTGTCGTGAGGGCTGGCATTGATTTCGGCTTTTCCTGACCAAGGTGCCGGGCTAGCCACTCGTCGCGAATGTTGTGTTTAAAAGCTGCTAAGGCCTCTGCATCCGGACAGTCGATGATTTGATTTTTCTTTGTTAGGAACTGAGTCCAGAATTGCCTGGCCGATTCTTCTGGCTGGTGAATTATGTGGCTCAAGTCATCGGCATCTGGTGGTCGCACATAAGTGCCCTGAAAGTTGTCGAGGAATGCGGCTTCCAGATCTTCCCAACAGCTAATGGACTCTGCTGGTAGGCTGTTAAGACAATACCGCACTGGTCCTTTGAGCTTTAGTGGGAGGTATTTGATGGCGTGTAAGTCATCACTGGGGCCATGTGGATGTGGAGGATGTAATCCTCGATCCATACCGCAGGATCTGTTGTGCCGTCGTATGATTCAATATTTACAGGTTTGAAACCTTCTAGGATTTGATGATCCATTACTTCGTCTGTGAAGCATAAGGGGTGTGCGGCGCCTCTTTATTGGGCTATATCACGACGCAGCTCGAATGGGTCTTGCCCGCTGTGTTCGGCCCGACCGGATTTACTTTTACTGTATCCGGCGTGACATTTATCGTCTTGCATAGTGGCGCGCCCTCATGATTCGTAGATCGATCTTGCATGTTTTGCTTTGTCCTCCAATACGTCTTGCAGGTCTGGTGTGTTTCCCCATGCTTTTTTGTTTGAATGGAGTCGGGGTGCTGGCTGAGCTTTTGGCTGGAATGCCTCTCTATCACGGCCACGAGGTGGCCGATCAGCCACGTCATATGCTTCTTCCTCCAGTCGAGGTAGCAAATGCATTTTGGGTAACTCTTGGAGGGGCGCTCGAGTTTATATTCCTCGGCCGCGAGGACTTTAGTCCATCTGTCAGCTAGCAGATCTTGATCAGCTTGAAGCTGCTGCTGCTTTTTCTTAACGCTATTTGCCGTGGCCATAAGCCGGCGCTTGAAGCGCTCTTGTTCGACGGGATCCTCTAGCACGGTGAATTCGGCATCACCGAGGCTTGCCTCGTCTTCGGAGGGGGCATGTAATTATCATCCTCCGCTCCTCCATCTGCCGCTCTCTCAGGAGGGCTAGCTCTTTCATCCTCCTGCTCTAACTCTTGCTGGAGGGGGTTATTGTTGTCTTCGGCACTATCCGGAGTGTTATTACCTCCTATGCCAGTATCACCACTATTGCTTTGGCGTGACTTAGAGCGGCGCCGCTGACGTTGGTGTTTGGGTTGCTTCTTGGAGGGGTCATCCTCTACTGTCTCGTCGCCATTGCCTTCTTTGGGTGTATCCACCATGTATATATCATATGATGAGGTGGCTATCCAGTGCCCTGTGGGCAGTGGTTCCTCTTCGTATCCTGCATCGTCGTTCATACTGTCGATGTCTTTGGAGTCGAAGTTGAGCATGTCAGTTAAGGCATCGACAGTGGCTACTAAGTGGGTGGTGGGTGGGCCGTGAATTTCTTCGTCGTCCGCATCCTAGTCCTGCCAGACATAGTTCGTCCAGGATCCTCCTGACAAGGAGAGAGACCTTAATGAGTTTAGTATGTCGCTGAAGGGCGAGTGTTGAAAGATATCCGCGGAGGTAAACTCCATGATCAATGCCCAATCGGATTCGATAGGAACGGGCGCAAGCGGTTCGGAGTCCGTGGCCAGAGAATGATCCGGCAGTTTAACAATACAACACTCGTGCAAGGTAAGGTCGATGTTCGGCTTGATCGCTGCTGAGGGTAAGGCCTCTGTGGCGGGGTCCATCCACCCGTCCATGGACGGCGCAACTGGCTCCGAATTGAGGGTCGGAACGGCTGCCGGTGCGATCTCCTGAACACTATCTGATGGTAGAGCTAAATCGTACTCATCGTGACCGCGTGACACACAAGGCAGAGGCTCGAATCCGTCGAAGATCAAGTCTCCGCGGACATCGGCCGTGTAGTTTAAGCTTCCAAACCTGACCTGGTGGCCAGGGGCATAGCTTTCAATCTGCTACAGATGGCCAAGCGAATTGGCCCGCAGTGCAAAGCCGCCAAACACAAAGATCTGTCTGGGGAGCAAAGTCTCACCCTGGACTGCATCGCTATCGACGATAGTAGGAGCCATCAAGCCTAACGTCGACGACACAGAGGAACTCTCAATGAAAGCACCAATGTCGGTGTCAAAACCAGCGGATCTCGGGTAGGGGGTCCCGAACTGTGCGTCTAGGATCGATGATAACAGGAGGCAAGGAACACGATGTTTTACCCAGGTTCGGGCCCTCTTGATGGAGGTAAAACCCTACATCCTTCTTGATTAATATTGATGATATGGGTAGTACAAGAGTAGATCTACCATGAAATCAGAGAGGCTAAACCCTAGAAGCTAGCCTATGGTATGATTGTATGTTATTGTTGTGTCCTACGGACTAAAACCCTCCGGTTTATATAGACACCGGAGAGGGTTAGGGTTACACAAGGTCGGTTACAAAGGAGGATATATCCATATCCGTACTGCCTAGCTTGCCTTCCATGCCAAGTACAGTCCCTTCCGGACACGAGACGAAGTCTTCAATCTTGTATCTTCATAGTCCAACAGTCCGGCCAAAGGATATAATCCGGCTGTCCGGAGACCCCCTAATCCAGGACTCCCTCACCTATGTTTGCAGGGAACACCTCATAGTGACCTATGTTTTGCCGGAGTGTTGATTAATTTCCATTCTGGCAAATTTCAGGCGCTCGATATATGTCCTTTTTAGCAAAGGTCATGCCGGATTTTTCTGTAAATTTTGGCATGACTTGTGCTAGAATATGTAGGAAATATCGAGTGGCCCGGATTTTCTAGAAATATGATTAAACGACATTTCGGGTTGACTTTAAGTCTGTCGAGGCTCCACACATGACCATCAAGAAATCAGTGAGGGAGAGTCTCCACCATATATATGAGAGAAGAAGAATCCCGAATGTTGTCGTGATGGAAGCTTCTTCTTCATTTGAAGGTGCTAGACATTTTGGAGTAATGCACATTCAAATAAAAGTAGGAGCTTTCACTCGGACGGTCACAAATGTCAAAGAGGAAGAAGAATCCCGACTATTGCCGTGGGGGTCACTTCTCCTTCGTTCCCGTGTGCTAGCGTTTTGGTGTAATGCACTCGGGGGTGAAGGGAGGAGCGACCATCACCGATGGTCGAATATATCAGATAGGGAGTGCCCACCATATACACCACGTGAGATGAGAGTTTTCAACAAAAGTCTTGACAAACTAAAAGTCAACCCATGATGAATATTAATGATCAAATTAAGTTTTTGCATTACATATATTGAAATTCAGAAGCTTAATCTTTCAATTTTGAACACAGGAGATGTCTGATGACGATAGGGTCCCAGAGTGCGATTACTGCTATGATGACCGGGGTTTGTGCAACATGTATCCTCACCTGCAAAATGATAGGCATTTGACCGTGAAGCTGGATGAGACCTTTGATGTTTGTACGGTACACAACAACAAGCATTTCATCATAATTAATATCATCACTTGTGCTTCCTTTGGTCAACGTGTAATTTTTGGATTTTTTTCAATTCGATTAGTACATCCCGTGCCATGCAAGACCATATGTATTGCAGAAGCTCAGTTTCAAAGACTTTGAGAATACGGAGACGAGGAGGGGCTCACTTAAGAACTAAACATGGTTATGTGTTTCTGGTTAAGCTGTTCAATATGGACAATCACTCCCATTTCAGTTGCTCTAATTGGGAAGCTCCCTGCAAGGCATATGGATTTGACGAGGGTATACAAATAACATTTTATATTTGTCCCGAAGATGATGATGATAATATCGATATCTGGGTGGATGTGGATATGCCGCCAGTTTTGCCTAAATGTGAGTTTGTCAAACTAATTTGTTAAGTTAAGTAATTTGTATTGTTAATTTAAAAATATTTGGTGTTCATCGGTACTAAACATCTTTATTTATATTTTTTATCTTATTTCTTATCTTCCAAAAATACTCGGAAGGCTATAGAAATGACATACTATAGCTATGACTCCTAGCTTAGTTCTGAGGAGAAAGGTTATCTTGTCTCATTCATAAATGATGTTGAGTCCTTTAAAACAAACCATTCTATCCTCCCAAATTTTACTGGATACATGCCACTAGTCCATAAATTGCATGATGGTAACTTCATTACCAAAAACTTGGTAAGATTTGGTTAATGATGCTAACTTTATTGCATAGATTCTTCTTAAGTATATAAACTACATGGCTAACTATATATGTTACTATTACCTTTTTCAATAGAGGCTCCTGAAGGAGGTTGTGCCTTACATGTTGTTTATCGAAAGTTATATGCATATGGTTAGCTTACGACCAACTCCTTCGAAGGCTTACTATACTACATACTAGATTTCTTCAAATGATGGAAGACTCAAAATCAAAGAATGGAGCAAAGTGATGAATGCGCACACGCAACTAATTGGAGACAACATGAATGTGCGCAAGCCACAAGTTGGCGATAGGTTTATCTCCATTCTCCATTACGGAGATGGACCGATTTATCTCTTTTATGGTATTTTACGTAGGAGAGAGGAGTAGGTCATAGGTATTAAGAACAATTAGTTAGTGTTGATTTTGGCTATGATGATGATGAGAAGTTGTCATTATGTCTCATGGACGAAAATGATGATGATGTGTTGTTATTGTTAGAATTAATTAAGCATGTTTAATTAATAGGGAATCTACCCTTATCCCAACCGACTTGCGGTTACATCCCTACAGAGACGTGGTGTCTATTCGCTAGGAACAAACGTCTCTTTGTACCATCGCGTCCTTTTCGGACGCATATATTGTAACTTCTCCATCGATCAATACAAGAGTTGATTTGCGATTCACTTCATTCGCTTTAACCTTCCAATACGTTATCAGCGCGCTCTTCTCTGAGCGAAGCGACAAACCACTCCATCCACAAAAATGGATCGCTGATGTTGAAGTTGCAGAGCCCTCGGACTGGACTCCCGGCACCAGCCATGGCGGAGAAGGCGAGTGCATAATGCCTTAGGCCTCGTGCCATGAAGTGCCACACGCCCAGCTAGGCGCTGCACTCGCCGGCGCCGTGGCCGCTGCCCGCGCCCACCCATGCTCCGCCCGAGCCCGCACCAGGCCATGGCCACCACACCGCAGGACCCGGCGACCGCGCCGTTTGACGCGGCCATCGTGCCGCATGTCACGGCCTCGGCGCCAACCGCGCGTGAGACGGTACTCGCGCCTCTGTCCTCTTCCTCCTTTGCCAATGGCTGACAACTCCATGCATGCGTGCTCGACTGTAGCCAGCGTCGTGGCCTCGCCACCTGCGCACGCACCTGGCCGTGGCCGCGGCCGTACCCGCCCATGCATGCCCGTGTCATGGCCCGTAGCGCCAGGCTATGGCCACGCTCCGCCCGACCGTGCTCGTGGCCCGCGCCAACCGCCTGGGCTCTGCCTCCACACCCTCTGGCATCTCCGCCTTGGACCAAGGATGGAGAACGCCGACCCCACCGTCCCGCCACAGCTGGAGATGGCCGCGGGCTCGAGCAACCGCACGGGTCTGCACTTCGGCTGCCTCTTTGGTCGTGCCATTGCCGCCCTAGCCGCCACCTTGGAGCATGGGCTTTGACGAGCCTTGGCCTCACCGGTGCTCCGCTGCAGCGACCCCCGTCTTCGGATGAGGACGCTTCTTCCGTGGCGCATCGGTGATCGCCAGATCTTGAGGAGGGCACGGCGTCCAAGTCCTTTGTCAGAGGCGCCGATGCCAGGAGTGGATCAGGTTTTGATCGATCGCCAACCCTAACCCCCCCTTATTCGGTGCGGCGGTTGTTGGGCCGGCCTAAGACTGTGGAGGCCCAGGTGTCAGTGTCAAAACTGGTGGATCTCGGGTAGGAGGTCCCGAACTATGGGTCTAAGGTCGATGGTAACAGGAGGCAGGGGACACGATGTTTTACCCAGGTTCAGGCCCTCTTGATGGATGTATTACCCTACGTCCTGCTTGATTGATCTTCATGAGTATGAGGATTACAAGAGTTGATCTACCACGAGATCCTTGTGGCTAAACCCTAGAGGTCTAGCCTGTCTGATTGTGATTGTCTCTATAGACTAAACCCTTCAGTTTATATAGACACCGGAGGGGCCTAGGGTTATACAAAGTCGGTTACAGAGAAAGGAAATAATACATCCGGACGCCTAGCTTGCCTTCCACGCAAAGGAGAGTCCCATCCGGACATGAGAGGAAGTCTTCTATCTTGTATCTTCATGGTCCAATAGTCCGACCCATGTCACATAGGCCGGACGCCCGAGGACCCCTTAATCCAGGACTCCCTCAGTAGCCCCCGAACCAGGCTTTGATGACGATGTGTCCGGCGCGCTGATAGTCTTCGGCATTGCAAGGCGGGTTCTTCCTTCGAACTCTTCAAAGCGTTTGATCCGAAGAGTCATACTCGACTTTCCATTTAATGTCGTACCCATTGGCTTCTGCGCCTCCACCGCTTCGGCTTCCACGTGTCAAGCAAACACGAAAGGTCAGAGTACTTTTTGCACATACCACCCTGGCCATGTAAGAAGGGCGTCTATTTAAAGAGGCTGGATCTCAGATCCGATTCCACATCGAGCGGAAAATCCTTAGAGCTTGCTAGGAGAAATCATTCCGGCATGGCTGGCATTCCCAGTTCTTCCTTCCGTCCCCATGGCTCCGAAAAAGGTGATTGGGGGAAATGCTCAGTATCCCACGACCAGTTAAGTAAGCTTCAAACATAGGGATTCCTCCCCCTGCGGATCTAGTCCCTGTCCGGGCAGGATTAACCTCTTTTACGGGCGAAGCCTTGGCGGAAAATTTACCCAATCAAACTAGGGGAGCGAGTGTGCTTTACATCCTTCTTAATAAGAGGCATCGGGTTTCCAATCCACACCTTCCTTCGAGGTCTTCTGGAGTACTACAGCCTACAACTACACAATCTCACGCCGGGCTCCATTCTGCAGATCGCGGGCTACGTTGCTCTTTGCGAGCTATTCCTGGGCTGCGAGGCCCATTTCGAGCTATGGAGGAAACTATTCTGCCCCCTCCCTCGCTCCCAAAAGGGATCTATATTTGAGGTGGGCGGCGCCGAAATATGGCGCATAGCCAGGACCAGATACTTATCCAGCATGCCGAAGAAGGCGTCCGAAGAGTGGCCCTCAGAGTGGTTCCATATTGAGGATGTCGCTCTCCCTGACCCAGTTCGAATGGGCCTTCCCGAATTTACCAGTGCTCCATTGAAGAAATGCCACAACTGGCACCCTTGGAGCCTCGAGGAGGAAGATAGTGCGGAAGTCCAACAATTAATGGGCAAGGTAAGGACACTCGCCCAATCCGGATTATCAATAGTCGAGGTGATGGCCACTTCCATAGTGCGAGGTGTTCAGCCGCTCCAATTCAGGGGGCTTCCCATGTGGCACTACAATGGGGAAGATGATGCCTCGTGCTGTGGACGAAAGGGTCCGGATTCCCTTACCGCCCTGGCCGTAATACTGGCCGATCTGTATAAAGGGGATAAAGAGGATTTCGCTTGTCTTACGCTCTGGGAAGGATTTTCTATGTAAAATCCTCCTAGCTGGGTGAGTTTTAATCCCATCACTCTACTCAATCCTCTCCCTGAGTCATGCTTAATTGGCCTGAACCCTTCCATTTTTAACAGGAACGGCAGAAGGTTATAGCGGGGATCTATAGCCCAGCTCCACAGCCGGAGAACCGTAACCGGGACCTTGACCCCGGATACGAAGAGGATCTGGACATATTTGTAGAGCTTGAGGAGGGAGTATTCTACCAGGCGAGCTATGATGGCACAGTAGTGCCAATCGTGGCCGACTACCCCAGCCTCCTTCCTGCCTCACATGTAAGTAATCAGGAGACATTTCCTCCGAAAGAGCTTCCTCACTGTACCTCACCCACCACACTGTCTCGTGCTTTAAAGGGGAGGCGCTCGGCACGCCATGCTACACCAGAGGCATTTCGTAAGAGCACGGCACCCGTGCTGAACAAGTCGTCGAAGAGGAAGGCAGACGATAACACGACCGATCCTTCATCAAAGAGGTATGGATTTTTTAAATGTGCCCTCGAGCAGTCACATCAAACTATGACCCTACGTGCTGTGTCTTATCAGGAAGAGCGTTCGCCGGACTATGTCTGGGGATCCTGCCGGTCGCGCCTCCACCAGTCAGGTTCCAGGCCCTGCCTTAAGGACAGAGGCTAACACGGGAGTGATGCCGGATTGTCCTTCCACAGAGGATTTGGATGACGTGCCCATCACGAACCCCGAAGTGGAGAGTGCCATGAATTATCGGCGCTGGAGGGCCGCTCTCCGCAACCCCGGCTTTTCAAAAGAGGCATTCAATGCCTTCAGCTCGGCCGATGCATACATCCGAGCTTCTCGGGATGGGCTTGCCAGAGCCACGAACCAGCATTTAAAAGATATGCGGGTAAGTATAGATTTAGTAATCATATACCAGTAGCCCTCGAGAGTTGAAGCAGTTGATACAACTGATTTAAGGATCCTTGTATAATCACGCACTTACGGAGAAGAATAGCCTGTTGTCTCAAGAGCTGGAAAAGTGTCAGACGTGGCTGGATGCGGTTCCCACCGAACTGGAGAAATCCAAGAAGGCAACGCCTGGTAATATTCCCTTTCATCTAGAAAAATGTAATCATATAACAGTAATGTTAATATTGTTGTGTTTCCGATGACAGGATCAGCAGATCAACTGGAAGGGGAACTGAAAGTCGTGCAGGCGGGAGAACAAGAGGCCAAAAGGCAACTGGCCGCAGGCGAACGTGTGCTAACACAGGTCAGGGATGAAAAGAACAAGATGCAGGATTACAATACCCCGCTGGCCGAAGAACTAAAAGATGTGCGAGCCCATGTAGCTGACATCGTCAAGGAGAATAGGAGGCTACGAGGTGGCATATTCAATATGCTTTTGACCTTACCTTTATGTAATTCAGCGAAGAAATGATCTAACAGATTTATGTGTGCAGGTATGCTGACTGGTCGTCCCGAAGAGGAAATGTTCGGCTCTCAAGGCAACCTGCTACAAGAGCTGTCCCAACTGCACGAGCGAGCTCAGCAAGCAATGCGGAGCATTGACAAAGCTTTGTGGCCATCCGCCTCTCCTCCAGGAAGTATGGAGGAGCTTGTGAAGCTATTCCAGGGAGCTCGACGGCACTTCCAATTAAGGAAGATAACGGTTTGCCGAGAAGGTGCGCGAGAGGCCTGTGCCATGGTAAAAATACGGTACACCAAGCTTGATCCGAATCATATGGCCCGGGTCGGACCTCGGGGGTCAGATGGAAAATAAATTCCTGTTAGTCTGGTATATGACCAAGTAAAGATAGCCGCCAAGTATTCTCAATAGGATTGTAAGCTAGCTAACCTGTTAGATGGCATAGAGGAAGAAGTTTTTGAGTCCAAGTGACTATGTACTTCAATTGAAAAATGTTTCCCTAGCTGGATTGTAAAATGATTGTCATGGCAGACCATTTCGCTTCGACCTCTGGACCCGAAGGCTCGGAGTGTTTCCGAATACCGTAACGGTAATATAGACCGGGGTATGCACGGAAACCAGGCATAGGGGTCATAGTTGCTTGAACAGACAAGTTGTATCCGACTACCTATGTTATATTACATGTTAGTTGTAAGAAACATCTTCCAGGGAGAATAGTTCTATTAAGGGCCCCTTTCCCTGGGTGAACATGCGTGAGTATGCATGTCCGAACTGTGATCAAAAAATCGTAGTATATGTAACATCTGGGGGTTCATGATGTAAACAGGGTATAACGTCTTTAGTCCACCGACCGAATATTCCCTTAAGAACGCTAGCTTTCGGCTTCACCCTGTCTGAGGTACAAGTCCTGATGACCTGGCTGTAACAATTGCAGAGGTGCTCCCTTTATGCCCTAGCCGAACAAACGGGAACGTAGGGTATAAGCACAGGAGCCAGGCAACCCAGCTTGGCAAAACCTTAAGTCATATCGATGCATATAATGGCGAAGAAAAGGTACATATGCGGAAGAGGACACATATGTGTTGAGCTTGATGCTCAGAAAATAATAATAAGCTTATGTAAAAGAAGCCCCCAGGTATTATGAGTGTATACATTTAAGGATGTGCACATCATAGGTGTGCAATCTGGCCACACAAGAGCTAAAGAGATAGAGAAAAATTAAAGCGGGTAAAAATGAAAACAAAGGGAGAAGGAGACGAACAAAGAGTACGACTCTAGGCGTGGAATCTTCGGAGTCTTGCGGCATTCCACGGGTTCGGCTCTAGGCGATTGTCAAATGCATCACACATGCGGTACGCTCCTCCAGTGAGAACCTCGTCTATGATGAAGGGACCATCCCACTTGGGCTTGAGTTTGTCCTTTTTCTTTTCTGGCAAGCGTAGAATGAGTTCACCAACATTATAAGTCTTGGCCCGCTCTTCTCTGCTTTGGTATCTATGAGCCTGTTGTTGATAGAATACAGAACGGTCCTTTTGCAACGTCACGCTCCTCCTCCAGGGCATCTCGACTGTCCTGCCGATCAAGCTCGGCCTCTCTCTCTTTGTACATGCGCACTCGAGGTGAGTCATGAATGATGTCGCAGGGCAAAACGGCTTCTGCGCCGTACACCATGAAGAATGGTGTGTATCCGGTAGTGCAATTGGGCATGGTCCGCAGCCCCCAGAGTACGGAGTCGAGCTCCTCAACCCAGTGCTTGTCTGATTCCTCCAAACACTGCACTAGTCTAGTCTTGATGCCGCTCATGATAAGACCATTAGCTCGTTCGACTTGACAGTTTGTTTCTGGGTGATAGACGAAGGCGTAATCGAGCTTAATGCCCAGGTTAGCACACCAGATTTTCACTTCATCAGCTGTAAAATTGGAGCCATTATCGGTGATGATGCTGTGTGGGACACCATAACGATGCACAACACTGGATATAAAGTCTATCACTGGTCCAGCTTCGGCCGTTTTAACTGGCTTGGCCTCTATCCACTTTGTGAACTTATCTACCATGACCAGTAGACATTTTTTCTTGTGGCTTCCTCCTTTAAGGGGTCTGACCATATCAAGCCCCCAGACCGCGAAAGGCCAAGTAATGGGGATTGTTTGTACAGTAGTAGGCTACATATGGCTTTGATTGGCGAAAAGCTGGCATTCGACACAGCGTTGGACAAGGTCCTGTGCATTTGCTTGGGCCGTCGGCTGTCGGTGTCAAAACCGGCGGATCTTGGGTAGGGGGTCCCGAACTGTGCGTCTAAGGCGGATGGTAACAGGAGGCAGGGGACACAATGTTTACCCTGGTTCGGGCCCTCTCGATGGAGGTAATACCCTACGTCCTGCTTGATTGATCTTGATGATATGAGTATTACAACAGTTGATCTACCACGAGATCGTAGAGGCTAAACCCTAGAAGCTAGCCTATGATTCTGATTGTTGTTGTCCTACGGACTAAACCCTCCGGTTTATATAGACACCGGAGGGGGCTAGGGTTACATAGAGTCAGTTACAAGGGAGGAGATCTACATATCCGAATTGCCAAGCTTGCCTTCCGCGCAAAGGAGAGTCCCACCCGGACACGGGACGAGGTCTTCAATCTTGTATCTTCATAGTCCAACAGTCCGGCCAAAGTATATAGTCCGGCTGTCCGAGAACCCCCTAATCCAGGATTCCCTCAGTAGCCCCCGAACCAGGTTTCAATGACGATAAGTCCGGCGTGCATATTATCTTTGACATTGCAAGGCGGGTTCTTCTCCAAATTTCGAATACCTGTGGAGTAGTGTCCGGCTTCCCATGAATGTTGCTCTCCTTGGCTTCTGCGCCTAATAATGGCTATCCTCCACGTGTCGAGCGAAGGCGAGAAGTCGGGGCACTTTTACACTTGCCACCCTAACCATATGAGTAAATCGTCTATTTAAAGAGACGGGGATCCTCAGATCCAGATCACACCATCTTCCCACAGTGAGCATCCATCGGAGCGCGCCCGGAAAAGCCCATCCTATCATGGTCGGCCATCGCAGCTCTTCCTCTCGCTCCCGTAGCCCTAAGCCAAGTGATTGGAAGAAGTGTTCCATCCCCCATAGTCAATTAGTAGAGTTACAGACACAGGGGTTTCTCCCTCCAGCATATATGGTCCCCATTCGAGCCAGACTTGCCACTTACAACGGTGGGGAGCAAGCGGAGAGCTTTCCCAACCCATCCATGGGGGAGCGGGTATGCCTTGTCCCTTACTTACAAAGGGGCTTGGATTTCCAATCCATCCGTTCCTCCGCGGGCTCCTGGAGTTCTACGGCCTCCAGCAACATAACTTTACTCCCACCTCCATATTACACATCGCTGGCCATGTCGCCTTTTGCGAGCTATTTTTGGGTTGCGAAGCTCATTTCGAGCTATGGAAGAGGCTATTATGCCTCGTACCCCGTACACAGGAGGGGTCACTATATCAAATGGGCGAAGCCGAGATATGGCGGATCACCGGGACCGGATACCTGTCCGGTACTCCGAAGAAGACATCCGAAGACTGGCCTTCGGAGTGGTTTTATATGGAGGACGTCGCTCTCCCGGATCCTATTCGGATGGGCCTTCCTGAGTTCAATAACGCCCCTCTGAAGAAACGCCGCAGCTGGCGCCCTCGGGACCCCCAGGAGGAAGATGACAGTGAGGTCCTTTACGTGATGGACCGGATAAAGACGCAGGCCAAATCAGGATTGACAATAATCGAGGTTATGCCAGTATGTATAATGCGGGGGGTGCAACCACTTCAATATCGGGGACAACCCATGTGGCACTTCAATGGAGAAGATAATGCCACCTGCTGCGGTCGTAAGGGACCGGACTCCACCGTTGCTCTAGCAAAAATACTGTCCGATCTTTATAAGGGAGAGGAAGAGGAGTTCATCCGCATCAAGCCACGGGATGGGTTCTCCATGTACAACCCCCAAACTGGGTGAGTTGCTACTTTCTACTCCAGACCTTCCCGCACTCTTCGTCATAACTATTTACCTTGCTATTTCATAGCAGGAAGTGCGGGAAGCTGTATGGGAGATCCACAGCCCGCCTCCACAACTAGAGGACCCTGACCGGGCCCTCGACCCCGGACTTGAAGAAGATCTGGACACATTTGTGGAGCTCATCGACACGACGTTCTATCAGTTAAGCTACAACGGTGCCTTGGTGGCCATCATAGCCGATTATCCTGGACTGCTCCCTGTGTTGCATGTAAGTAAAACCGAAGTTCCAACTTCCGAGAAGGATTCCCCTTTTTTCGCACTTCACCTACCGCACACACATGGTGTCTTACAGAGAAGGCCCTCAGGACGCCATGCCGAACCCGCGGTGACTCACCAACAAGGGGCACCATTGCCAGGTAGGCTTAAAAGGAAGGCGGTCAGGACTGAGACGCTGTCGCAAAGGTATGAAAAAGAACCCCGCTCCATGGTTGTCATTTTTTAAAATATAATAACGTCCATGGTTCCTGACAGGAAAAACGCTCGCCAGACCATATCCGGAGAGCCTGCTGGCCAAGCTTCCACCAGCCGGGCTCCAGAGCCAGACTTAGAGGCAGATGCTAACATGAGACCAACATCGGATGTTCCTCCTATAGAGGATGCGGACAGGCTGTCTGCTACGCATTCCAAAGTGGAGAGCACCATGAAGCACAGGCGTCGTCGGGCCGTACTCCGCGAAGCTTGTTTCTCTCAAGAAGCGCTTAATGCCTTCAACTCAGGAGATGCGTATATCCGAGCTGCTCAAAATGGTCTTGCCGGAACCACGTACCGGTATGTGAAGGATATACGGGTAAGAAAATCTAATAATTATGTATATCAGTAGCCCCTGAGACTTGAAACAGTTGGCACAACTAATTTAAGGATCATTGTTTGCGTAGGTTCTTACGGAGAAGAATTCCCAATTGTCTCAAGAGCTGGAGGAGTGCAAAGCCCAGCTATGGGCTGCGGTTGCCGCAATGAAGGAGTCCGGAAAGGCCCCATCTGGTAACACTTGTTTCTATCTAAAAGAATGACATGTACCAGTTAGTATTCGGCATGCATGCAAATCTAACAATAGATTCTGCAAATGATCCCGGAGTGAATCCGGAGGTCGTGCGAGGGGATGAGCAACATGCTCAACATCAGCTAAAGGCTGGCGAGTGCGTGCTTACGCAGGTTAGGTGGGAGAGAAACGATCTCCAAGATGCGAATACCTGGCTGGGTGTTGAACTAAACGATGTTTGGGCCCAGCTTGCTGACTCCGTAAAGGAGAATAAGAGGCTTCGACGCGGCATTTTTAGTAAGTGCTTGAATGAACTTTTATAGAGTTCGGTGAAGAAACCGGCTAACAAAGTTAAATATGTAGGTATGCTGACGGGTTGTCCCGCAGAGGAGATGCCCGGGTCAGCGGGTGATCTTCTACCAGAGCTCTCACAACTGCACGAACAAGTTCGGTAGGTGATGAAGAGCATTGCCCAAGCCTTGTGGCCATCTGCCTCCCTACCAGGAGGCATGGGGGAGCTTGTAGAGATGCTTAAGGGAGCATGGCGGCGCTTCCGATTATGGAAGATATCAGCCTGCCGACAAGGTGCAAGGGAAGCCTGGGCCATGGTGGAGACGCGATATACCAAGGCAGACCCGAACCAGATGGCCAAGGTCGGACCTGTGGGGTCAGATGGGAAAGAGATCCCCGTCAGTTTGGTGTATGACCAGGTTAAATTAGCTGCAAAGTATTCCCAACAGGATTGTAGGCTAGACAGTCTGTTGGATGGTATATAAGAAGAATATAGTCAGTCTAAGTGACTATGTACTTCAATGGACATATATTGTCTCTAGCCAGATTGTAAATCATTTGTCATGGAAGACCTTTTTGTCAGCATTCTGGGAACGGGGGTCCCCAGACATGCCTGCCTGCGGCCTGCGGCGTGGCTCAAAGGGGGGGGGGGGAAGCACGACCCATCTTCATCAACACAGACCCAAGACCCTCGCGAGGGGCCAAGCCTCACGAGGTGGACGACACGGAGCTTCCTCAGGCACGGCCTCACCAGGCTGGCTCGCGAGGAGGCGGAGAGATCAAGGCGGGGTACCTCACGAGGTGCCCGTGACGCAGGCCATGACGACCAAGGGCGCCAGGTGGGCGCCAGCCCCCGCAGTGTCCTCCTTTCCCCTCTGGTGCAAAGGGGGCAAGCGCAGCTGCGGAGTACCGAGGCACTAGGCAAAGGTTGCCGTTTCGGTGCAACAACACCAAGACTAGGAGGACCGCAAGACGGAGGTCATCGTGGAGCCCAAGACGGCGTCACCACCAGAGCTTTGTGCAGGCGAGGACCAACTTTAGTCAGGATAAGTGTACTAGATGTTCCCCTTCAAAATGGCCAGTTGTTGGCGCCCTTCCCGCTCAATATTTGGGAAGAGTCCCAGGGCCATTGCCTATAAATAGGACCAGCCACCCACAAGGATGGGGGGAGGTTCAGTTCAAGGTAATAGGAAGGTTAGAGACAGAGATCTAGGATCAAGGATCGGATCAAAATTAGAGAGAGAGAAGGGTGACTGAACTCCTCCTGGCAGTTGTCCCCCCCAGCAAAGAGCAGACCCTCGCGAGGCTGTTCTTCCTTGTATTGTTCATCATCATCAGCCCAAGAGGCAATCCACCACACCACACACTGGAGTAGGGTATTACACCACAACGGTGGCCCGAACCAGTATAAAACCCTGTGTCTCTTGTGTTGCTCTTTCCTTAGCTTAGATCTTAGCGAGGTGGAGGGGTGCAAGTAGGTAGGAGGCGAAATCTCTGCGCACACCCCAGTGTTCGAACCTCAAGGGTCTGCCGGAACCCGAAATCCGACATTTGGCGCGCCAGGTAGGGGTGCGCCGGAATTCGTCTTCCACCACCCCGTTCTCCTCCGACCATCGCGCCCATGTCTGACGCTCGTCGGGCCCGCGCCAAGCGCCGGGCCGCTCTCGCTTCCCGCGTCACCCAGACAGCTCCTGTCGGCGGGCGTCCTCGCCGTTCCCTGTCACCAGCCATCAACGCCGCCACCGGCCCAGCGGGGGACGAGCAGCAAGCATCGTCTCAGCATCCGTCAGTGCGGCAAGACGGCCGCACCGCTACTCCCTCGCTCACCCCAGCTGGTTCTTCGTCCCGTGCGCTCCGCGCACCCATGGAGGCTCGAGCTGCGCTCATCGTGGCAAACGAGCTCCTGCGCTACCGTCTCGTCGACGACGTCTACGAAGAATGTCTTGACTACGTCGCCGAGCTCATCCGCGCCGCAGGGGCTCTCCTGCGCCGTCCGTTCCACTGCACCGCACCCCACCCCGCGGGCGACGAGGCTCCAGCAGCGCCCCGGCCGCCTCCTCCTCAAGAAGGCGCCATGGCTCCAAGGTGCGTGGCCCCTGGGCGGAACCCGCTCCGTCAGGTGCCAGCGCGGCAAGAGCAGAGCTGCCAAGAAGTCCCTCGCCCGCAAGAAGCTGCCCAGGCACTCCCTGCTCCAGCACGCCGCGACCATGCTCCTGCTGCTGCACGCCAAGACCCTGCGCTGCTCCCAGCTGCAGCGCGTGGGGACATGCAAGACCAAGCTCTCCGTCACCCAAGGCCTCCCGTGGCCACAGCATGCTGCCGTGCCTTCACCACCGAGCTACGCAGCATCGCGTGGCCCGGCAAGTTCAAGCCAGACCTGCATCCTCGTTACGACGGCACGGTCAACCCTGCGGAGTTCCTCCAGCTCCATGAGCTGGGCATCGAAGCTGCCAACGAAGACGAGAAGGTCATGGCGAACTGGTTTCCCATGGCGCTCAAGGACGGGGCCTGCACCTGGCTCCTGAACCTGGCCCCAGGCACGATCTCCTCCTGGGACGAGATGCGCACCCGCTTCTTCGCCAACTTCCAAGGTACTCGCGACCGGCCACCCGCCGTGAGCGACATGCGCCGCATCAAGCAACAACCCAGGGAGACCCTGCAGAAGTACATCCAGCGCTTCAACAACGCACGCCTCAAGATTCCCAAGGTGACTGAGGAGGCCATCATCTCAGCCTTCTCCGACGGCGTGCGCGATGTCAAGATGAAGGAGGAGCTCGCGATGCATGAAGACCTGTGCACTTCCTTGGAGCTGTTCAACTTGGCAACCAAGTGCGCCAGGGCTGAGGAAGGGCGTCTCTCCCTCCTCGAGCTGCCTGCCGCAGACCCAGAAGAGAAGAAGCCCAAGGCCAATGATGTGAAGCGCAAGGGGGCTGCCGTGCTCGCAGCAGAACCAGACACCATGCGGGGCAGAGATCTGCCCGAACCTCCCAAGGGCAGCCGATACTGTGTGTACCACGACCTCCACACCCACAACACCAACGAATGTCAAGAGCTCCGAGCCGTGCGAGAAGGAAGGATCGGCCGTCGCCCCAACCGCGGTGACTGGGGCTACGGTCGAGGAGGAGGAAGGAACGCAAGACACTGGGAAGACCGTGGTCCGCGCCAAGGGTGGCGCAACCAACCTCGCGAGGATCGCTGGCAAGATCCGCCTCGCGAGGGAGACTGGAGGGATCAGCCTCGTGAGGATCGCCCGCAAGGCAACGCAGGCCTCCCTCCGATGCCGCCGCAGCCAAGGAGGAACGAGGACCGCCACCAGGACGAGGGGGCTGGGGGCTTCCAGGAGCCGCACGCGATCGCCTGCATCCTGGGCGGGGCTCAAGCCCCAGCCTCTCAACGCATCTTCAAGCAGTTCGCCTGCGAAGTGAATGCAATCCTCCCCAAGCTCGAAGCCACGCGCCATCTTAGGTGGTCGGCATGCACCATCACGTTCAGCTCAGCAGATCAGCTCAAGTGTGCGGCTACAGTCGGAGTCCTCCCGATGCTTTGTTCCCCAATCATCAGCAACGTGGTGGTCACCAGGACCCTCATCGATGGCGGGGCAGGGCTCAACGTCCTGTCCGTGGAAACATTCAACAATCTCCAAGTGCCCTACAGCCAGCTTCAGCCAACCAAGCCTTTCTCCGGAGTCACCGACGGCTCCACGGTCCCGATTGGGCAGGTATGCCTCCCTGTCACCTTCGGGGCACGCGACAACTACCGCATCGAGCTCATCAACTTCGACATCGCTCACATTCGCCTGCCGTACAACGCCATCCTTGGGTACCCAGCGCTGGCCAAGTTTATGGCCGTAACTCACCACGGCTACACCGTCCTCAAGATGCCAGGAAGTGGCGGAGTCATCACGGTGTCCTATGAAGAGAAGGACGCGGTGTGTTCCCTGGAGCGAGCCTTTCGGGCCGCGTCACTAGAAGACCCGGATCGCGGAAGCAGGAGGCTTCCCGAGACCGCCCCCAAGAAGAAGAAGACATCGTCCGGCCCGGCCCCTCAGGAGGCAGGCCCCTCTGGGCCCGCGCCTACCCAGGGGAAACCTCCTTCCATCGCATAGAAAAGCGTGCCCGGTGCCCTCCTCAGGCAGGGCTCGGGGGCTCTCCCCTGGAGGGCCACCGACCTGGCTAGGGTCACGAGGGAGGCGCTTGGGCACCACATGGAGGCGTGTTTCGAAGCACGTTTCCCTCAAGAAGGAGTAAGGCAAGGAGAGCCAGACCCTCAGGAGTTCGTCAGCAAGGCCATTCAGGAGCTACAGGAGTCAAGAGTTATGAAAGGCGGCCGCCGCCTACCAGCAGTGGCTCCCCATCCAGGCGAGGATGTTGGGCTGCGCGTCTGCATCGACATACCAGGGCTCAATCGAGTCGCCTCTCTGGAGCGCCTCTGGCCCTCGCGAGTGGGGCGCTGCAGAGGTCCACCCCACAGCTACGTTCGCATGCCTTACGGCTTACCGAACGCAGCTGCCACGTACCAGCGCCTCATGAGGGGCATCATGGAGGCACAAGAGGCCAGGCGTTCCGCAGCCCTGGCAGAGATGGAGATGGTCCGCGAGGAGCCACCAGCGCCTCCGGAGCCTCCCGAGGCCCCTAGGCCTGGGGGCTCGTGAGGATCGGCTTCCGCAGCCCACCGAGTCTGCTACACCAACAGTCTTTCGTCCTCAACATCATCAGGTGACATCTTACAAGTTTCATTTCCAGCTGGGAGCGCCCCCCCAGGGCTGCATTATTCCCAGGCCGCGTGGGTCCGTCCCTGCGTCATGTATCCCTTTTATTTCATGTTGTTAGCTTACCTTGTTGGGGGCGCCCCTCGGGCTGCATCATCCCCAAGTCGCTTGGGCCAGACCCAGCGGCATGTATCCCTTTTGCGTTTATTTCCGGTTATGTGTTCGACCCGCCATGCTTGATTATTCGATGCCAGTCCACGGTACCTCTTCTTCTCCATGCCGACCACTTGCATGTTAAAGGGGGGTACCTGAGCATCGTGACTCAGGGCTCTTACTGGCTCTCCAGCCCTCACCCTCTGTCCTTGTCCATGGCATCGCGACCTGGCATACCAGCGACGCTGAGACCAGCTCGAGGGCCGGGACCCAAGGACGTAGAGTGCCGGCATCTAACCAAATTTGCAGGGACACATCACAAGATAAGGCCCAGTGCCAGGCGCAACCCGCCTAGAGGTAGTACGCAACCCACATTCCCAAGAGGGAGCGGAAGCGTGCACTAAGGGATGTCTATGCGATGGAGCCCGTCGCCCCAAAGTTCAACCCATGGTCTGCTTGCCCGATCACCTTTGATCGCAGGGAGCACCCCACTAGTATCCGTCATGGCGGATCCGCCGCACTGGTCCTAGACCCCATCATCGACGGATTTCACCTCACTCGAGTCCTTATGGACGGCGGCAGCAGCCAGAACCTGCTCTATCAGGATACAGTGCGAAAAATGGGCATCGATCCCTTGAGGATAAAAACCACCAAAACCACCTTTAAGGGCGTCATCCCAGGTGTAGAGGCCCATTGCACGGGCTCAATCACACTGGAAGTGGTCTTCGGATCACCGGACAACTTCTGAAGCGAGGATTTAATCTTCGACATCGTCCCGTTCCGCAGTGGCTATCATGCACTACTTGGACGAACTGCATTTGCAAAATTTAATGCAGTACCGCATTACACATACCTCAAGCTCAAGATGCCAGGACCTCGGGGGGTCATAACAGTGAATGGAAACACAGAACGCTCGCTCCGGAGGGAAGAGCACACTGCGGCCCTCACAGCAGAAGCACAAAGCAGCCTTTCAAGGCAAACCACTAATTCGGCGATACAGCCCCCGAACACCTTCAAGCGTGTCTGGAGTAAACTACAATAGGATTGCCTGGCATGTTCAGAGCTCACCTAGCAATTCGGCCCCCATCCTAGTCCCAGTCAAGTGACAAAATCCGTGCCACGCGTACATAATTATGCACAGAAAATACCATGGACATAGGCGGGGGCACGATCAGGGCACGTCTGGCAATGCGGCTTAACCGCCCTAGGGGCTGTATATCTTTATCATTTCTTTTCTCTTTCAGGGCCTAACTCTCTGGAAGCCCTTTCCGGCAGTATGATTGCCGGACACATTACGGGAGGAACAACCAAGGCGACAAGAAGCCAGGATGTACACGGGAACCCCCACGTGGTCTCTAATAATAATACCCGCTTTCTACTATCCGTATGCAGCTTGCCCTTGGATAGGACATGTCGAATAGTCCTACTTTCTGCTTACTGCACTACCTATACCAGTACGCTTCGACGTATTATTTAAATAACAATGCATAGCATTAGTCTATTATTGCATTATTCATTTGTTTTTTTCCTTTATGTCCATTTATGACAATCCACACCCGTAAATTCGGGCACGGTCAGTATGCCAGGGGCTTTCGTTTACCCCATAATACGGCGCGAGAAGTCCGAGCACTTTCGACAGTGCGGCACCCCGAACTTATAGCATTATATGCATCAGCTCCGAATCATGTCTTGGGTCAATAGTTGGGTTTGCCTGGCTCCCATGCTTTGGTACCTTACGTTCCGCTATATGGGCTAAGGTAGCGGTGGGAGAACTACTGTGATTGTGTCCCGGTTCTTCCGGACGAGCACCTCAGTAGAGAAACCGAAAACTGAATGTCATGATAAGGCGAGAGATTGGTCGCTGTTCGAGAGGTCTCAAGTCCTTAAAGACTTTTTCCACTTCGGGCGAGGAGTCGGCCTTGTCCAGCTTAGGAGTGTATAGCACCCCAAATCCGGCCTTCCGAATACCAGGGGCTTCGCCAAAATTTAAAATTGTAGACTTAGATGGCTAAGTGAGAGTGATAAAGCATTATAGTCCAATTGCCTGGTTCGTTACGCTGAACACCTCCCTTGAAGGACCCAAAACTGGGGTAAAGAGGGCTGAGGTTTATCCCGAACACCCCAGTACTAGTTACATGGGGGCAGAAGCCGACGACTGGCCAACTCTCAGATTTTGTAAACGGCCGCACAGAAGGTAATATTTTAAATTAAGAAAGCATTGCATAGCGCAGATGAACTTGTTTCACATTACAGGATCACACGAGTGATGACCCACAAGTATAGGGGATCTATCATAGTCCTTTTGATAAGTAAGAGTGTCCAACCCAACGAGGAGTAGAAGGAAATGATAAGCGGTTTCCAGCAAGGTATTCTCTGCGAGTACTGAAATAAGTGGTAACAGATAGTTTTGTGATAGGATAATTTGTAACGAGCAACAAGTAACAAAAGTAAATAAAGTGCAGCGAGGTGGCCCAATCATTTCGTAGCAAAGGACAAGCCTCGACAAACTCTTATATGGTGTAAAGCACTCCCGAGGACACATGGAAATATCATCAAGCTAGTTTTCATCACGCTCATATGATTTGCGTTCTGTACTTTGATAATTTGATATGTGGGTGGACCGGTGCTTGGGTGCTGCCCTTACTTGGACAAGCATCCCACTTATGATTAACCTCTATTGCAAGCATCCGCAAATACAACAAAAGTATTAAGGTAAACCTAACCATAGCATGAAACATATGGATCCAAATCAGCCCCTTACGAAGCAACGCATAAACTAGGGTTTAAGCTTCTGTCACTCTAGCAACCCATCATCTACTTATTACTTCCCAATGCCTTCCTCTAGGCCCAAACAATGGTGAAGTGTCATGTAGTCGACGTTCACATAACACCACTAGAGGAGAGACAACATACATCTCATCAAAATATCAAACGAATACCAAATTCACATGACTACTAATAGCAAGACTTCTCCCATGTCCTCAGGAACAAAAGTAACTACTCACAAAGCATAAACATGTTAATAATCAGAGGGGTATTAATGTGCATATAGGATCTGAACATATGATCTTCCACCAATTAAACCAACTAGCATCAACTACAAGGAGTAATTAACACTACTAGCAACCAACTAGCACCAATCCCGGACTTGGAGACAAGAATTGGGTACAAGAGATGAACTAGGGTTTTGAGATGAGATGGTGCTGATGAAGATGTTGATGGAGATTGCCCTCTCCCGATGAGAGGAACGTTGGTGATGACGATGGCGATGATTTCTCCCTCCGGGAGGGAAGTTTCCCCGGCAGAACAGCCCCGCCAGAACCCTAGATTGTTTCCGCCAAGGTTCCGCCTCATGGCGGCGGAGTTTCGTCCGAGAAGATGGCTTATGATTTTTTCCCATCTAAAGAGTCCATATAGTAGAAGATGGTCACCGGAGGGCCACCAGGTGGCCCACGAGGTAGGGGGGCGCGCCCAGGGGCTAGGGCGCGCCCCCACCCTCGTGGGAAGGGTGTGGGCCCCATGGTGAAGTTCTTGCGCTCAATGTTTTTTATATATTTGGAAAACACCATCCGTGAAGTTTCAGGACTTTTGGAGCTGTGCAGAATAGGTCTCTAATATTTGCTCCTTTTCCAGCCAGAATCCCAGCTGCCGGCATTCTCCCTCTTTATGTAAACCTTGTAAAATAAGAGAGAATAGGCATAAGTATTGTGACATAATGTGTAATAACAGCCCATAATGCAATAAATATTGATATAAAAGCATGATGCAAAATGGACATATCAACTCCCCCAAGCTTAGACCTCGCTTGTCCTCAAGCGAAAAGCCGAAATCGAAAAATATGTCCACATGTTTAGAGATGAAGGTGTCGATAAAAATAAAATATGGACATGAGGGCATCATGATCATTCTTAGAGCAGCAACTTATATAATTCTTGTCATATGATATCTTATGCTAGAGTAATAATTCAATCACAATATCAAGTATGAATCGTAAACTTCATTGAAAACTAACAAACTATAATCTCAGTCATTGAAGCAATTGCAATTTATCATAACATAGGAAAGAGTCAATGTATAAGAGCTTTTCAGCAAGTCCACATACTCAACTATCACATAGTCTTTCACAATTGCTAACACTCACGCAATACTTATGGGTATGGAGTTTTAACCGGACACAGAGAAAGATAGGGGCTTATAGTTTTGCCTCCCAACGTTTTACCTCAAGGGTAATGTCAACAGTAATAGTTCATGAAAACCCACATCCAATTAGCCATATATACCGGGATCTTTCCAACATATTGTGCTTGCCAAAGGATAAAATGTAAAAAGAAAGGGTGAAGATCACCATGACTCTTTTGCAGCTTAGGAGATAAAAGTAAAATATAGGCCCTTCGCGGAGGGAAGCAGAGGTTGTCATGCGCTTTTATGGTTGGATGCACAAAATCCTAATGTGAAAGAACATCATATTGCCACTTGTGATATGGACCTTTATTATGCAGTCTATCGCTTTTATTACTTCCATATCACACGATCATATAAAGCTTATTTACTCCACACCAATCAATCATACATATTTAGAGAGCAATTTTTATTGTTTGCACCGATGACAAATTACTTCATGGATCTTACTCAATCCATAGGTAGGTATGGTGGACTCTCATGGCAAAACTGGTTTAAGGGTATTTGGAAGCACAAGTAGTATCTCTACTTGGTGCAATGAATTTGGCTAGCATGAGGGAGAAAGGCAAGCTCAACATGTTGG
The DNA here is from genome assembly GCF_018294505.1 of Triticum aestivum. Classification (NCBI taxonomy): domain Eukaryota; kingdom Viridiplantae; phylum Streptophyta; class Magnoliopsida; order Poales; family Poaceae; genus Triticum; species Triticum aestivum. The sequence continues at coordinate 543,777,985 of NC_057809.1, read as the reverse complement.
AGGGTCCAAGACAATATAATTTATCTCAGATGTAAGAAAACATAACCCATTATGTTGTCTTCCTTGTCCAATGTCAACTCTTTAGCATGCCATATTTTAATGAGTGCTCACAATCATAAAAGATGTCCAAGATAGTATATTTATATGTGAAGACCTCTCTTTCTTTATTACTTCCTATTAATTGCAACAATGACCAAAACTATGTTTGTCAATCCTCAATAACTTTTATTCATCATACTCTTCCTATGTGAGCTCATTACTCTCCATAAGACTCACATGATTTCTTTGTTTCTTTTTATTTCTTTCTCTCTTCCTTTATTCACTTAGGATCATGGCAAAATAATCAAGCCCTTGACTCAACACTAATCTTTATTATATAGCTCACGGACTCGATTACATAGAAGGATAATAAAGCAAAAACTCACATCTAGATCAAAATATTACCAAAAGGATCAAACTAAGAAAAACGGTAAAGATAAAAGTGATGGTGATACGATACTAGGGCACTCCCCCAAGCTTGGCAGTTGCCAAGTGGAGTGCCCATACCAGATACTTAATTCTTCTTTGTTGGAGGAGACGGTGGTGATGTTGTTGATGGCGTGGGCTTCTTCCTTAATTTGCGTTGGAGGACAGAATTTTGGTCCCTTAGGTCCTCGATCTCCTGCTCCAAGCTCAGTATCTTTTTGCATAGTTCCTGCTTGTTCTCCTGCAAGAGGTGAAAATGGATAAACTCGATCTTAGGTTTCTTTACCCTATCCGGGAGGCTTGACTTTTTTAACTCCACATGCATGTCCCCAGGTCGAGGTAGTGGGACTTCATCTTCAAATGAGCTCGTCTCCTCCTTTCCCTTGGGTTCATAGTCCTCTTCTTCTTCCGTAGTCCAACCATAGTGCTCCACATCCCCATAGACTTTAGGATCTGCGAGGTAATCATCCACATAGCTTTCTCCTTCCGAATCCTGGGATGACATGTTGCTCTGTCTGCAGCAGGACAACTCAAAACAAAGACAAGAGATATTTGCGTGATACGGGAGTCAAAACCTCCGGGAGATTATATAATGAATTTTTACCGACCAAAATACGTGTCCTGTAAGAAAACGAAGTCCGAAGAGCACACGAGGTGCCCACGAGGTAGGGGGCGCACCCTCCACCCTCGTGGGGCCCTCGTGTCCTTTCCGGACTGCTGCTTATTTTTCTATTTTTCTAAATATTTCAAAACAGAGAAATATTGCCTTAAAAACTGTTTTGGAGTCGATTTACTTACCGTACCACATACCTATTCCTTTTCGGAGTCTGAGATGCTCCGGAAAGTGTCCTTTATGTACTCCTTCGGGGTTATGGTTTCAATAACATTGGTTTCAACGTTTATGGGATTACCTGAGATATAATGTTTGATTCTTTGACCATTTACCACCTTCGGATTTGTGCCTTCGAAGTTGTTGATTTTTATGGCACCGGAACGGTAGACCTCCTAGATAACGTAGGGACCTTCCCATTTAGAGAGAAGTTTTCCTGCAAAAAATCTTAAATGAGAGTTGTATAGCAATACATAATCACCTACATTAAACTCACGCTTTTGTATTCTTTTATCATGCCACCTTTTAACCTTTTCTTTACACAACTTGGCATTTTCGTAGGCTTGGGTTCTCCATTCATCAAGTGATTTAATATCAAATAACCTCTTCTCACCAGCAAGTTTAAAATCATAATTTAGTTCTTTAATAGCCCAATAAGCCTTATGTTCTAGTTCAAGAGGTAAGTGACATGCTTTTCCATAGACCATTTTATACGGAGACATACCCATAGGATTTTTATATGCATTTCTATAGGCCCATAATGCATGATCAAGTTTCTTGGACCAATTCTTTCTGGACCTATTAACAGTCTTTTGCAAAATTAATTTGAGCTCTCTATTACTCAATTCTACTTGACCACTAGACTGAGGATGATAATGAGATGCAATTCTATGATTAACATCATATTTAGCAAGCATTTTACGGAAAGCACCATGAATAAAATGTGAACCACCATCAGTCATTAAATATCTAGTGACTCCAAACCTTGGAAAGATAACTTCTTTAAGCATTTTAATAGAAGTGTTATGATCAGCACTACTAGTTGGAATAGCTTCTACCCACTTAGTAACATAATCAACAGCAACTAAAATATGTGTATAGCCATTAGAGGAAGGAAAAGGTCCCATATAGTCAAAGCCTCAAACATCAAATGGTTCAATAACAAGTGAGTAATTCATAGGCATCTCTTGACGTCTACTAATATTACCAATTCTTTGACATTCATCACAAGATAAGACAAACTTACGGGCATCCTTGAAGAGAGTAGGCTAATAAAAACCAGATTGTAGTACCTTATGTGTAGTTCTATCTCCAGCATGGTGCCCTCCATAAACTTCGGAGTGACACTTGCGTAGGATCTGTTCCTGTTCATGCTCAGGTACACAACGTCTAATAACACCATCTACCCCTTCTTTATAAAGATGTGGGTCATCCCAAAAGTAATGCCTCAAATCATAGAAGAACTTTTTCTTTTGCTGGTATGTGAAACTAGGTGGTATAAACTTAGCAACAATGTAATTAGCATAATCAGCATACCATGGAGCAGTATGAGAAGCATTTATGACATTTAGTTGCTCATCAGGAAAGCTATCGTCAATAGGTAGTGGGTCATCAAGCACATTTTCTAACCTAGACAAGTTGTCTGCAACGGGGTTCTCAGCTCCTTTTCTATCAACAATATGTAAATCAAATTCTTGAAGCAAGAGAACACATCTAATAAGTCTAGGTTTAGCATCTTTATTTTCCATAAGATATTTAATAGCAGCATGATCAGTGTGAATAGTTACTTTAGAATCAACAATATAGGGTCTAAACTTATCACAAGCAAATACAACTGCTAAGAATTCTTTTTCAGTAGTAGCATAATTTCTTTGAGCATTGTCTAGAGTTTTACTAGCATATTGAGTAACATTTAGTTTCTTATCAACTCTTTGTCCTAGAACAACACCTACAGCATAATCACTAGCATCACACATAATTTCAAAGGGTAAATTCCAATCAGGTGGCTGAACAATAGGTGCAGAGATCAATGCTTTCTTAAGTATTTCAAATGCTTCTACACAATCATCATCAAAGACAAATGGTATATCTTTTTGTAATAAATTAGTCAGGGCAAAGAAATTTTCGAGAAGTCCTTAATGAACCTCCTATAAAACCCGGCATGACCAAGGGAACTTCTTATATCTTTGATGTCCTTGGGACATGGCATCTTTTCAATAGCATCAACCTTGGCTTTATCAACTTCAATACCTCTTTCAGAAACTTTATGCCCCAAGACAATACCTTCATTAACCATAAAGTGGCACTTTTCCCAATTCAAGACAAGATTAGTTTCTTCACATCTCTGCAAAACTCGATCAAGGTTGCTCAAGCAATCATCAAAAGAAGATCCATAGACGTAAAAGTCGTCCATGAAAACCTCACAAATCTTTTCACAAAAGTCAGAGAATATAGCCATCATGCATCTTTGAAAGGTAGCAGGTGCATTACATAAACCAAAAGGCATACGTCTATAAGCAAAGTACCAAAAGGGCATGTAAAAGTAGTCTTTGATTGATCTTTGGATGACACAGGTATTTGAGAGAAACCAGAATAACCATCTAGAAAGCAAAAATGTGTATGTTTGGATAATCTTTCTAGCATTTGGTCGATAAAAGGTAAGGGGTAATGATCTTTTTAGTAGCCTTATTTAATTTGCGGAAATCAATTACCATCCTATAACCAGTAATAATTCTTTGAGGAATCAATTCATCTTTATCATTAGGAACAACAGTAATACCTCCCTTCTTAGGGACACAATGGACAGGGCTTACCCACTGACTATTAGCAACGGGGTAAATTATACCTGCCTCAAGGAGCTTTAGTATCTCCTTTCTTACCACTTCTTTCATTTTAGGATTCAGCCGGCATTGATGATCATGAACTGGTTTAGCATCTTCTTCCAAATTATTTTTATGTTGGCATAGAGTGGGACTGATGCCCTTAAGATCATCAAGAGTATACCCAATAGCAGCACGGTGCTTCTTCAGAATTTTCAATAATCTCTCTTCTTCATGTTCTGAAAGGTTAGCACTAATAATAACAGGGTATATCTTTTTCTCATCAAGATAAGCATATTTAGGAGTATCCGGTAACGGTTTAAGCTCAAACACGGGATCACTCTTGGGTGGAGGAGGATCTCCTAGGATTTCAACAGGTAAATTATGTTTCAGAATAGGTTCCTGTTTAAAGAATACTTCATCTAATTCCCTTCTTTCATTCATAAACATATCATTTTCATGGTCCAGCAAATATTGTTCTAAAGGATCACTAGGAGGTACGACAATAGAGGCAAGACCAATAATTTCATCTTTACTAGGTAATTCTTCTTCACCATGTTGTCTACTAAATTTAGAAAAAGTAAATTCATGAGTCATATCATCTAAACCAACAGTAACAACATCTCGTTTACAATCTATGGTAGCATTAACAGTATTTAAGAAGGGTCTACCAAATATAATGGGACAGAAGCTATCTCGTGGGGAACCAAGAACAAGAAAATCAGCAGAATATTTAGTTTTCCCACACAAGACTTCAACATCTCTAACAATTCCCATTGGTGAAATAGTATCTCTATTATCAAGTTTAATTGTGACATCAATATCTTCTAACTCAATAGGTGCAATGTCATGCATAATTTCGTTGTATAAGTTAATAGGTATTGCACTAGCACTAGCACCCATATCACATAAGCCATGATAACAATGATCTCCTATTTTAACAAAAATAACAGGCATGCCTATCACATGTCTAGGTTTATCTGTATCATGAGGTTTAGCAATTCTAGCAGTTTCATCATAGAAATAAATAACATGCCCATCTATATTATCAGACAAGAGATCTTTAACAATAGCAATATTAGGTTCAACTTTAACTTGCTCAGGAGGTGTATATGTTTTAATATTGCTTTTACGAATCACATTTGAAGCTTTAGCATGATCCTTTATCCTAACAGGGAAAGGTGGTTTCTCAACATAAGAAGTAGGAACAATAGGATCATTACAAATAATAGTCTTTTCTTCAACTTTAATAGGTGCAGCTACTTTTACTTCTATGAGATGATGATATTTAAACCACTTCTCCTTGGAGAGATCAACATAAGCAGCAAAAGACTCATAGAAAGAAGCTACTATCTCAGAGTCAAGTCCATATTTAGTGCTAAATTTATGGAAAATATCGGTATCCATAAAAGATTTAACACAATCAAAACTAGGTGTCATACCTGACTCCTTACCATTGTCGAGGTCCCAATCTTCGGAGTTGCGTTTAATTATTTCCAATAAATCCCAGTTGAATTCAATAGTCTTCATCATAAAAGAGCCAACACAAGAAGTATCAAGCATGGTGCGATTGTTATCAGAAAGCCGAGCATAAATTTTTTGAATAATCATTTCTCTTGAGAGCTCATGATTGGGGCATGAATATAACATTGATTTAAGCCTCCCCCAAGCTTGAGCGATGCTTTCTCCTTCACGAGGCCAAAAATTATATATATAATTGCGATCATGATGAACAAGATGCATAGGATAAAACTTTTGATGAAATTCCAATCTCAATCGTTTGTAGTTCCAAGACTCCATATCATCACATAGTCTATACCATGTCGATGCATCTCCCCTCAAAGATAAGGGAAAGACCTTCTTCTTAACAACATCTCCGGGTACACCTACAAGCTTAAATAATCCACAAACTTCATCCACATATATTAGATGTTCATCAGGATGTTTTGTTCCATCTCCTAAAAAAGGATTAGCTAGCAGTTTTTCTACCATACCCAAAGGAATTTCAAAGCAAGCATTTTCATTTTCAGTAGGTTCAATAGGTTGAGGAGAAACTCTTTGCCCTACTGGTAGGGGTGAAGATACCCCGAACAAGCCCCTCAGAGGATTACTTTCCATAGTAACAAGTGACAGTAAATTTCAGCACACTATATAAATTTTTCCTTACCAAATTCCACCTACCAAAGGCGCTTCACTCCCCGGCAACGGCGCCAGAAAAGAGTCTTGATGACCCACAAGTATAGGGGATCTCTCATTGTCCTTTCGATAAGTAAGAGTGTCGAACCCAACGAGGAGTAGAAGGAAATGATAAGCGGTTTCCAGCAAGGTATTCTCTGCAAGTACTAAAATAAGTGGTAACAGATAGTTTTGTGATAGGATAATTTGTAACGAGCAACAAGTAACAAAAGTAAATAAAGTGCAGCGAGGTGGCCCAATCCTTTTGTAGCAAAGGACAAGCCTAGACAAACTCTTATATGGTGTAAAGCGCTCCCGAGGACACATGGGAATATCGTCAAGCTAGTTTTCATCACGCTCATATGATTCGCGTTCGGTACTTTGATAATTTGGTATGTTGGTGGACCAGTGCTTGGGTGCTGCCCTTAATTGGACAAGCATCCCACTTATGATTAACCTCTATTGCAAGCATCCGCAAATACAACAAAAGTATTAAGGTAAACCTAACCATAGAATGAAACATATGGATCCAAATCAGACCCTTACGAAGCAACACATAAACTAGGGTTTAAGCTTCTGTCACTCTAGCAACCCGTCATATACTTATTACTTCCCAATGCCTTCATCTAGGCCCAAACAATGGTGAAGTGTCATGTAGTCGACGTTCACATAACACCACTAGAGGAGAGACAACATACATCTCATCAAAATATCGAACGAATACCAAATTCACATGACTACTAATAGCAAGACTTCTCCCATGTCCTCAGGAACAAAAGTAACTACTCACAAAACATAAACATGTTCATAATCAGAGGAGTATTAATGTGCATATAGGATCTGAACATATGATCTTCCACCAATTAAACCAACTATCATCAACTACAAGGAGTAATTAACACTACTAGCAACCTACTAGCACCAATCCCGGACATGGAGACAAGAATTGGATACAACAGATGAACTAGGGTTTTGAGATGAGATGGTGCTGATGAAGATGTTGATGGAGATTGCCCTCTCCCGATGAGAGGAACGTTGGTGATGATGATGGCGATGATTTCCCCCTCCGTGAGGGAAGTTTCCTTGGCAGAACAGCCCCACGAGAACCCTAGATTGGTTCCGCCAAGGTTCCGCCTCGTGGCGGCGGTGTTTCGTCCGAGAAGATGACTTATGATTTTTTCCCATCGAAAGAGTCCATATAGCAGAAGATGGTCACCAGAGGGCCACTAGGGGGCCCACGAGGTAGGGGGGCGCGCCCCCACCCTCGTGGGTAGGGTGTGGGCCCCCTGGTGAAGTTCTTGCGCTCAATGTTTTTTATATATTTGGAAAACATCATCCGTGAAGTTTCAGGACTTTTGGAGCTGTGCAGAATAGGTCTCTAATATTTGCTCCTTTTCCAGCCAGAATCCCAGCTGCCGGCATTCTCCCTCTTTATGTAAACCTTGTAAAATAAGAGAGAATAGGCATAAGTATTGTGACATAATGTGTAATAACAGCCCATAATGCAATAAATATTGATATAAAAGCATGATGCAAAATGTATGTATCAACGGGCATGTTCATTCAAAAATTACATCCCTAGCACATTCATCCGCCACAAGGCGGGAACCCTTCAGGACACTCTCATAGTACATCTCGGGGCAGCGATGCTCCTTGCCCTCCGGCGGCCCCTCTTTCACCAGCTTCACGGCGTCCAGCTTCGCCCAGTGCACCTTCGCCTGGGCAAAAGCCCTGCGCGCACCCTCGATGCAGACGGACCGCTTTATGACTTCAAGCCGTGGGCAGGTGTCGACGAGCCGCCTTACCAGACCGAAGTAGCTATCAGACAGGGGCTCGCCAGGCTACATCCGGACTATAAGGCCCCTCATGGCTTGTTCGGCCGTCTTGTGAAGCTCGACCAACTGCTTTAGCTGGTCGCTCAAGGGCACGGGGTGTTCGGTCCCAGTATACTGAGACCAGAACAACTTCTCCGTCGAGCTCCCCTCCTCAGCTCGGTAAAACTCCACGACATCTAGTACACCGCGGGGAAGATCTGCAAACGCTCCTGGAGAGCTCCAAACTCGGGTAAGAAAAAGGAAAGTCTCCTTCACGCGCTTGCTTTGCATAATGAATGCCTTACCCACTGCTATCTTCTTCACCGCGTCAATCTCCTGGAGGGCCTTGTGGGCTTGAGCCTTGGCGCTCTGGGCGCTTTCAAGCGCCTGCGCAAGCTCGGACTCTCGCGTCTTAGAGTCAAGCTCCAAGGACTCATGTTTTTTTGGTGAGAGCCTCGAGCTCCTGCTGCACCTCGCCCACTCGGGCTTCTTGTTTCTCCCACTCAATGCGCTCCTTGGCCGCTTTGTCTTCGGCCTCGGACAGTGCCTTCTTCAGGGTCGCCACTTCGGTCGTGGCCCCTAGCAAATTCATGATGATCCTATTACTTTACACCCGAACTTCCTTTTTATATATATAGACAAGGTATTACTTACCTTTGCTCTCCTCGAGCTGCCTCTTGGTAAGGCCGAGCTCATTGTCGGACCGCTCCAGGTCCTGCTTCAGTGTAGAGACCTCCGCAGTACGCGCGGCAGCGGCCAGCAGTGAAGCCTGCACAAACACATAGATATATTCTGATTAGACTCCTGAGTCATCATTTGATCCTCTATTTCGGCCTTTCTTCTCGAACACCGAACAGAGCATCAGGGGCTACTATCTATGCGGTAATATTTTCTTATATTTTGATTGCTTACCTCAAAGCCTGTTAGGAGGCTGGCGCAAGCTTCGGTCAGTCCGTTTTTGGCGGACTGAACTTTCTCGATCACCGCACTCATGATAGTGCGGTGCTCTTCGTCGATGGAAGCGCCGTGAAGCGCTTCCAGCAAGTTGTCCGGTGCCTTTGGATAGACAGAGGACACCGTCACAGGCGGCTTGCCCCCCTTAATGGGGGGTCGCCCGCCGGAGTCCGAAACCACTGAAGATTCTGGTGCAGTGTTCGGCTGGGGGCCGAACCTGGAGCCCATGGGAGTCCGGCTCCCTTTGCGCCCAGGGTCCGGAAGGTCGCCTCGAGGCGCCCCCAGGACTGCCTCCCCTTGGCCCAGTGCCTGTTGAGACAACACCTCGATGTTGTCCGCATGGCAAGGGGTGGAGGCGGTCAGAAGGGAACCGCTGTTCATATCTGACGAGTTCAATGAACCGCTCGACGAAGATACGTCGAGATGAGCTCGGGACAGACTGCATAATCATGTTCGGCATGAGGAGAAGCAGTGCAGTAGAACATACCATGAATTACTATGGTGTACGAATACTTACGACTTCTCTAGGGGCTTGACCCTGGGTAGCCACTCATCGCCGCTGTAGGCGTCCATCGTGGAGCAGTCCGGAGGGAGGGTCCTACCCTTCTTGGACAATTCGGCCTCCCCGGTTGGGTCGTCCTTCCTTTTCTTGTCTCCCCCGGCTGGGGGGAGAACTTTCCTCTTCGTCCTCCTCATTTTCGTGGAAGGAGGGCACGTCGGAGTTATCAGACGATGAGTCCGATACAACCTTGCACCGGAGACCCTTTTGGGTCCCCGCGGCCTTCTTCTTGGCCTTCTTCACCGGCACCTCGTAAGGTGCCGGAACCAGCATCTCCGTCAGGAGAGCATCTGCAGGATCCTCCGACAGGGGGGCAGGGCAATCGATCTGCTCTGCTGTCTTCACCCAATCCTGTTAAAGGCATGGAAGGCTTAGATCCTGCACATGAGTAAACTGGGGCAAATGGAAACCCTATGAAATATAAAAACTTACCGGATTGGCGCGGCGCTTCGCGCTGAGTCTGCGGTCCTCGGTGAGGGAAGGAGGTACCTCGGCGCCCTTGAACAGCACCCTCCAGACGTCCTCGTGCGTCGTGTCATAGAGCTCTCGCAGCGTCTGGTGCTTGGTCAGGTCGAACTCCCACAAGTTGAATACCCGTTGTTGACACGGGAGAATCTGGCAGAAGAGCATGACCTGGACCATGTTGATGAGCTTGATTTTCTTGCTCATCATGTTCTTGATGCAGGTCTGGAGTCCGATCAGCTCTATCGAGGAACCCCAGGACAGGCCCTTCTCTTTCCAGGAGGTGAGCCGTGTGGGGATTCCTGATCGGAATACGGGGTCCGCCACCCAGTTGGTGTCGCGTGGCTCGGTGATGTAGAACCACCTCGATTGCCACCCCTTTATGGTCTCCACATAGGAGCCTTCAAGCCAGGTGACATTAGGCATCTTGCCCACCATGGCGCCTCCACACTCCGCTTGCTGGCCGACCACCACCTTCGGTTTGACATTAAAGGTCTTCAGCCACAGGCCGAAATGGGGCTTGATGCGGGGGAAGGCCTCGCACACGACGATAAACGTCGAGATGTTGAGGATAAAATTGGGGGCCAGATCATGAAAATCCAGCCCGTAGTAGAACATGAGCCCTCGGACAAACGGGTGGAGAGGAATCCCAGTCTGCGGACGAAGTGGGTAAGAAAAACTACCCTCTCATGGGGTTCGGGCATAGGGATGATCTGCCATGCATCTGGCAGCCGGTGCGCGATATCCGTGGCCAGATATCCGGCTTCCTGTAACTTTGTGATGTTATCCTCCGTGACGGAGGAGACCAACCACTTGCCTCCCGCTCCGGAGATGCTTGGAGTGGTTTCAGAAGAAAGACGCGAACTTGGGTGCTGGAGCTCAAGTGTGCGAGAGTGGGTAAGCAAGAAGGAAGGAGGCGTGGGTGAAAAGAGTGAATCATAATCCCTTTATAAGGGAGGAAGAGGCTATGCGCCTCCCCACTTGCCTAGTAAAATCGCTTATTCCCCAAGCGCCATAATTGATGGCACGGTTGGGTTACCCACGTCCGTATTGATGAGAATCATGTAATAAGGAGAACACGATCTCTGCTTTGACAAGACGTGTCAAGAAAACCGCCTCGCGATATGTGCGGTGCTGGTTGAGAAAAACGGTTCGAATAATGACCGGGCCATGGCGTTATGTCATGCTGTCAAAATGTGTCAGCAGATTAGATTTGTGGAAATATTATTCTCTCTACGCTGGTATGTGGAACTTGTTTTGCGGAGCCGGACACTATCCTTGTGTTCAAATCTTCCATGGAGTATTCGGAGGAGGAACCCACCTTGCAATGCCGAAGACAATACTGCGCGTCGGACTCATCGTCATTGAAGCCTGGTTTAGGGGCTACTGAGGAAGTCCTGGATTAGGGGGTCTCCGGACAGTCGGACTATATCCTTTGGTCGGACTGTTGGACTATGAAGATACAAGATTGAAGACTTCGTCCTGTTTCCGGATGGGACTCTCCTTGGCGTGGAAGGCAAGCTAGGCAATATGGATATGTAGATCTCCTCCCTTGTAACCGACTCTGTGTAACCCTAGCCCCCTCCGGTGTCTATATAAACTGGAGGGTTTAGTCCGTAGGACAATATACAATCATACCATAGGCTAGCTTCTAGGGTTTAGCCTCTACGATCTCGTGGAAGATCAACTCTTGTAATACTCATATCATCAAGAACAATCAAGCAGGACATAGGGTATTACCTCCATCAAGAGGGCCCAAACCTGGGTATACTTCGTGTCCCCTGCCTCCTGTTACCATCCGCCTTAGACGCACAGTTCGGGACCCCCTACCCGAGATCCGCCGGTTTTGACACCGACAGTTGGAGTCTGTGTATAATATTTGGAGTACGTATTGGACTGTATCTCCGGTGGGGGATGTTAGGACGACGCCTGCCCCCAGACCAGCCAACATCTTAGAGCCGTCAAAGTGCATGATCCAATTGGAGTACGCGTCGTACTCTTTAGGGAGTTCGGCTTCCGTCCATTCGGCGACAAAATTAGCCAGTACCTGTGACTTAATGGCTCGCCGTGGTTTATATATTATGTCGAACGGGAGGAGCTCGGTAGCCCAATTAGCAATCCGTCCCGTGGCATCGCGGTTATTTGTTATGTCGTTGAGTGGTACTTCGGAGGCTACCATGATTGAACACTCTTGAAAGTAGTGTCGTAGTTTTCGGGATGCCATGAAGACCGCGTATCCTATCTGTTGGTAATGTGGGTACCGTGATTTGCATGGAGTGAGGACAGTGGATACGTAGTATACCGGCTTTTGAAGTGGGAACTTATGTCCGTCCGTCTGTCGTTCGACGACGAGCACTGCGCTTACAACTTGGTGTGTTGCCGCTATATATAACAACATTGGTTCGCCGACATTTGGCGCGGCCAAGATTGGGTTGGTGGCCAATACGGCCTTTATTTCTTCCAATCCGGCCGTGGCCGCATCCGTCCACTCGAAGTGTTTGGTGCGTCGAAGAAGGCGATAAAGGGGTAGTGCCTTTTCTCCTAATCGAGAGATGAAGCGGCTTAAGGCAGCCACACATCCAGTTAACTTCTGGATTTGTTTGAGGTCTGTTGGGATAGCCAACTGTGACAAAGCTCAGATTTTAGCCGGATTTTCTTCAATTCCTCTATTGGAGACGATGAAGCCCAAGAGCTTTCCGGTGGGCACGCCGAAAACACATTTTTCTAGATTGAGCTATGTCATATGTTTGGAGATTGTCTAACGTGAGCCTCAAGTCGTCTATTAAGGATTCAACGTGTCTTGTTTTAATGACCACATCGTCTACTTATGCCTCCACTGTTTTGTCGATTTGTGTTTCTAGGTATGTCTGAATCATGCGTTGATAGGTTGCGCCGGCATTTTTTAGCCCGAAAGGCATGGTGTTGAAATAGAAGGGGCCGTATGGAGTGATGAATGCCGTTGCGGCTTGATCGGGCTCCGCCATCTTAATTTGATGGTATCCGGAGTAAGCGTCGAGGAAGCACAATGAGTTGTGTCCTGCGGTAGCATCGATAATTTGATCGATGTGGGGGAGGGGGAAGGGATCCTTAGGGCAAGCCTTGTTAAGGTCCTTGAAATCGACACATAGGCGCCAAGATTTGTCCTTCTTTGATACCATCACCAGGTTTGCTAGCCAGTCCGGATGTTTTATTTCTCTAATGAATCTGGCCTCGAGTAATTTGGCTGGCTCTTCTCCCATGGCTTGCCGCTTGGGCTCAGAGAAACGCCGAAGAGTCTGCTTGACCGGCTTGAACCCTTTTAGAATGTTGAGGCTATGCTCGGCCAACCTGCGTGGGATTCCTGGCATGTCTGAAGGATGCCAGGCGAAGATGTCCCAATTCTCGCGCAAGAACTCCCGAAGTGCGGCGTCTGTTGTGGGGTTCAGCTGTGCCCCGATGGATGATGTTTCTATAGGGTCCGTTGGGTGGACCTAGAATTTGACTATTTCATCCACTGGTTTAAAAGAGGTGGACTTGGGTCTACTGTCGAGTATCATGTCGTCCCTGTCCACTGTGGAGCGCAGCACAGTTAGTTCTTCGGCCGCCAGGCTTCGGATAGTGCCTCGAGGGCTAGTGCGGCGATTTTATTTTCGGCACGGAGTACTATGTCCAGATCACTAGCCAGAGTGATTATTCCATTGGGCCCGGGCATTTTGAGCTTCATGTACCCGTAATGGGGTATAGCTTGGAAGATCGCGAAGGCCTCCCGCCCTAAAAGGGTGTGGTATCCGCTACTAAACGGGGCCACTTGGAATGTGATTTCTTCGGATCTATAGTTCGCGACATGATTGCAGTATTATGGGTAAAACGAAGCCCCTGGCATATTTAAGGCATGTCGTGGTGTGCGGATGCCACTTGACAATAGAATTTCAACAAGAAATAACAGTAGATAAGTGTTGTATAAATCCACATGTTGTATTTGAGTAGTACGTCGATGCGTGTGAATACATATAATGTGATGGAAAAGAAATATGACTGTGGAACCTGCTTAGACCAGGGGGGAAGAAGCTGTGTGCAGATCTGGAGTATAGTCGGATGGTCATCGCGGGGAATATATAAGGATTCCCATGTGCGTTCGAGCTACTTCCATATCGCCAGTCCTGGTCTGCGCAAAGTTGAACCTGCAAAAAAAATGTAAGAAATGCCTGTGTGCTGCAGAGCGATTGAGCCACGGTATGTGGCCTGTCCTGGCCCTCGTCGGAGTGTTTAATTGAGCTCTGGACGAGCCGGGCTATCCTGCTGCGAAGTAGTTCGAAGTCCTTTGGCAGTGTCCGAGAATCGGGCCGTTGACTCGAGGTTCGGTTGGAAGGTGCCACTTGTAGCTTCTGCAGTTAAGGCAGCGGTGTACTCCTCGGTGCCAAGGGAAATTTCGGCCTTGCCATTAACCGTGATGATGCCGCGTGGACCGGGCATCTTGAGCTTGCTGTAGGCATAATGTGGCACCGCGTTGAATCGAGCGAACGCTGTTCCTCCGAGCAGTGCCTGATAATCACTGCGAAAGGGGACGATATCGAAGATTAACTCTTCGGCACGGTAATTGTCTGGTAATCCGAAGACTACCTCCAGGGCAATGGAGCCTGTACAACTAGCCTCCACACCTGGTATAATACCTCTGAGGGTGGTTGTAGTGGGCTTGATCACCGAATGATCGATGCCCATCTTGCGCACTGTGTCCTGGTAAAGCGGGTTTAGACTGCTACCTCCATCTATAAGGACTCGTGTGAGGTGGAACCCGTCAATTATTGGGTCGAGGACTAGTGCCGCTGGATTGCCCTGAGTTCTGTTAACCGGACGATCCGTGTGGTTGAAGGTGATCGGCCCCAGTTTATATTGTGGGACGACTGGTTCCGTTAAGTCGACATCCCTGAGGTTGTGCGTTCTGTCTGGGTTGGGAGTGTAGGTGCCGTTTACCACGTTCACCGTTTGTATTTGCGGGGGAAATTTATTTTGCCCTCCTGTACTCGGCGAGCTGGGCTCCTCGTCTCCATCGTCGCTTTGAGAACCCTTATCTTTCTTTTTGGCACCTGACCTACCAGCTTGTTTGAAGACTCAGCATTCTCTGTTAGTATGATTGGCTGGTGTTCCTGGGGTGCCATGAATTTGGCATGAGCGGTCGAGTATGCAGTCCAGGCTGGACAGACCCGGATTGTCATTTTTGAGTGGCCCATTCCGCTGACTGGACTTAGAGCCCCTAAATCCGGCATTGACTGCCGTATCTTCGGTGTTTTCACTCTTTTTGCGGCGCTTGTGTTTGTTGCGTCGGGGGTTTGCCGTTGCTATCTCTGGCTTCTGATGTGCCAGGTTTGCTTGTTGTGTTGTTGCTACGGGCCAACCAGCTATCTTCGCCCGCGCAAAAGTGGGTCATGAGTGTCATGAGGGCTGCCATGGATTTTGGCTTTTCTTGGCAGAGATGTCGGGCGAGCCACTCGTCACGGATGTTATGTTTAAAGGTCTCTAGGGCTTCGGCATCCGGACAGTCGACAATTTGGTTCTTTTTAGTTAGGAACCGAGTCCAGAATTTCCTGACTGACTCTCCGGGTTGTTGTGTTATGTGACTTAAATCCTCAGCATCTGGTGGTCGCACATAAGTGCCCTAGAAGTTGTCTAGGAATGCGTCTGCCAGGTTCTCCCAACTTCCAATGGAGTTTGCCGGCAACCTATTCAGCCAATGCCGAGCCGGCCCCTTGAGTTTTAGCGGGAGATACTTGATGGCGTGTAGATCATCCCTGCGGGCCATGTGAATGTGGAGGAAGAAGTCCTCTATCCATACCGCGGGGTCTGTACTGCCGTCGTATGATTCAATATTCACGGGTTTAAACCCTTCTAGGAATTCATGGTCCATTACTTCATCAGTGAAGCATACGGGGTGTGCGACGCCTCTGTGCCAGGCTATATCATGACGCTGCTCATATGTGTCTTGTCTGCTGTGTTCAGCCCGGCCAGATTTGCCTTTAGTATATCTGGCGTGACGGTTGTCGTCATGCGTTGGGGCGCGCCCCCGTGATCCGTAGATCGATCTTGCATGCCCTCCCTTGTTTTCCAATACGTCTCGCAGGTCCTGCGAGTTTCCCCGGGCCTTGGAATTTCCGTTTAACTGGCGACGGGGTGTGGGCTGGACTTCGGCCTGATATGCCGCTTTGTCTCGGCCACGAGGTGGTCGGTCAGCCGCATCATATGCTGGGAGCGTAGGCTTTAATGCTTCCTCCTTAAGTTGGGGGAGTGGCCTGCGTTTTGGATAACTTTTGGTTGGGCGCTCGAGTTCGTATTCCTCGGCCGTCAGGACCTCAGTCCATCTATCCGCCAGCAGATCTTGGTCAGCTTGAAGCTGATGTTTCTTTTTATTCATGTTTTTTGTTGTGGCTATAAGCCGGCGCTTGAAGCGCTCCTGTTCGACGGGATCCCCAGGCATGGTAAATTCTGCGTCGCTAAGGCTCGTCTCGTCATCGGAGAGGGGCATGTAATTACCATCCTCTGATTCTCCATCAGCCGCCTGTTCCTTTCGGCTAGCTTGCCCATCCTCCCGCTCGAAGTCCGGCTGGAGGGGATTGTCTTCGTCTTCGGCACTGTTCGCAGTGTTATTCTCTCTTGTGCCGGCATTGCTGCTTTTGCTATGGCGGGGCTTAGAGCGGCGCCGATGACACCAGTGCTTAGATTGCTTTTCGAGGGGATTATCCTCTGTTGCCTTATTAACATCGCTTTCTTTGGGGGTGTCCACCATGTATATATCGTATGATGAGGTGGCAGTCCAGCGCCCTATGGGCGGTAGTTCCTGTTCTTCTCCCACATCGTCGTCCATACCATCGATGTCTTCGGAGCCAAAATCAATCATGTCGGTTAAGTCGTCGACAGTGGCTATTAAGTGGGTGGTGGGTGGGTTTGAATTTCTTCGTCGTCTGCTTCCCACTCAAGTCGGACATAGTTCGGCCAAGGGTCTCCTGACAAGGAGAGAGATTTCAATGAATTTAGCAAGTTATCCAAGGGCGAGCTCTGAAAGATATCCGCGGAGGTGAACTCCATGATCGGTGCCCAATTAGGTTCGATAGGCACGAAAGCGGGCGGTTTAGAGCCTGTGGCCAGGGATGAATCCAAGGATCCGGCAACATAGGTTTCATGGGAGGTGAAGTCAGTATTCTGCTCTATCGCTGCTGAGTGTGCGGCTTCCGTGGCGGGGTCCTTCCACCCGCCCTCGGATGGCGCGGTCTACTCCGGATCAAGGGACGGAGTTGCCACAGGTGTGATCTCCCGAACACCATCCGACAGCAGAGCTAAGTCATGCTCGTCGTGACTGTGCGGCGCACCTGACACGGGCTCGAATCCGTCGAGGATCAAGTCTCTGTGGATGTTGGCAGTATAGTTTAACTTTCCAGACCTGACCTGACGGCCAGGGGCATAGCTCTCGATCTGCTCCAGACGGCCAAGCGAGTTGGCCCGCAGTGCGAAGCTGCCGAATACGAAGATAGGTTCGGGGAGAAAAACCTTACCCTGGATCGCATCGTTGCCGATGATCGGAGGAGCCATCAAGCCTTATGGTGACGATGCAGTGGAACTCTCAATGAAGGCACCAATGTCGGTGTCAAAACCGGCGGATCTCGGGTAGGGGGTCCCGAACTGTGCGTCTAAGGAGGATGGTAATAGGAGGCAGGGGACACAATGTTTACCCAGGTTCGGGCCCTCTCGATGGAGGTAATACCCTATGTCCTGCTTGATTGATCTTGATGATATGAGTATTACAAGAGCTGATCTACCACGAGATCGTAGAGGCTAAACCCTATAAGCTAGCCTATGATTCTGATTGTTGTTGTCCTATGCACTAAACCCTCCGGTTTATATTGACACTGGAGGGGGCTAGGGTTACACAGAGTCGGTTACAAGGGAGGGGATCTACATATCTAAATTGCCAAGCTTGCCTTCCACGCAAAGGAGAGTCCCACCCGGACACGGGACGAGGTCTTCAATCTTGTATCTTCATAGTCCAACAGTCCGGCCAAAGTATATAGTCCGACTGTCCGAGGACCCCCTAATCAAGGACTCCCTCATCGGACAAAAGAAACCTGTACGGAAGGCTTTACTTACAAGGGCCCGAGCCGCGGCGTGGTGAGCGTCGAGACCAGCATGGATTTCAGCCAGGAGCTGTCGTCCCTCTTCTTCAGAGATACATCTTTGAAGGACTCCGGTAGCGCTTTTCTTGTAGAGCTCTCCTTCATGGACCTTATAGGCTTTTGAACACCGAACAATGCAGCGAGCCTCATTCTGATCCTCGGGGAGCTCTCGCCTATTAAGGTAGGCCAAGAAGGCTTCGGTCCATGGGGCAATTACTTCCATTATTAGATGGGCCGATGGTGTTATCTCGGTGGCTGAGCCCCCGATGATATCAGTATTGTGTTCGGAATCTGGGGGGTATGATCGGATTCGAACTGGCATTGCTGCTCTCGTCCTACCACACCACGGATGGCTTGAAGAGCCTTTCCAGAAAGATGTTAGGCGGGACGAGGTCACTCTTGGCTCCCATGCGAGCAAGGACATCCGCCGCTTGATTACTTTCTCGAGCCACATGATGAAACTTGAGTCCCTCGAACTGAGCTGATATTTTGAGTACGGCATTATGATAGGCCGCCATCTTTGGATCTTTGGGATCAAAGTCTCTGTTTATTGGGGATATCGCGAGATTTGAATCCCCGCGAACCTCCAGGCGTTGTATGCCCATGGAGGCAGCCATCCGAAGACCGTGCAATAGGGCCTCATATTCGGCTGCGTTGTTGGAGTCTGTGTATAATATTTGGAGTACGTACTGAACTATGTCTCCAGTGGGGGACATCAAGACGATGCCCGCTCCTAAGCCGGCCAGCATTTTAGAGCCATCGAAGTGCATGACCCAGTTGGAATATGTACCGTAGTCTTTAGGGAGTTCGGCCTCTGTCCATTCGGCGACGAAGTCGGCCAATACTTGGGATTTAATGGCTCAGCGTGGTTTGTATGTTATGTCGAATGGTAGGAGCTTGATATCCCACTTGGCAATCTGACCCGTAGCGGCGCGGTTATTTTATATATCATTGAGTGGTACTTCGAAAGCCATAGTGATCAAACACTCTTGGAAGTAGTGCCATAGCTTCCTGGATGCCATGAAGACCGCGTATGCTATCTTTTGGTAATGAGGGTATCGGGATTTGCATGGTCTGAGGACGGTGGATACGTAGTATACCGGTTTCTGAAGTGGGAACTTGTGTCCGTCCTCCTTTCACTCAACGACGAGCACTGCGCTCACCACCTAGTGTGTTGCAGAGATGTATAATAACATCGGTTCGCCGATGTTTTGTGCGGCCAGGATTGGGTTGCTCGCTAAAAGAGCCTTTATTTCTTCCAGTCCGGCCGTTGCCGCTTCCATCCACTCGAAGTGATTGGTACATCAGAGAAGGAGATAAAGTGGCAATGATTTTTCTCCTAGTCTAGAGACAAAGCGGCTTAAAGCTGACATGCATCCGGCTAGTTTTTGGACCCGTTTAAGGTCTGTTGGTGTAGCCAATTGTGACAAAGCTCGGATTTTGGCTGGATTTGCCTCAATTACTCTATTGGAAACGATGAAGCCCAGTAGCTTTCCGGCAGGAACGCCGAAAACACACTTTTCCGGATTGAGCTTGATGTCATATGTCTGGAGGTTGTCGAATGTGAGACATAGGTCGTCTAGTAACGACTCGACGTGCTTAGTCTTGATGACGACATCATCCACATATGATTCCACTGTCTTGCTGATTTGTTTCTCCAGGCATGTTTGAATCATGCGTTGGTAGGTGGCACCGGCGTTTTTAAGCCCAAAGGTCATAGTGTTGAAGCAGAAAGGCCCGTATGGGGTGATGAATGCCGTTGCGGCTTGATCAGATTCCTTCATTTTAATTTTATGGTATCTGGAGTATGCGTCGAGGAAACACAGTGAGTCGTGTCCTACAATAGCATCAATAATCTGATCGATGCGGGGAGGGGGGAAGGGATCCTTAGGGCAAGCCTTATTGAGGTCTTTGAAATCGACGCACATGCGCCAGGATTTGTCCTTCTTTGGTACCATCACCAGGTTTGCTAGCCAGTCCGGGTGTTTTATTTCTCTGATGAATCCGGCCTCGATTAACTTGGCTAGCTCCTCCCCCATAGCTTATCGTTTAGGTTCGGAAAAGCGCCACAGTGTTTGCTTGACCGGCTTATATCCCTTCAATATATTGAGGCTATGTTCGGCCAGCCTGCATGGGATTCCTAGCATATTAGAAGGGTGCTAGGCGAATATGTCCCAGTTCTCATGCAGGAACGTTCGTAGCGCGGCATCAACCGTTGGGTCTAGTTGTCCCTCGATGGAAGCTGTCTTCTTGGGGTCCATCGGGTGGACTTGAAATTTGATTATTTCGTCTGCTAGTTTGAAGGAGGTGGATTTGGGACGTTTATCAAGGATTACGTCGTCCCTATCAACCGTAGAGCGTAGTGTGGTTAACTCTTCGGCCGTGAGGGCCTCAGATAGTGCCTCGAGGGCTAGGGATGCTGTTTTGTTTTTGGCGTGGAGGGCTATGTCCGGATCACTAGCAAGAGTGATAATACCATTGGGCCCAGGCATCTTGAGCTTCATATACCCGTAATGAGGTATAGCTTGAAAGCGTGTGAATGCATCTCGCTCCAACAGGGCATGATATCCACTGTTGAAAGGGGCCACTTGGAAGGTTATCTCTTCGGACCGATATTTCTCCGGCGTGCCGAATACCACATCGAGTGTAATTTTCCCCGCGCATCGTGCCTCCCGGCTAGGAATGATCCCTCGGAAGGTCATATTACTATGCTCGATGTGGCTCCTGTCTATTTCCATTTTATTCAGTGTGTCCTTGTAGATGAGGTTTAGTCCGCTACCGCCGTCCATGAGCACTTTAGTGAGCCGAAAGCCATCCACAATTGGGTTGAGGACCAAGGTGGCTCGTGCCCAGACTGACCGTATTTTTGGTTCGTCACTGGCGTTGAAAGTTATGGCCATGTCGTTCCAGGGATTTATTGTTGCGACTTGGCAGACTTCGGCGAGGTCGCGGAGTTCCCTCTTGCATCGATTGTTTGAAGCGAAAGTCTCGAAGACTGTCAATTCTTTGGGGTCGTCGTCTTCCGGGGGGGAGTTGCTCTGCGGTGTTTTTGGTGAGGATATCCTCACTGCTCTTGGCCACTTGCCGGAGTATCCAACATGCTCTAAGGTTGTGGGTTGGTACGGTATCCGATGTCGTGTGTATTTTGCACGGCCTATCGAGCCATCCCTCTAGAATGGTTTCGTGTCCCGTAACGGGTTTAGTTTCCTTTACTATGGGTTCGGGTGCCCCGCGAGGGTGCATCCATTTTGCTCACCCAAGGGAGTTTGGTGGAGACCGGTGGCTTCCAGCGAGTTGTCTGGGTTTTCCAGGTGCTTTCCATTGCGCAGTGCTTCTGCACCATGGTTGCCAAGTCAGTGGAGTGTAATATGCGATGGCGGTTGATGGCATTGAGGATGCCTTCATCCGTGCAATTATTGCAGAATACTGAAATCGCGTCCTCGTCGCGGCAGTCTTTAATCTTGTGTTTGACAAGGAAAAATCTGGCCCAAAAGTGATTGACTGTTTCCTGAGGCTGCTGTCGTACGTACATGAGGTCGCATATATCCGGCAGACCAGAATTGCTTGGCGAATATTGCTTGTGGTGGGTGGGTGGTTTTAAATCCGTACCCTGACACGATTTGGAGTCTGGAGCCAGAAAAACTTCCGACCTCATTAGTTCGGGCTCCGGGATGTCGAACGATTTTCTGGGCCCAACACCCGAATCCAAGTTCGAGGGACTAGGAGTGTCGTTGCA
Source organism: Triticum aestivum (assembly GCF_018294505.1). NCBI lineage: Eukaryota > Viridiplantae > Streptophyta > Magnoliopsida > Poales > Poaceae > Triticum > Triticum aestivum. Next base: position 543,756,253 of record NC_057809.1, on the reverse strand, counting down.
GACGGGTATCCGGATCTTAGAGCTTAGAAATTCGAACATAGTTCGTCTTCAGCATAGGGGAAGAATTGTTGTTTTGCTCTTCTACGACCGATGTCTGATGGATGTGTTGGGGAACGTAGCAGAATTTTAAAATTTTCTACGCATCACCAAGATCAATCTATGGAGTGATCTAGCAACGAGGGAGAGAGGAGTGCATCTACATACCCTTGTAGATCATGAGCGGAAGCGTTCAAGAGAACGGGTTGATGGAGTCGTACACGTCGTGATCCAAATCACCGAAGATCCTAGCGCCGAACGGACGACACCTCCGCGTTCAACACACGTACGGAGCAAGGACGTCTCCGGCGCCTTGATCCAGCAAGGAGGAGGGAGAGGTTGAGGAAGAGGGATCCAACAGCAGCACGATGGCGTGGTGGTGGTGAAGCTGCAGTACTCCGGCACGGCTTCGCCAAGCTCTTATGGAGGAGGAGAGGTGTTGGGAGGGGAGGGGCTGCGCCTTGGATGTTGTATGCAGCCCTCCCCTCACCCCTCTATTTATAGGGGAAGGGGGAAGGGGCCGGCCCCCTCTAGATGAGATCTAGAGGGGGGCGGCGGCCAAGGGGAGGGGGGCTTGCCCCCCAAGCAAGGGGGCGCCCCCCTTAGGGTTTCCCCCAAACCCTAGGCGCATGGGACCTAGGGGGTGTGGTGCCCCAGCCTACTTGGGCTGGTTCCCTTCTCCATACAGCCCATAAGGCCCTCCGAAAGAGGTGGCCCCTCCCAGTGGACCACCGGAACCCCTCTGGTGGCCCCGGTACAATACCGATATGCCCCCGAACCTTTCCGGTGACCGTATGACAACTTCCTACATATAAATCTTCACCTCCGGACCATTCCGGAACTCCTCGTGATGTCCGATCTCATCCGGGACTCCGAACAACATTCAGTAATCACATACAAGTCTTCCTAACAACCCTAGCGTCACCGAACCTTAAGTGTGTAGACCCTACGGGTTCGGGAGACATGCAGACATGACCGAGACGACTCTCCGGTCAATAACCAACAGCGGGATCTGGATACCCATGTTGGCTCCCACATGCTCCACGATGATCTCATCGGATGAACCACAATGTCGAGGATTCAATCAATCCGTATACGTTACTTGCCCGAGACCCGATCGTCGGTATCCCAATACCTTGTTCAGTCTCGTTATCGGCAAGTCACTTTACTCGTACCGTAATGCATGATCTCGTGATCAACCACTTGATCACATTGAGCTCATTATGATGATGCATTACTGAGTGGGCCCAGAGATACCTCTCCGTCATACGGAGTGACAAATCCCAGTCTCGATTCGTGCCAACCCAACAGACACTTTCGGAGATACCTGTAATGTACCTTTATAGTCACCCAGTTACGTTGTGACGTTTGGCACACCCAAGGCACTCCTACGGTGTCCGAGAGTTGCACGATCTCATGGTCTAAGGAAATGATACTTGACATTCAGAAAAGCTATAGCAAGCGAACTACACGATCTTTGAGCTATGCTTAGGATTGGGTCTTGTCCATCACATCATTCTCCTAATGATGTGATTCCGTTATCAATGACATCCAATGTCCATAGTCAGGAAACCATGACTATCTTTTGATCAACGAGCTAGTCAACTAGAGGCTCACTAGGGACGTGTTGTGGTCTATGTATTCACACATGTATTACAATTTCCGGATAACACAATTATAGCATGAACAATAGACAATTGTCATGAACAAAGAAATATAATAATAACCATTTTATTATTGCCTCTAGGGCATATTTCCAACAGTCTCCCACTCGCACTAGAGTCAATATTCTAGTTACATTGTGATGAATCGAACACCCATGAAGTTCTGGTGTTGATCATGTTTTGCTCTAGGGAGAGGTTTAGTCAATGGATCTGCTACATTCAGGTCCGTATGTACTTTACAAATCTCTATGTCTCCATTTTGAACACTTTCACGAATGGAGTTGAAGCGACGCTTGATATGCCTGGTCTTCCTGTGAAACCTGGGCTCCTTGGCAAGGGCAATAGCTCCAGTGTTGTCATAGAAGAGAGTCATTGGGCTCGACGCATTGGGTATGACTCCTAGGTCGGTAATGAACTCCTTCACCCAGACTGCTTCTTGTGCTGCCTCTGAGGCTGCCATGTACTCCGCTTCACATGTAGATCCCGCCACAACGCTTTGCTTGCAACTGCACCAGCTTACTGCCCCACCATTCAAAATATACACGTATCTGGTTTGTGACTTAGAGTCATCCAGATCTGTGTCGAAGCTAGCATCGACGTAACCCTTTACGACGAGCTCTTCGTCACCTCCATAAACGAGAAACATTTCCTTGGTCCTTTTCAGGTACTTCAGGATATTCTTGACCGCTGTCCAGTGTTCCATGCCGGGATTACTTTGGTACCTTCCTACCAAACTTATGGCAAGGTTTACATCAGGTCTGGTACACAGCATAGCATACATGATAGACCCTATGGCCGAGGCATAGGGGATGACACTCATCTTTTCTCTATCTTCTGCCGTGGTCGGGCATTGAGCCGTGCTCAATCTCGTACCTTGCAATACAGGCAAGAACCCCTTCTTTGACTGATCCATTTTGAACTTCTTCAATATCTTGTCAAGGTATGTACTCTGTGAAAGACCAATGAGGCGTCTCGATCTATCTCTATAGATCTTGATGCCTAATATATAAGCAGCTTCTCCAAGGTCCTTCATTAAAAAACACTTGTTCAAGTAGGCCTTTATGCTTTCCAAGAATTCTATATCATTTCCCATCAACATGATGTCATCCACATACAATATGAGAAATGCTACAGAGCTCCCACTCACTTTCTTGTAAATGCAGGCTTCTCCATAAGTCTGCATAAACCCAAACGCTTTGATCATCTCATCAAAACGAATGTTCCAACTCCGAGATGCTTGCACCAGCCCATAAATCGAGCGTTGGAGCTTGCACACCTTGTCAGCATTCTTAGGATCGACAAAACCTTCCGGCTGCATCATATACAATTCTTCCTTAAGGAAACCATTAAGGAATGCCATTTTGACGTCCATTTGCCATATCTCATAATCATAGAATGCGGCAATTGCTAACATGATTCGGACGGACTTCAGCTTCGCTACGGGTGAGAAAGTCTCATCGTAGTCAACCCCTTGAACTTGTCGATAACCCTTAGCGATAAGTCGAGCTTTATAGATGGTCACATTACCATCTGCGTCTGTCTTCTTCTTAAAGATCCATTTATTTTCTATGGCTCACCGATCATCGGGCAAGTCAGTCAAAGTCCATACTTCGTTTTCATACATGGATCCTATCTCGGATTTCATGGCTTCTAGCCATTTGTCGGAATCCGGGCCCGCCATCGCTTCTTCATAGTTCGAAGGTTCACCATTGTCTAACAACATGATTTCCAAGACAGGGTTGCCATACCACTTTGGTGCGGAACGTGTCCTTGTGGACCTACGAAGTTCAGTAGCAACTTGATCTGAAGTTTCATGATCATCATCATCAACTTCCTCTCTAGTCGGTGTAGGCACCTCAGGAACATTTTCTTGAGCTGCGCCACTTACCGGTTCAAGAGGCAATACTTCATCAAGTTCTACTTTCCTCCCACTTATTTCTTTCGAGAGAAACTCTTTCTCTAGAAAGGACCCATTCTTGGCAACAAAGATCTTGTCTTTGGATCTGAGGTAGAAGGTATACCCAACAGTTTCTTTAGGGTATACTATGAAGACACATTTTTCTGATTTGGGTTCGAGCTTCTCAGGTTGAAGTTTCTTGACATAAGCATCGCATCCCCAAACTTTTAGAAACAACAGCTTAGGTTTCTTCCCAAACCATAATTCATACGGTGTCGTCTCAACGGCTTTCGATAAAGCCCTATTTAAAGTGAATGCGGCAGTCTCTAAAGCATAGCCCCAAAATGACAGCGGTAAATCGGTAAGAGACATCATAGATCGCACCATATCTAATAGAGTGCGATTACGACGTTCGGACACACCATTACGCTGAGGTGTTCCAGGCGGCGTGAGTTGTGAAACTATTCCACATTTTCTTAAGTGTGTGCCAAATTCGTGACTCAGGTATTCTCCCCCACGATCTGATCGCAAGAACTTGATTTTCCTGTCACGTTGATTCTCAACCTCACTCTAAAATTCCTTGAACTTTTCAAAGGTCTCAGACTTGTGTTTCATTAAGTAGACATACCCATATCTACTCAAGTCATCAGTGAGGGTGAGAACATAACAATAGCCACCGCGAGCCTCAACACTCATTGGACCGTACACATCAGTATGTATGATTTCCAATAAGTTGGTTGCTCGCTCCATTGTTCCTGAGAACAGAGTCTTGGTCATTTTACCCATGAGGCATGGTTCGCACGTGTCAAATGATTCGTAATCAAGAGACTCTAAAAGTCCATCTGCATGGAGCTTCTTCATGCGTTTGACTCCTATGTGACCAAGGCGGCAGTGCCACAAGTATGTGGGACTATCATTATCAACCTTACATCTTTTGGTATTCACACTATGAATATGTGTAGCATTACGCTCGAGATTCATTAAGAATAAACCATTCACCATCGAAGCATGACCATAAAACATATCTCTCATATAAATAGAACAACCATTATTCTTGGATTTAAATGAGTATCCATCTCGAATTAAACGAGATCCTGATACAATGTTCATGCTCAAAGCTGGCACTAAATAACAATTATTGAGGTTTAAAACTAATCCCGTAGGTAAGTGTAGAGGTAGCTTGCCGACAGCGATCACATCGACCTTGGAACCATTCCCGACGCACATCGTCACCTCGTCCTTCGCCAGTCTCCATTTATTCCGCAGCTCCTGCTTTGAGTTACAAATGTGAGCAACTGCACCGGTATCAAATACCCAGGAGCTACTACGAGTACTGGTAAGGTACACATCAATTACATGTATATCACATATACCTTTCGTGTTGCCGGCCTTCTTGTCCTCTAAGTATTTGGGGCAGTTCCGCTTCCAGTGACCACTTCCCTTGCAATAAAAACACTCAGTCTCGGGCTCAGGTCCATTCTTTGGCTTCTTGCCGGCAGCTTGCTTACCGGGCGCGGCAACTCCCTTGCCGTCCTTCTTGAAGTTCTTCTTACCCTTGCCTTTCTTGAACTTAGTGGTTTTATTCACTATCAACACTTGATGTTCCTTTTTGACTTCTACCTCTGCTGATTTCAGCATTGAATATACCTCAGGAATGGTCTTTTCCATCCCCTGCATATTGAAGTTCATCACAAAGCTCTTGTAGCTCGGTGGAAGCGACTGAAGGATTCTGTCAATGACCGCGTCATCCGGAAGATTAACTCCCAGCTGAGTCAAGCGGTTATGCAACCCAGACATTTTGAGTATGTGCTCAGTGACAGAACTATTTTCCTCCATCTTAGAGCTGAAGAACTTGTCGGAGACTTCATATCTCTCGACCCGGGCATGAGCTTGAAAAACCATTTTCAGCTCTTCGAACATCTCATATGCTCCGTGTCTCTCAAAACGCTTTTGGAGCCCCGGTTCTAAGCTGTAAAGCATGCCGCACTGAACGAGGGAGTAATCATCAGCACGTGTCTGCCAAGCATTCGTAATGTCTTGGTTCTGTGGGACGGGTGTGTCACCTAGCGGTGCTTCTAGGACATAATCTTTCTTGGCAGCTATGAGGATGATCCTCAGGTTCCGGACCCAGTCCGTATAGTTGCTGCCATCGTCTTTCAGCTTGGTTTTCTCTAGGAATGCGTTGAAGTTGAGGACAACATGGGCCATTTGACCTACAAGACATATTGTAAAGATTTAGACTAAGTTCATGATAATTAAGTTCATCTAATAAAATTATTCAATGAACTCCCACTCAGATAGACATCCCTCCAGTCATCTAAGTATAACATGATCCGAGTTAACTAGGCCGTGTCCGATCATCACGTGAGACGGACTACTCAACATCGGTGAACATCTTCATGTTGATCGTATCTTCTATACGACTCATGCTCGACCTTTCGGTCTTCTGTGTTCCGAGGCCATGTCTGTACATGCTAGGCTCGTCAAGTCAACCTAAGTGTATTGCGTGTGTAAATCTGGCTTACACCCGTTGTATTCGAACGTTAGAATCTATCACACCCGATCATCACGTGGTGCTTTGAAACAACGAACCTTCGCAACGGTGCACAGTTAGGGGGAACACTTTCTTGAAATTATTACGAGGGATCATCTTATTTAAGCTACCGTCGTTCTAAGCAAATAAGATGTCAAACATGATAAATATCACATGCAATCAAATAGTGACGTGATATGGCCATTATCATTTGCTCCTTTTGATCTCCATCTTCGGGGCTCCATGATCATCGTTGTCACCGGCATGACACCATGATCTCCATCATCGTGTCTTCTTGAAGTTGTCTTGTCATCTATTACTTCTACTACTATGGCTAACGCTTTAGCAATAAAGTAAATTAATTACATGACATTTATGTTAACACACATGGCATAAATAAATAAAGAAAACTCCTATGGCTCCTGCCGGTTGTCATACTCATCGACATGCAAGTCGTGATTCCTATTACAAGAACATGATCATCTCATACATCACATATATCATTCATCACATCCTTTGGCCATATCACATCACAAAACACTTGCTGCAAAAACAAGTTAGACGTCCTCTAATTGTTGTTGCAAGTTTTTACGTGGCTGCTATAGGATTCTAGCAAGAATGTTTGTTACCTACGCCAAAACCACAACGTGAATTGAAAATTTCTATTTACCCTTCATAAGGACCCTGTTCATCGAATCCGATCCGACTAAAGTGGGAGAGACAGACACCCGCCAGCCACCTTATGCAACTAGTGCATGGCAGTCGGTGGAACCGGTCTCACGTAAGCGTACGTGTAAGGTTGGTCCGGGCCGCTTCATCCCACAATGCCGCCGAATCAAGATAAGACTAGTAACGGCAAGATAATTGACAATATCGACGCCCACAACTGCTTTGTGCTCTACTCATGCATAGTAACTACGCATAGACCTAGCTCTGATACCACTGTTGGGGAACGTAGTAGAATTTTAAAATTTTCTACGCATCACCAAGATCAATCTATGGAGTCATCTAGCAATGAGGTAGAGAGGAGTGCATCTACATACCCTTGTAGATCACGAGCGGAAGCGTTCAAGAGAACGGGTTGATGGAGTCGTACTCGTCGTGATCCAAATCACCGAAGATCCTAGCGCCGAACGGACGGCACCTCCGCGTTCAACACATGTACGGAGCGAGGACGTCTCCCGCACCTTGATCCAGCAAGGAGGAGGGAGAGGTTGAGGAAGAGGGCTCCAACAGCAGCACGACGGCGTGGTGGTGGTGAAGCTGCAGTACTCCGGCAGGGCTTCGCCAAGCTCTTATGGAGGAGGAGAGGTGTTGGGGAGGGGAGGGGCTGCGCCTTGGATGTTGTATGCAGCCCTCCCCTCACCCCTCTATTTATAGGGGAAGGGGGAAGGGGGCCGGCCCCCTCTAGATGAGATCTAGAGGGGGGCGGCCAAGGGGAGGGGGGCTTGCCCCCCAAGCAAGGGGGCACCCTCCTTAGGGTTTCCCCCAAACCCTAGGCGCATGGGCCCTAGGGGGGTGTGGCGCCCCAGCCCACTTGGGCTGGTTCCCTTCTCCATACAGCCCATAAGGCCCTCCGGAAGAGGTGGCCCCTCCCGGTGGACCCCCGGAACCCCTCCGGTAGCCCCGGTACAATACCGATATGCCCTCGAACCTTTCCGGTGACCGTATGACAACTTCCTACATATAAATGTTCACCTCCGGACCATTCCGGAACTGCTCGTGACATCCGAGATCTCATCCGGGACTCCGAACAACATCCGGTAATCACATACAAGTCTTCCTAACAACCCTAGCGTCACCGAACCTTAAGTGTGTAGACCCTACGGGTTCGGGAGACATGCAGACATGACCGAGACGACTCTCTGGTCAATAACCAACAGCGGGATCTGGATACCCATGTTGGCTCCCACATGCTCCACGATGATCTCATCGGATGAACCACGATGTCGAGGATTCAATGAATCCGTATACAATTCCCTTTGTTAATCGGTACGTTACTTGCCCGAGACTCGATCGTCGGTATCCCAATACCTTGTTCAGTCTCGTTACCGGCAAGTCAGTTTACTCGTATCATAATGCATGATCTCATGATCAACCACTTGATCACATTGAGCTCATTATGATAATGCATTACTGAGTGGGCCCAGAGATACCTCTCCGTCATACGGAGTGACAAATCCCAGTCTCGATTCGTGCCAACCCAACAGACACTTTTGGAGATACCTGTAATGTACCTTTGTAGTCACCCAGTTACTTGTGACGTTTGGCACACCCAAGGCACTCCTACGGTGTCCGGGAGTTGCACAATCTCATGGTCGAAGGAAATGATACTTGACATTCAGAAAAGCTACAGCAAACGAACTACACGATCTTTGAGCTATGCTTAGGATTGGGTCTTGTCCATCACATCATTCTCCTAATGATGTGATTCCGTTATCAATGACATCCAATGTCCATAGTCAGGAAACCATGACTATCTTTTGATCAACGAGCTAGTCAACTAGAGGCTCACTAGGGACGTGTTGTGGTCTATGTATTCACACATGTATTACGATTTCCGGATAACACAATTATAGCATGAACAATAGACAATTAGCATGAACAAAGAAATATAATAATAACCATTTTATTATTGCCTCTAGGGCATATTTCCACCAGGATGATCGACGGAAATTTGATTTCTCTCTGATCGGGTTTAAGCCCAATCTGATCATAGTCAGTAGCGACCCCCATGGCGGCGATGTGATCCAGGAGTTCGTTTAAAGACAACCACTCCGCCGGATCCATCCGTCTGGAGTATTCTGAGTCAACACGGAGGCGATTTTTGATGACCCGAGAAGTCATCATCGGCTTAACGGCCAAACGAGCGGTCATGGTAAAGCCACCCAGCCAGAGGGTTTGGCCTGGGGCCAGAGCTCCTCCGGAGGTGATACTGTCTTTTATAACAAGGCGGGCCATCAACCCTAACTTCGATGCCACAGTGGAACTCTCAATGGAAGCACCAGTGTCGGTGTAAAAACCTGCGGATCTCGGGTAGGGGGTCCCGAACTGTGCGTCTAAGGTCGATGGTAACAGGAGGCAGGGGACACGATGTTTTACCCAGGTTCAGTCTCTCTTAATGGAGGTAATACCCTACGTCCTGCTTGATTGATCTTGATGAGTATGAGGATTACAAGAGTTGATCTACCACGAGATCGTTGTGGCTAAACCCTAGAGGTCTAGCCTCTCTGATTGTGATTGTCTCTACAGACTAAACCCTCCGGTTTATATGGACACCGGAGGGGCCTAGGGTTATACAAAGTCGGTTACAGAAAAAGGAAATAATACATCCAGACGCCTAGCTTCCCTTCCACGCAAAGGAGAGTCCCATCCAGACACGGGAGGAAGTCTTCTATCTTGTATCTTCATGGCCCAATAGTCTAGCCCAGGTCACACAGGCCGGACGCCCGAGGACCCCTTAATCCAGGACTCCCTCACCAGGCGCCCGGTGACCTTCCGGCTAGTCCCTCCCCACACATTCGCTCGGGCTGTGGACCGAGTGCCCGCCTGGGCCGATTTTTCTTCTTCTTTCTTTTCTGTTTAAATTAACAGTAGTTATAGAAGTGATTTTATTCCTGTTTTAGACCTGTTAAATCTAGTACATATATTTCAATACTGTTTTCTGTTGAGTACCGAGATGTATTCCAGATCTTAAATCGATGTAATACATTTCCAGGTTTATTACGTGTTGAGATTAATTACATCCATTTGCAATAGAGATTTTTTTAATCTCTTGCAATGATAAATTCAATACCTCTGCAGTACTGTTTCTCCGTTGAGTACAAGGTATTCTGGAGTATTTCTATGATGTATTTATTTCCATGTTAACCACATGTCGACATTAATACGTCTATTTGCAATTGAGATTTTCAATTTCTTGCAAATACATATGCAAAATTCAAGGTGTCATCCTTAGCATTTTGAGATTCGCCTTTCTTGACAACTATTAATTTTGCAATATTAATATGTTTTTATATTACGCAGTCTGTAATATAAATAAATTACTGGTTTTTCACTGGAGATGATATGTTCTATGTGTTTATCGCATTGCCATTCTTCATGAACATGTCACAGCTGTCGAGATTGATTTTTCCTGCACAACAAACTTGTTAATTTTTGACAATAACATCTCCCTCATTATATTAGGAAAACGCAAGGTAATGAGTTGGATCTACTACCCATGTGTAGACAATCTCTATTACTGTGAGATCCGAATGATCTTCAATATGTTATATTCCCACAATTGAGGTTGAGCATTTTCAAGTTATACACTTGAGTCAAATGTTTGCATTCTTATTACAAAATCATGATGGTTTTAATTTACTTCTTGTAAATTAATTATCTCTGGCTTGCCCCTATAAGTAATCGATGGCTAACAATTTGAGGCTCTTGCTCTCAATGGCCACAACTTACTTAAGCGGATCATGGACATCAAGACCAGTCTTGCATCCCATGGGATAGCACGTGCAATCCAAGCCACGCCACCGGGACGCAATGGACCTCAAGGGTAATGGTTTGAAACTCAGTTCAAACCCTCAACCTGACACCATCAAGCTGTCACGGGACCCTATGAGCATGGAGAGCATGATGGTTGAATATGCATCAACCGACATGTTTGGAGACTATACATTTAGTCCCTTAGTCTCCTTAGTGGTCTATTTATTTATGTCCATTTATGATGTTCTAATAAGAACATGATTATTGTTGTCATCATATATTGTATATCACAATATGATGTATCAGCACTTTGATACAAATACATTTGTATGTATTCTATATATTTGATAGTGATTTTTATATTGAGAATCTTCATGTCTATATATAGATTTCTATGGGAGTCAATCCGATGAAAAATGGTATGTGCCTTATGGACATATGCACCACAAACTTTATACTCGGGGAAGTCCAATGTTTCCACTCTCATTGAGAGAAGGAGATATTTAAATCGCTAGACGCGATGAGGTATTTGTTGGCTCAACTCGAGTCATATTTACTATCCTTGTGGGTACTCGAGTAACGTCGGGATGTTTTATTGCTTCCCAAGTTTAACTCGTACCCTACTAAACTATGGAGGTATCCGTCAAAATAGTTTCCATAGCGAAACTTATGATGACAACAAAGAGAAATAACTTCTCTTTACCATATGCAACGGATATGGCAAGCACATTCTATGTGTATCATCTAGATTGTACTACACATATGACACAACCCGTAGCACATGTTGTGTACGAGATAGTTTTCCAGAGTGTCTTGTACATGAAAAACTTGGCATACTCGCTTTGGTAATCGAGACATTGGTTGAAACAAAAACTATCAGCAATTCCAATAGTTTATGATTATTATGATGCTAAATTCTAATAATATTTGGATTTTATGTGCACTACAAGTGACACAGGGAAGCTAATTTTAAGGCTTGCACACCTTAAATTCTACGATGAACCACTTAGACTCCTTGAATGCATCAAGTCGAGGTGAGTGGCTCTTCCCAGCCATTGAGTAGACTATTCAGGTATTCCATGGTTCTAAAAGACATATCTACATGATGGTCTTAATTGTGTGCTTTATTCACATGAAACCATTAGCTCATTATCCTGACATCGATTTCAAGCAAATAGAATGGACAACATTGCAGAATTCTCCTTGAAGGCATTCTCTATGGCCTTTGGATTGAAGTATAGCAATTTGTCCTAATGTCTAGACTCAAAATGGTTTGGTAGAATCCTATCCAAAGAGTTAAGCTCATTGCATCATCTTTATTTTGGAATTGCAACTTACCAACTTTAGTTGGAGTCATGCAGTTTTACACGCTCATGACAGAACTGCATAATATTATTCCCCTCTATGTTTGATATGTGGATATCTACCAAGTATTTCCTATCTGCGGTAATTCGGTTGCATACCGATATCACCACCTGGCATACATCATTAGCCCCTCAACATATAGTTGGGATCTATGTCAGGAATAACTGTATTTCTGTCGATACCTCAAGCCCATCGCATGGGGAGTTATTCAAGGTCAGTATGCTGATTCAATGAGGAACATTTCTAGGCATTAGGGGGAGATTTCAAGTACCATAAAGAATGCCAGGAAATTAGTGGAATGTTCAACACATTTCTGCCTCAAATCCACGTAGTCAAAGATCTGAACCATGCGTTCAGAAGATTTGCAACACATTGCAAATAATCTGCCAGATTCATTTACTGACTATAAATGTGTCACACAATCCTACAATCCTGCAAAAGTACGCCTGAAAGAGTGGAGGTACCAGCAAAATCCACTCCACTCCTCGTTCAAAGGAACAGGGGGAGATGTATGGCAGAAATACATCAGGATTCAGCTTCTCGCAAGCAAGGATATCAAGGCATGTGAATTAGTAAATGCAAGTCAACTTCATGTTGACAGACACCTAATGGATAGTACACACCCAGTGGACGGGAAACCTCCACCAACCCAGGTCATAGTGCACACAATGACTGGGACATCGGAATACTTGACTCAATCGCATTGGGAAATCGCGAGCAGTCACCATGGGTAACAATATTTCCATCAACTATATATTGATATATATATATATATATTCTGGAGAATCATATAACCGGAAATCTACAATTGTCGGCATACATTTCTCAACTAGATTGCAAAAAACCTTTGAAATGATTCAGATCCAAAGACCATGGCCATGGCAAAGTGTGAACAACACTCGGACTGAACTCAAGCAAAGGGTATAATCTAGGTAGAAATGATCTTGCTCAATAATGGGAAGGTATTCATAAGAAATACTTACACCAGTTTTCTTCTGGAAATAGAATTGAGAACAACGAGGTGGTGAAACAAAGAGCAAGTATTATAGCACAAGGGTTCACGCAGATACCCAACTATTCTCCAGAGGTGGAATCTCATTCCAATAAATTATATCATTGGCAGTTCAAAATCATCTATCTCTGCAGTTGATAGATGTAGTGATTACATATCCATGTAGATCACTAGATTCAGATATAGATGGTTCCCGGCGGAACCTCAATTCTGAATCAAAGTACAAAATGCAACATACATTGTGTACAATCAAAGGGAAAATTTTGTTTTTGCCACTCTAGATTTTGCCAATTTTCCTTATGCCACTCTAGATTTTGACATTTCAGTATTGCCACTCTTAGCTTTTGAAAAATATCGCAATTGCCATTATGTGGCAATAGAAAATTAATTTTATTTCACTTTTGCCACTCTAGCTTTTGACAATGTATCACAATTGCCACTCTAATTTATTTTGGTTTTGCCACGGAATGGCAATTGTGATAATTGTCAAAAGCTAAGAGTGGCAGAACTGAAATGTCAAAATCTAGAGTGGCATAAGGAAAATTGGCAAAATCTAGAGTGGCAAAAACAAAATTTTCCACCATATGACTTATTATTATCGTCGGTACATATGGTACAACCGACGTAGTGAGTTCCTTATTCACAAGGATTACTCCTACAATGATGATTATCCATGTTTGTGTGTCTGCAATGACAACACATGTAATCATCTAAATGACGGAGTTTAAACTGAAGGAATTGGGTAAACCAAAATACCGCTCGTTACTACAAATTGAGCACCTTCATTCATACATTATGGTATACTATGTTGTCTATATCCATAATATATTGGAGAAATTCATTGTGGACAAATCATATCCATCCATAACTCTCATGGTAGTTCATTCTTTAAACGTAGAGAAAGATCTGTGTAGACCAAGAGATGGTGGAAATGAGATATTGGGACTCAACTTTCCATAATGCCATTGGATCCACGAAACGCAATTGGTTGGTACTCAAGAATATCTTTCAATATCTCCAAGGCATCAAACGTCTTGTCCTGGTTTTTTAGTTTCACAGAAATGTGAACACCGATATCATTGGATACATCGATCAGATCCCCACTAAGTCAGATCGTAGACAAGCTTAGTGTTCCTACTAGGTGTGGCAGCCCTCTCATGAAGAGTCTTCAAAACAGACCTCATGGCTACATCCACCAACCATTATCTCAAAGATAATGTTGCGTGTGTTGCCCGGATGCAAACAGGTTACTAATAAGCAATATCTTTATATTGCATATCTTGCAAATCAAATCATACAACAGATTTGTTCACGTAGTCTCTACCAACTTTTACATTCCAGAAACATGTTCATAGAATTGGTATGTGACGGCTTTGGAATTTGCAAGAATCAGGGGGGTATCTTCCTAAATTGTTCCTGTTCAATGCATCATATTATACTCCTTTTCCCTTCATGAGTTTACTATACAGGTTCTCATAAAGATTTTTAATGAGGTAATATCAACATGAGATCATATGTCATACTTTCTGTTTTCCGCACTGGGGTTTTTGGAAAGTATATACGACATATTTAATGTCATTTGAACTCTACGGGTTTTTGTTGGGGAACGTAGCAGAAATTCAAAATTTTCCTACGTGTCACCAAGATCTATCTATGGAGAAACCAGCAACGAGGGTAAGGAGAGTGCATCTACATACCCTTGTAGATCGCTAAGCGGAAGCGTTCAAGAAAATGGGGTTGAAGGAGTCGTACTCGTCGTGATTCAAATCACCGGAGATCCTAGTGCCGAACGGACGGCACCTCTGCGTTCAACACACGTACAGCCCGGTGACGTCTCCCATGCCTTGATCCAGCAAGGAGAGAGGGAGAGGTTGAGGAAGACTTTATCCAGCAGCAGCACAACGGCGTGGTGGTGGTGGAGGAGCGTGGCAATCCTGCAGGGCTTCACCAAGCACCAAGGGAGAGGAGGAGGAGGAGAGGCAGGGCTGCACCAAGAGGGAGAAGTTCTCATGTCTATAGCAGCCCCAAACCTCAAGTATATATAGGGGAGGGAGAGGGCTGCGCCCCCTTTAGGGTTTCCCACCCCAAGGGGTGCGCCCAAGGGGGGAGGAGTGCCTCCCAAGTCAAGTGGAGGCCTCCCCCTTTAGGGTTTCCCCCTTCCCATGCGCATGGGCCTTGGGGGGCTGGTTCCCTTGGCCCATAAAGGCTAGGGCGCCCCCTTACAGCCCATGCTACTGTATTGCACGTGGTGGAACAATTTCCGGACCTCCGGACCCCTCCGGAATCCTCCGGAACCTTCTGGAAGCTTCCCGGTACAATACCGAAAAAACCCGAACTTTTTCCGGAACCCGAACAACAACTTTCCATATATAAATCTTTACCTCCGGACCATTCCGGAACTCCTCGTGACGTCCAGGATCTCATCCGGGACTCTGAACAACATTCGGTAACCACATACAAACTTCCTTTATAACCCTAGTGTCACCGAACCTTAAGTGTGTAGACCCTACGGGTTCGGGAACCATGCAGACATGACCGAGACGTTCTCCGGTCAATAACCAACAGCGGGATCTGGATACCCATGTTGGCTCCCACATGTTCCACGATGATCTCATCGGATGAACCACGATGTCAAGGACTCAATCGATCCCGTATACAATTCCCTTTGTCTAGCGGTATTGTACTTGCCCGAGATTCGATCGTCGGTATACCGATACCTTGTTCAATCTCGTTACCGGCAAGTCTCTTTACTCGTTCCGTAACACATCATCCCGTGATCAACTCCTTGATCACATTGTGCACATTATGATGATGTCCTACCGAGTGGGCCCAGAGATACCTCTCCGTTTACACGGAGTGACAAATCCCAGTCTCGATTCGTGCCAACCCAACAGACACTTTCGGAGATACCCGTAATGCACATTTATAGCCACCCAATTACGTTGTGACGTGGTACACCCAAAGCATTCCTACGGTATCCGGGAGTTGCACAATCTCATGGTCTAAGGAAAAGATACTTGACATTTAGAAAAGCTTTAGCATACAAACTACACGATCTTTGTGCTAGGCTTAGGATTGGGTCTTGTCCATCACATCATTCTCCTAATGATGTGATCCCGTTATCAACAACATCCAATGTCCATAGCCAGGAAACCATGACTATCTGTTGATCACAACGAGCTAGTCAACTAGAGGCTCACTAGGGACATATTGTGGTCTATGTATTCACACGTGTATTACGATTTCCGGATAATACAGTTATAGCATGAATAAAAGACTATTATCATGAACAAAGAAATATAATAATAACACTTTTATTATTGCCTCTAGGGCATATTTCCAACAGTCTCCCACTTGCACTAGAGTCAATAATCTAGTTCACATCGCCATGTGATTAACATTCACAGGTCACATCGCCATGTGACCAACATCCAAAGAGTTTACTAGTGTCTGTAAACTAGTTCACATCATCATGTGATTAAGACTCAATGAGTTCTCAGGTTTGATCATGTTTTGCTTGTGAGAGAGGTTTTTGGTCAACGGGTCTGAATCTTTCAGATCCGTGTGTGCTTTACAAATCTCTATGTCATCTCCTAGATGCAGCTACCACGCTCTATTTGGAACTATTCCAAATAACTGTTCTACTATACGTATCCGGTTTGCTACTCAGAGTCACTCGGATAGGTGTTAAAGCTTGCATCGACGTAACCCTTTTCGCCGAACTCTTTATCACCTCCATAACCGAGAAAATTCCTTAGTCCACTAGTTACTAAGGATAACTTTGACCGCTGTACTGTGATCTATTCTTGGATCACTCTTGTACCCCTTGATTGGCAAGGCACACTTCAGGTGCGGTACACAGCATAGCATACTGTAGAGCCTACGTCTAAAGCATAGGGGACGACCTTCGTCCGTTCTCTCTTTTCTGCCGAGGTCGAGCTTTAAGTCTTAACTTCGTACCTTTACAACTCAGGCAAGAACTTCTTCTTTGACTGATCCATCTTGAACACCTTCAAGATCATGTCAAGGTATGTGCTCATATGAAAGTATTATTAAGCATTTTGATCTATCCTTATAGATCTTGATGCTCAATGTTCAAGTAGCTTAATCCAGGTTTTCTATTGAAAAACACCTTTCAAATAACCCTATATGCTTTCTAGAAATTCTACATCATTTCTGATCAACAATATGTCAACAACATATACTCATCAGAAATTCTATAGTGCTCCCACTCACTTCTTTGGAAATACAAGTTTCTCATAAACTTTGTACAAACCCAAAATCTTTGATCATCTCATCAAAGTGTACATTCCAACTCCGAGATGCTTACTCCAGTCCTTAGAAGGATTGCTGGAGCTTTGCATACCTTTTAGCATCCTTAGGATCGCCAAAACCATTCTGATTGTATCACATACAACCTTTCCTTATGAAACCTGATAAGGAAACTTGTTTTGACATCCACCTGCTAGATTTCATAAATGCAGCTAATGCTAACATGATTCTGACGGACTTTAAGCATCGCTACAGATGAGAAAATCTCATCGTAGTCAACTCCTTGAACTTGTGAAAAAAATACTTCGCCACAAGTCGAGCTTCATAGATGGTGACATTACCATCCACGTCCGTCTTCTTCTTAAAGATCCATTTATCTCAATGGCTTGCCGATCATCGGGCAAGTCCACCAAAGTCCATGCTTTGTTCTGATACATGGATCCTATCTCGGATTTCATGGCTTCTAACCATTTGTCGGAATTTGGTCCCACCATCGCTTCTCCATAGCTCGTAGGTTCATTGTTTTCTAGCAACATGACCTTCAAGACAGGATTACTGTACCACTCTGAAGTAGTACGTATCCTTGTCACCCTACGAGGTACGGTAGTGACTTGATCTGAAACTTCATGATCACTATCATAAGCTTCTACTTCAGTTGGTGTAGGTGCCACAGGAACAACTTCCTGTGCCCTATTACACACTAGTTGAAGTGATGGTTCAATAACCATGTCAAGTCTCCACCATCCTCGCACTCAATTCTTCGAGACAAACTTTTCCTCGAGAAAGAACCCGATTCAAGAAACAATCCCTTTTGCTTCCAGATCTGAGACAGGAGGTATACCCAACTGTTTTGGGTGTCCTATGAAGATGCATTTTATCCGCTTTGGGTTCGAGCTTATCAACCTGAAACTTTTTCACATAAGCGTCGCAGCCCCAAACCTTTAAGAAATGACAGCATAGGTTTCTCTAAACCGGTGTCATCTCAACGGAATTACGTGGTACCCTATTAAAGTGAGTGCGGGTGTCTCTAATGCCTAACCCATGAACGATAGTGGTAATTCGATAAGAGACATCATGGTACCCACCATATCCAATAGGGTGCAACTATGATGTTCGGACACACCATCACACTATGGTGTTCCAGGCGGTATTAATTGTAAAACAATTTCCACAATGTCTTAATTGCGTGCCAAAACTCGTAACTCAGATATTCATCTCTATGATCATATCATAGACATTCTATCCTCTTGTCACGAAGATCTTAAACTTCACTCTGAAATTACTTGAACCATTCAATAATTCAGACTTGTGTTTCATCAAGTAAATATTCTCAACATCTACTCGAATCATCTGTGAAGTAAGAACATAACGATATTCACTGCATGCCTCAGCACTCATTGGACTGCACACATCAAAAATGTGTTGCTTCCAACAAGTTGCTATCTTGTTCCATTTTACTGAAACCGAGGTTTTTCAGTCATCTTGCCTATGTGGTATGATTTGCATATCTCAAGTGATTCAAAATCAAGTGACTCCAAACGATCCATCTGCATGGAGTTTCTTCATGCGTATGCACCAATAGACATGGTTTGCATGTCTCAAACTTTTCAAAAACGAGTGAGTCCAAATATCCATCAACATGGAGCTTCTTCATGCGTTTTATACCATTATGACTTACATGGCAGTGCCACAAGTAAGTGGTACTATCATTACTATCTTATATCTTTTGGCATGAAAATGTGTATCACTACGATCGAGATTCAATAAACCATTCCTATTAGGTGCAAGACCACTGAAGGTATTATTCAAATAAAATAGAGTAACCATTATTCTCCTTAAATGAATAACCGTATTGCAATAGACATAATCCAATCATGTCTATGCTCAACGCAAACACCAAATGACAATTATTCGGGTTTAATACTAATCTTGATGGTAGAGGGAGCGTGCGATGTCTGATTACATCAAACTTGGAAACACTTCCAACGCATATCGTCAGCTCACCTTTAGCTAGTCTCCGTTTATTCCGTAGCTTTTATTTCGAGTTACTAATACTTAGCAACCGAACCGGTATTTTAATACCCTGGTGCTACTAGGAGTACTAGTAAAGTACACATTAACATAATGTATATCCAATATACTTCTATCGACTTTGCCAGCCTTCTCATCTACCAAGTATCTAGGGTAATTCCGCTCCAGTGGCTGTTCCCCTTATTACAGAAGCACTTAGTCTCAGGTTTGGGTTCAACCTTGGGTTTCTTCATTGATGCAGCAGCTGATTTGCCGTTTCATGAAGTATCCCTTCTTGCCCTTGCCCTTCTTGAAACTAGTGGTTTCACCAACCATCAACAATTGATGCTCCTTCTTGATCTCTACTTTTGTGGTGTCAAACATCGCGAATATCTCAAGGATCATCATATATGTCCCTGATATATTATAGTTCATCACGAAGCTCAAGCAGCTTGGTGGTAATGACTTCGGAGAACCATCACTATTTCATCTGGAAGATCAACTCCCACTCGATTCAAGTGATTGTTGCACTCAAACAATCTGAGCACAAGCTCAACGATTGAGCTTTTCTCCCTTAGTTTGCAGGCTAAGAAAATCGTCGGAGGTCTCATACCTCTTGACGTGGGCACGAGCCTGAAATCCCAATTTCAGTCCTTGAAACATCTCATATGTTCCGCGACGTTTCGAAAACGTCTTTCGTGCCTCAACTCTAAACCGTTTAACTGAACTATCATGTAGTTATCAAAACGTGTATGTCCGATGTTCGCAACATCCACAAACGACGTTTGGGGTTCAGCACACTGAGCGGTGCATTAAGGACATAAGCTTTCTACTGTCCGCATAATCGCTACTTTCAACTTTCAACTATATTTTCTCTAGGAACATATCTAAACAGTGGAACTAAAGCGCGAGCTTACGACATAATTTGCAAAAGGTCTTTTGACTATGTTCAAGATAATTAAGTTCATCTTATGAACTCCCACTCAGATAGACATCCCTCTGGTCATCTAAGTGATTACATGATCCGAGTCAACTAGGCCATGTCCGATCATCACGTGAGACGGACTAGTCATCATCGGTGAACATCTTCATGTTGATCGTATCTACTATACGACTCATGCTCGACCTTTCGGTCTCCGTGTTCCGAGGCCATGTCTGTACATGCTAGGCTCGTCAAGTTAACCCTAAGTGTATTGCATGTGTAAATCTGTCTTACACCCGTTGTATGTGAACGTAAGGATCTATCACACCCGATCATCACCTGGTGCTTCGAAACGACGAACTGTAGCAACGGTGCACAGTTAGGGGAGAACACTTCTTGATATTGTTGTAAGGGATCATCTTATTTACTACCATCATTCTAAGTAAACAAGATGCATAAACATAATAAACATCACATGCAATTATATAGTAGTGACATGATATGGCCAATATCATATAGCTCCATTGATCTCCATCTTCGGGGCTCCATGATCATCATCGTCACCGGCATGACACCATGATCTCCATCATCATGATCTCCATCATCGTGTCTTCATGAAGTTGTCTCGCCAACTATTACTTCTACTACTATGGCTACCGGTTAGCAATAAAGTAAAGTAATTACATGGCGTTGTTCAATGACATGCAGGTCATACAATAAATTAAGACAACTCCTATGGCTCCTGCCGGTTGTCATACTCATCGACATGCAAGTCGTGAATCCTATTACAAGAACATGATCAATCTCATACATCACATATCATTCATCACATTCTTCTTGGCCATATCACATCACATAGCATACCCTGCAAAAACAAGTTAGACGTCCTCTAATTGTTGTTTGCATGTTTTATGTGGCTGCTATGGGTTTCTAGCAAGAACGTTTCTTACCTACGCAAAACCACAACGTGATATGCCAATTGCTATTTACCCTTCATAAGGACCCTTTTCATCGAATCCGTTCCGACTAAAGTGGGAGAGACTGGCACCCGCTAGCCACCTTATGCACCAAGTGCATGTCAATCGGTGGAACCTGTCTCACGTAAGAGTACGTGTAAGGTCGGTCCGGGCCGCTTCATCCCACAATACCATCGAAACAAGATTGGACTAGTAACGGTAAGCATATTGAACAAAATCAACGCCCACAACTACTTTGTGTTCTACTCGTGCAAAGAATCTACGCAATAGACCTAGCTCATGATGCCACTGTTGGGGAACGTAGCAGAAATTCAAAATTTTCCTACGTGTCACCAAGATCTATCTATGGAGAAACCAGCAACGAGGGGAAGGAGAGTGCATCTACATACCCTTGTAGATCGCTAAGCGGAAGCGTTCAAGAGAACGGGGTTGAAGGAGTCGTACTCGTCGTGATTCAAATCACCGGAGATCCTAGTGCCGAACGGACGGCACCTCCACGTTCAACACACGTATAGCCCGGTGACGTCTCCCATGCCTTGATCCAGCAAGGAGAGAGGGAGAGGTTGAGGAAGACTTCATCCAGCAGCAGCACAACGGCGTGGTGGTGGTGGAGGAGCGTGGCAATCCTGCAGGGCTTCGCCAAGCACCAATGGAGAGGAGGAGGAGGAGAGGCAGGGCTGCACCAAGAGGGAGAAGTTCTCATGTCTATAGCAGCCCCAAACCTCAAGTATATATAGGGGAGGGAGAGGGCTGCGCCCCCTTTAGGGTTTCCCACCCCAAGGGGTGCGCCCAAGGGGGAAGGAGTGCCTCCCAAGTCAAGTGGAGGCCTCCCCCTTTAGGGTTTCCCCCTTCCCATGCGCATGGGCCTTGGGGGGCTGGTTCCCTTGGCCCATAAAGGCTAGGGCGCCCCCTTACAGCCTATGCTACTGTATTGGACGTGGTGGAACAATTTCCGGACCTCCGAACCCCTCCGGAATCCTCCGGAACCTTCTGGAAGCTTCCCGGTACAATACCGAAAAAACCCGAACTTTTTCCGGAACCCGAACAACAACTTTCCATATATAAATCTTTACCTCCGGACCATTCCGGAACTCCTCGTGACATCCGGGGTCTCATCCGGGACTCCGTACAACATTCGGTAACCACATACAAACTTCCTTTATAACCCTAGCGTCACCGAACCTTAAGTGTGTAGACCCTACGGGTTCGGGAACCATGCAGACATGACCGAGACGTTCTCTGGTCAATAACCAACAGCGGGATCTGGATACCCATGTTGGCTCCCACATGTTCCACGATGATCTCATCGGATGAACCACGATGTCAAGGACTCAATCGATCCCGTATACAATTCCCTTTGTCTAGCGGTATTGTACTTGCCCGAGATTCGATCGTCGGTATACCGATACCTTGTTCAATCTCGTTACCGGCAAGTCTCTTTACTCGTTCCGTAACACATTATCCCGTGATTAGCTCCTTGATCACATTGTGCACATTATGATGATGTCCTACCGAGTGGGCCCAGAGATACCTCTCCGTTTACACGGAGTGACAAATCCCAGTCTCGATTCGTGCCAACCCAACAGACACTTTCGGAGATACCTGTAATGCACCTTTATAGCCACCCAGTTATGTTGTGACGTTTGGTACACCCAAAGCATTCCTACGGTATCCGGGAGTTGCAAAATCTCATGGTCTAAGGAAAAGATACTTGACATTTAGAAAAGCTTTAGCATACGAACTACACGATCTTTGTGCTAGGCTTAGGATTGGGTCTTGTCCATCACATCATTCTCCTAATGATGTGATCCCGTTATCAACGACATCCAATGTCCATAGCCAGGAAACCATGACTATCTGTTGATCACAACGAGCTAGTCAACTAGAGGCTCACTAGGGACATATTGTGGTCTATGTATTCACACGTGTATTACGATTTCCGGATAATACAGTTATAGCATGAATAAAAGACTATTATCATGAACAAAGAAATATAATAATAACACTTTTATTATTGCCTGTAGGGCATATTTCCAACAGTTTTCTCGTATTGAGTTAAAAGAGACAACAATCATTATATGTTGCATCATTTTCTTCTTATTTTTCCCACTGGGTTTGCAGGAGTTTTAGCAAGATATCAAACAACTATCTCCTCACATTTTTCTCACAGGGTTTTTCGAGGAGATTTACTTAAGTTGATGATGATGAACATTCTCAAAGACAAACCAACTCGGAGGAGCTTTTATCAAGATGATGATACTGCCTGGACAAGCGTAGATTAGGGGGAGTGTTAGAATTAATTAAGCATGTTTAATTAATAGGGAATCTACCCTTATCCCAACCGACTTGTGGTTACATCCCTACAGAGACGTGGTGTCTATTCGCTAGGAACATACGTCTCTTTGTACCATCACGTCCTTTACGGACATATATATTGTAACTTCTCCATCTATAAATACATGAGTTGATTTGCGATTCACTTCATTCGCTTTAATCTTCGAATAGTTATATGACAATCATGTATGATTATGATGATGATGATGAGTTATTATATCATTGGGTGAAAGTACCGCGGCTTAGTTTCAAGTAGATGGATCCAAAGTGACCAAGTCACGCTAATCCGTGACTTGATCACTTTGGATCCATCCACTTGAAACTAATCCACAGTTCTTTCACCCAGTGATGTAATGAATCATTATGATGTAAAAACAACTAAATTGCTACTGTATGAAAACTTGTATAATGGTGTATGAATACGACATAAAACAAAAATAATAATTGAATATGTAATAATAGTAGTAGCGCGGATAGAGAGGCGCGCTACTAGTAACTATCAGTAGCACGTTCCTCCAAAAGAGCTACTGCTAAGCAGGTATATTAGTAGCGCGGGTAAACCAACGCTACTGCTACCCTAAACCCTAAACTTGCGCTACTGCTAGACCTAAAACCGGCGCTACTATTAGACTTTTCCGTAGTAGTGGGTGAAGCAACGGTTTTTACGTGGCTATGAACGCGGCTCATATGACTAGTCCCTCTTCAGTTCCATTATATATATAATAACTAGAGATGATACCTCGCATGGTGTTGTCGGAATTGGGTGCAATTTTTTCAGTGTGAATTGGTTGTAGGAAACATTAGTACTCATACTAACAATGTGTGAATTGAAACTAAAATACATATACTTTATTGTATTTTGTTATTCTACAGTTGCAGAATTTCTCTTGATATGAGTAGGATGCATAGTATTATATGTTGATATGGGTGCGTGTAGGGTGTTTTCCCTTGCCTATGGGCCTTAAACCTCTAAAATTTCTCTCTTAATCAATGAAAATGACAAATCGTTTGCCTCATTTTAAAAAACATGGTGGGGTGACATAGTTGCATGCATGCTGAGAAAACTGAAGTTAGCGGATATTAAACATGTTTTGTCATGCATGATGATGTGGCACCGTTGCATGTTGAGAATTGAAGTTAGTAGCAGGTATATAGGACTGGAATCGGTGGGATCAACTATTTAGGTATTATAGATAGGATGTGACGGCAGCTACGCGTGCTATACAAAGAAAACAAGCCATGGCTAAAGCTTCGCCTTCTTTACAAAACTAGCTTCGCCTCGGCTTCCATGGACAAAAGCTAAAAAGGAAGGCACTACTAAATATCGCACGCACGCACGCAGAATCAAACTATATCACGAGACCAGCAGCAGCATGCACGCGTTCTAGAGCCTAGCTGGAAAACTTGATCCTGATCATCTCATCTCATCTCATCGCACGCGGTCACCACGAAGCCGCTCCCGCGCACACGACAGAAGTGGAAAAGGCGGCTCTCCTGAATCTTCTGCATGTTCGTGTGGCCAGCGTCAATTCGTTGGTGCATCGACGTCAAGACAAAAATCTCCAGGAGCCATGACTAGGAGGAGAGCAAGCACGCGTCTTGGACGTCGTCTACATGCTTTCCCGTGGCCGGTCTCGATCGATCGACGGTCCTTTGCACCGGCCACCGTGGCGGGCTTTACCTTCCATATACGACCATCCGTGTGATCCACTATCCCATCCCGCGCCACCTCACCGGCGCCGACCTACCGATGGACATCCCTGCTGCCATCCCCGCCCGCCACTACGCCGAAAGCCGGCGAGCCACCTCGCCCGCCACCGCCAGCGACCCGACCGCGTCGCCGTCACGCTCCATGCATGCACCTCGGCCTCGTGCGCGTACGAGTTGAACTCGCCGGCCGGCTCCGGGTCGAGGTAATAAGCGAGTGACACCTGAGCGCCGGAAAAACGCCAGCGCGCGCCGGCCGCCATGGATGATTGGGCCATCATTCGATCTCGCCGTCGCCTTTTGATCGGTTCGCGGGATCTTTTCGGCGGATCCGTGGCCAGCTTTTGACGGATCTGTCTCCGGAGACGGAAGGATACATGGGATTTCACCGGCGCGCGCACTAGGGAGGCGATCGGTGTGTGCCGTGCCTCTGTGGCCGCGCTCGTGTGGATGGATGGAGATATTGCTTGTTTATGCAGGAATTGGCAGGCACATATATCAAACATCGATCGCTAGCTTTTCTCGAAAGCAGGATACCGTGTACAGTCACATTATATAATTGAGCCCAGGAAAGTGGTGGGATATTATCGACTCCCCTGGTGTGGTAATACGTACTACTAATATAATCTTCACTGGAAAGCAGGGGACACGGTTTAATCTCCTTTACCAGTGGCCATTGGTAAAGGTCACAAAGGTGGCATGAAAAGGGCATCCAGACCTAGAATGTTGGAAGAGTACTATTTTGGCGGGAAAAAGTTGGAAGAGTTGCATTACACGCAGGGGTGGGCCCAAGATTTGTGGGATGGATATTCAAAAATATTTGATGCATAGAAAAATGATTAAAGAGTGGGTTTGGCACCACAGTGCTAGCTTTGTCGAAAATGTGAAAGGGTCTTGCAAGGTCTCAGTCGACTAGACTTTAACCAAGTGTCAGTCAAGTGATATAGTATGTAAAACAACAAAAGAAATTTCTGTACGAATCTCCATGCAAAACCAAAGAAAGATAGTATCGACTGAGACATAACGAAGTCTCAGTTGACTGAGACTTAGCAAAACTGAATGTGAAAATACTTTCGCAAAATCCATAAAGAACATACGTCTAAACGTTTTTTCCTCCTCGTAAAAAAATCATTTTTGAGAAAATTAATATGCAATTGTTCGGCAGGTGTTTTGTGCAGGTGTGTGTGCACTTTACAATGGAAATGATCTCACAATCCAGAAACACAGAACAAATTGTCGATGAAAATAAATTAGCGACGATTATTGTGAATTGGAGAGAGTACCCAAAAGAAGTTGCTAGTGGCAGATATTGAACTCATGATCTATTGCCTCGTTCCCTTACGTGAGTCACAACCGACTAGGTACAACTGGATAAGATTGGAGTATCAAATACTAGAACAGTATGTTCTAATATCTTCCATAAAAATTTGGGTACTCATTTGAATACCCATGAATTGTGGTGGGCCTGCCTCCGGCGTCAGGCCTATCTAAAACATGTATTCTCACCATCTCCACGGATATCTTAAACAATAATAACAACCAGATCAGCTGCTTGATGCTTGATATGATGCGTATCAGTGTTGCAGCCTTTTACCTTTTTGTGGTTAATTATTGTTCTCCTAGTACTTCAAATCAAAGTATCGGCGTATGTGCGTTTTGGATGGTCACCTCAGGTGACGATAAATCATGCAACTACATCAATCTTATGTTACCAGATCCCTGTGAAAACATCGCATGGTACACGCACTGACCAAGTGGGCGGATTAAAAGTTACCAATCTAGTAGTAGTAATGAAATAATTGGATATTATCTTATCAATCACCCTGGTGTCTGGAATCTGGACTTATCTTAGCCGACTATGTAGCAGTAATCCGATCTTCACTGCACAGCAAGGGTTCGGGATACGGTTTCCTCCTCTCTCACTGGCCACTGGTGGCATGTCAAGAGGATATTCAAACCATGAACGTTGAAATATCTTCTCTCCTTAATACAAAGCACACGCAATTCTCTTACGTGTTTTAATTCAATAAAGCTGGTCATGATGGCCTTTCGTCATTTTTTTTCCCGATGTTCTATTTTCCTCTTTCTGCTGTTTTGCAATGAAAATTTAGCATGGTCGACGATTATTCGTAAAGAACCGAGCTGTTTACCCCAGATGGTTTAGTGGAGCTGTTCCCATCAACCGCACAGAACTTTTGTACGTTAGTACTACTATATATACGGACGATTAGTGTACAGCTTTCTATCACACCTATCTAAAACATACCTAAAACATGCATGGATATGGATGTATTGTCACCATCTCTACGGATATCGTAAGGAATAATAGCTATCAGATCAGCTGCTTGCTGCTTGGCGCTTGATATACCTTTGTAGGAATGAGAACTTGTATATATTCCCACCATCTCCACGGATATCTTACAAATAATAGTAACTACCAGACCATCCGCGGGTAAAATAGCTTTTTTTTGCGAGGAAATAGCTTTTGTTGTTAGTTAGTATTCTTCTAGTACTTTTACAAATCAAAGTATCGACGGCCGTACGTTTTGGGTGGTCACCACAGGTGACTCAGCATCGATCTTATGTTACGAGTTCGCTGTAGAATTTATCCATGGTACGCGCACCGCCCAAGTGGGAGAAAAAAAATTAGTTACCAGGGTACTAGACTACTAGTAGTAAAGTAACTGGAGTGCATGGTTATCATACATAATGCCGCGACAGATATTTCATACGATAAAAAGGCGTTAAATTCATATGATCATGACACCTTTTGTGTTGGAATATAGTACTAGCTAATCTATAGTATCTTGCATCATCCCTTTGGGTTCCGAAAGTTTACAGATATTGTTTCAAACGGAAAAGGTGGGTTCACATATGCGGACAAGAATGCAGGCGAGTCATCTTCTTAACAGTGACTGCTGGCTACTGCAGGACATGCATACATGGCACCTTTGATTGATTCATTTATTTATTACTGCACATGACACCTTTTTTTCAGCAAGTGCACCTTTGATTATTATCCATAGATCACTTGATAAATTAAACTCAGGGCTCAAAAAAAATCCAGGGCTCAAAAAACTTGATAAATTAAACTCCCATGAAGGCACCAGAATCTTATTTGGCGCCCGCTGCGCTACTTAATTAAAGGTGTTTCAGCAAACGGCCCCGACCACACTGGTAGCTAACTGGGCCGGCCCATGTAGGTATTTTCTTGAATCAATTTCTCATTTCATGTTCATTTTTTGATACCTCTTCTTTATTTTTAGTTTATGATTTTTAATTTCATTTTTATATTTTTTTAACGTATCAAAATTTTCGATAAGTTTTTTTTTCAAATTTGAAACTTCTTTCAAATTTTGTGAACTTTCTATTTTTCAAATTAACGAAATTTTCTCAAGTCCGTGGTTTTCTATTCGTGAGATTTTTCAAATTATGAACCTTTTTTCAAATAGTTTATGAATTTTTTTTCAAATTCATGAAGTTTTTATTTTTCTTTTGAACGTTTTCCAAATTATGAACTTTCGAAGTCTTGAAATTTTTCCTATGTCATCAAAAAAATTATTCCTTTTTAAAAAAACATTTTTTCATTTTTATGAACTTTTTATTTTACAAATCTACAATTTTTTTGAACCTATGAATTTTTTTGAATTCCTAATTTTTGCATATTTTTTCTCTCGAAAATTTAACGATCAACTAGTTAATGGTGGACCAGTCAACTATGAACCGAACTACCAAAGAACCGGAAAAACCCACGCATCACGAGCTGGCGCTCGCCTGCTGGTTGGGCTGGCACACAAGCGGCGTCAGCGATGCATTTGCTAAGCAACGCATAAGGCACCAGAGAGGAGGAAAGCAAGCTGATTTGGTTCAGTAAATGTGTGTTTCTACAACCCATTCAATTTTAGGCGCAAAGCAGTGTGCTTAACACGGCCTAGCAGCCCTGTGATCTTTGCATATGCGACCCTGCAACAATAAGACGGTTGCAACCCGCTCTTTCTGCAAGCGATAGACCAAATTTGAGAGCCAAAACTTCAGCCATCAGGACATCCGCACACCAATCTATCTTCACATACCCCAGCGATAAAATCTTTCTTTTTCATCTCTTAAGATCGCCCACATCGTACCCCTAAGCATGATCACAAGAAGCATCAACATTACGTTTAACAAAAACCCACGAGAGGGTGTGACCAATCCACTCTGTTCATGGAAACCTTTGAAGAGAAATTATTGTAACAAAGTTGGCCTTCAGAGCACGGATCCTGATAGAAATCTGGTGCGCATTTTGGGTTGACTCCTTGTGAACCAACTTGCACCTTTCCCACCACCAATACCAAGTTGAGATGACAATCATTTCACACACATTCTGATCACCCATAAGACATAAGTCATGTTTTGACAGAAAAAGTAAATATTCTAGCACCGCCTCACCAGCTCGATCAACTTTGCATGCTTTATAAATAATATCATCCATCCCTAGCCGTTCTAAACCTGCCTTGCTCTATTGCAGAGAAATACCATGTAGCATACGTCAAATAAAAAAATTAACCTTTGTCGGACAAGATGATTTCCATATCGTACACCAAATATAATTAACTGTGGTTTGTCCCATCCCGTTAGTATGTTGCAATTTGCTTCCATGTTGGTGATCCCATTCAAAAAAATAGGCAGGCCAAACTGAAAACATACCCTTTTCGTGTAGCTCCAAATGACAAAATCGGGCATATTATGTTGCGAAAGTGGGACTACGAGGATCTGTTGTACATCAATAGGCCACATAGTTTGTTTAATCAGATCTTCAACCCATTTGTTTGCAAATAGATAATAGGTGTCCCTCATGGGAGTAATAACTTTCTTGTTGGCACAATTTGGAATCTAGGTGTCTTCCCAAATATTGATATTCTGACCATTTCTCACTCGCCAAATATAATCATGTTGCAGATAATTCATGCCTGCCATAATACTTTGCCATGTAAAAGAGGAGCCCTTTTAAACTTAGTATTCAGCAAATCGCCATCAAGGTAGTACTTTGCCCTCAGAATAGTAGCACATAAAGAGTCAGAATTCTCAAGAAGGCGCCGATCCTGTTTAGTCAGCATTGCCAAATTGAACAATGAATATCATGAAAACTCACCCCTCCTTGATTACTTGGGACACATATTTTCGACCAAGCTATCCAATGCATCCTCATTTCATTATCTTCGTTTCCCCACTAGAAATGCGCCATCGCATCAATTATTTATTTGCAATTTTTTTAGCAATTTTAAAGACCGACATTACATAGGTGGGAATGGAGTTAACAACTGATTTGAGGAGAATCTCATTTCCTCCAGCTCATAGTAATTTTCCTCCCAACCACTTATTTTCGTAATGATATGATCGATCAAGTATTGAATGCAATCGGGTTTATCTAGACCCATATTGGCAGGCAAGCCTAAATATCTATCGTTGAGGGCCTCGGACATGATATTCAGAGTGGTACACATTTGTTCTCTAATCTCCACACGCGTATTAGGAATAAAAAAGATGCTAGATTTGTCAACATTGACCATCCGCCCTGAGGCAGCACAGTGCGAACCTAGAACTGATTTCAATATTTCCGCACTGTGCAAATTAGCTTTCATGAGGATTAGTGAGTCTTCAGCAAAGAGAAGATTTGTATCAGTTGGTGTGTCTCTGCAAACCTTCACTCCCGAAATATTTCCATTTTCCTCCGCATGTGTCAATAGAACCATCAGGTCCTTAGTGCACAACAAGAAAAGGTAAGGAGACAATGGATCTCCCTGCCTTAACCCCCTAGTATGCTTAAAACTCTCGGTTTCCTCCGCATTAAACCATAATCGGTATTCAACAGTGGAAATTCATTGCATAATAAAATTTACCCAATTCTCACGGAAGAATAATTTCCTCCAGGAAAGGTCACTCAATCCGGTCATAACCTTTGTGCACATCGAGTTTTATAGCACACATGCCCTCTTTGCCTTCTTTCGTTTGCTTGATTGTATGAAAGCACTCATACGCCACGAAAACATTATCCATAATAATCTACCATACACGAAAGCACTCTGGGTCGGACTAATAATATCAAGTAGGAAGATCTTTAAACGAGAGGCCGCTATTTTTGCAATTATTTTATACACCACCTTGCACAAGTTGATCGCCCTAAATTGGGTTACCTTTTTCGGAATGTTAAACTTAGTCATCATGATCATAGTGTCATTCCAGCCAGACGGTATTGTAAAAGTGTTAACCGCTTGCAAAACTTCCTCAACTAGATCGTCCCCTAGCATGGGATAAAATCTCTTATAGAAGATAGTGTGAAGGCCATCTGGCCCTAGGGTTTTTAAATCCCCAATATCAAACAAAGCCTTATGAATATCTTCGGCAGTATAAAGAGCAAGGAGGGCATTATTCATCTCAGTAGACACTCTCCTCTGAACAAGTGATAAAACCTCATGGTCAGATTGTGATATTTCTGAGGTGAAAAGCTTAGAAAAATATTCTATGGTGTGATCCTTCAATTCTATATATTGCCGCCATACCCTAGAATCATCAAAAAGTTTCTTAATTTTGTTTCCTTTTTCCCTAGTTGTGGTCGCATTATGGAAAAAAATATGATCCTCATGCATCAACCAATTTGCTCGACTTCTTTGTAGCCAGAAAATTTCTTCTTGGTCCAAAAGATTCTCAATGAGCACAATAATTTCCTTCTACCGTGAGCGGCCTTTTGTATACTAATCTCCTTTATTCTCTAAGAAGCATATTTCCCTATTTTGGATTTCTTTCCTCGAACCCGGCAGAAGCACCACCTAATCAATGAAGAGAAGAGAACCAAACATTCACAGGTGGTGTTTGGAAACACCTCAGAAAAACCTACTAAAGCCGCAAGTGGAATACTATTCCATGTTGTCCGCTAGTCACATTGACTTTAGTCAGTAAGATGTCTTGGAAGGCCAGGTGTGCATGAGCCAAGGAATATGCCTATTATGCCTGAAAGTGCGTTAAGTCGACTAGAGGGGGGGTGAATAGGCGATTTTTATGAATTCTTCACTTAGGAATTTCAGGGTGAGGAAATTCCTGAGTGAAGAACTATTTGCAGCGGAATAAATACTCGGAAGTAAACATAACAGAACATAAGCATGGTCTTCATGATGAAATGAAAACAAGCACAGAGTACAGAAAGCGTAAACACAGGATAACACAGGATGAAGACAAACAGACTAAAGAAATTGAACTGAGGAAATTGAGAAAGTCTTAAGTCAAAGTCTGCAAATAGCACACACCACAAAAATGAGGAAATGGAAGGGTTGAGGAAATGGAACCAGTTAGCTCGGTGAAGACAATGATTTGGTAGACCAGCTCCAGCTGCTGTGACAGGTGTACGTCTGGTTAGGGCGGCTAGGTATTTAAACCTGAGGACACACAGTCCTGGACACACAGTCCTGAACACGCAGCTCAGGACACTTAGTCCTCACCGTATTTCCCTTGAGCTAAGGTCACACACACCTCGCCCAATCACTCATGGTAAGTCTTCAGGTGACTTCCAAACCTTCACAGACTCGGTCACTCGGCGATCCATAATTTCCTCTTGGATGCTCTAGACCATGACGCTTAACTGTTCGGAAGATGCATAGTCTTTAAAGGTAACAAGCATCGGATCCACGCAGGATCAATCTCTTCAGTGATGCTCAATCACTTTGGGTTTGTAGGTGTTTGGGTTTGGGCTTTCCTCAGTTGATGATTTTCACTCAAAATCCTCGGAGGATGGGATGCTCTCAAATGACAAGTGTCAATTTCTCTCAGAGCAGCCAACCACCTAGTGGTTGTAGGGGCGGCTATTTATAGCCTAGGGAACAGCCCGACATAATAAGACATAAATGCCCTTCAATGATATGACCGTTAGGTGGGTAGATATTTTGGGACAGCTGGCGCATAGCACAGCAACGGTCGGAATTTTGAGTATCAAATTCCTCAGGGCTATCATGTTCCTCACTGTGTAGGCAATCCGCACTGGTGAATTTCTAACTTCTCAATCAGAACAAATTCCTCACAGACCAGAAGAACTTCGTCTCTGTCACTGAAGAAATTGACTGAGTTGTATAAGATTTCCAATGGCTTCACTCGAAGGGATTGGTAGGTGTAGGATTTGAGTTGAGAATCACTTGGAAATTTTTCCTTAGTATTTCCTTGACCCCCTTTAATAGTACGGTGTTTCCTATGACTCAAGAAAGAGAAAATGAAACTACGAAAACAAAAGTCTTCACGCTTCATGTTCCTCGAATGAATACCAAGTCTTCAGGATCACACCAATTTCTTCACTTTCAAAGTCTTCAGTCGAAGAACTTCATTTTTAGGGGTCGACTTTCTCTGTAAATATCAAACTCCTCATAGACTTATAGACCTGTGTACACTCACAAACGCATCGGTCCCTTAACCTATAAGTCTTCAATACACCAAAATCACTAAGGGGCACTAGATGCACTCACAATCTCCCCCTTTTTGGTGATTGATGACAATATAGGTTAAGTTTTCAACGGGGATAAACATATGAAGTGTAAATACTGATATTGAGGAATTTGATTGCAAGATATAGAAGAACTCCCCCTGAAGATGTGCATGGAGAGGAATTAGCTTTTGAAGCAATGCACACTTTGAAGAGTAGAATCATGGAGATCTCCCCCTATATCTTGTAATCCATACACGCATTTAACATATAATATGAAGAATTTGAAATGCATGATGAAATATGGTGACTGATGTAATTCAGCATGCGTCCATTAACATTAATGAGGAATAAGCATGCAGAAAAACTCAGCAAAAGTATCAGACCGCCATATAGTTTAAGTTTACAACTCGGTCAAATAAAGTCTCAGAAAACAAGAGTTGTAACTTTGCAAAAAAACGCCCATATAGATAGACCCGCTTGAAGACTAACTCAAATCTCTCCCCCTTTGTCATCGAATGACCAAAACGATCGAAAAATGAGGACTAGCGCCCCTGAAGAATATCAAGTTGATGGAGGAGTGCCAGCGTTGTTGGGGTCGTTTGTTGTGGTAGGGTCTGCCGTAGTGTCGTCCAAGTCTTCATGCTCATCGGTTTCGCGTGATGAAGAATATGAGCTGGCCACCAAGGAAGGAACTTTAGTCTTCTTGAATTTCTTCGCCGGTGGCGGCTGAGACAATTCAAAGTTCTGCTTGAAACCCATTTGCTTCAGATCTTCTTCACCATAAAGATGTGGTAAGATAGCCCAGGTGCGACCGAAGACTTCATGGAGGTAGTAATGGTTTTTCTTCACTGCATTGTCTGTAGCAGTCATGTTTTGAAGAAAGGAACCTAACTGACGCTTAACCCATTTGTGGTTTCGATCCACCTTCTAGTGAAGACTAAGAAGAAGCTCACGGTCAGTCATCACCCTTGGAGTTGTGCCTTGAGGATTTTGCTTAGAAGCATTTGTGGCAGAATCATGAGTAGCAGAATCATCATAGGAGTAAGATGCAGCTTTGCAAAACTGACCATCCAATGGACGAATGCCTTCATCAATAATTGTAGTAGCCTTGCCCTTTTCATCAGATGAGGAAAATGTCCTCTTGAGGACTTCTATTGGGGGCAGGTAACTGACATGATTCTGAAAATCAGCCTTGTAGTTGAGTGAAGACCTAGTTCTGAGGAATCTCATAATCCAAGGAGCATAAGGCTTCAACTCAAATGAAAAGAGGGAAACCTTTGCCAGGGTCATCATGAAGAAATCATGACAGTTGATAGGAATGCCACGTATGATATTGAATAGCAGATTCTTCATGATGCTAACAACTTCTTCATCATTTGAATCGTGGCCATTGATTGGACTCAATGTCTTTGTCATAATGCGATAGACAGTTCTAGGCACAAACAGCAATTCCTTCACGAGGAATTTGGTCCTTGGAGCTTGGTCGGGCAGTGAGTTTAGGTTCATGATAGATGCAACGAGCACCTTCAAGGGGAGGACTGACAGGCAGGGCGTGTAGTAATTTAGAGGCCGGTGCTTTGAAATGTGTGTTTTCTGTCATCCAGTCCAATACCCAAGAGTTCACATCGTCAGCATCGCCTGTGATATGCAGAGTTGCATAGAATTGAAGAATGAGCTCTTCATTCCAATCGCAAATATCCGTGCAAAAGTTGAGCAGTCCTGCATTGTGAAGCACATTGAGGACTGGGGTGAAGCAAGGCAGTGATTCCGTGTCCACGTGAGGAATATGCTCATGGTCAAAGACTTTGTCCTTGTTGAAGAGCAGTGAAGAATAAAAATTTGCTTGGCTGGCAGTCCAGAAGCGCTTCCTTCTAAGACGAGCAAAGTCATAAGGGTTATAGTCTGTGAAGAACACATGTTCATCGAAGAAGTCATCAGCCTTGATTTTATGCTTCTTAGAGAAGGGATCCTTTGGCTTGGGCTGAGGGGTATCTGTCAATTGCATCACCACCTCAGGAATCGCAATCTCAGGATCCACTGGCTGAGGAATTTCAGCTTCTTCTTTAGTAACAGCCTGGGTCTTCAATTCTTCATTAACATTTTCTTTAGCACTAGTGGCTGGAATCTCTTCATGGACATATGGTGTGGCATGAGGTTTTTTAGATCCCATTTGAACTTTAGTGGTCACAGGGGACTGAGGAATTTGTTGAAGGGGTGTGAACAGAGGAGAATTGGGGTGCTGACTTTCCCAATAGTCATCATTCAGAACTGGCGTTGTGCACCCAATGTCCACATCCTCATCTGCTCCACTCATTTCCTCAACGCCGGCCTCTTCAGTAGTGAACTGAGGCATGGGCGATCAGACTATTGGGGTTGAAGGGATTGCATCCGCTTCAATTTCTTCATCCAACTGCTCTGAAGAAGCAGCAGAAGGAATGTCATCATCAGATTCGCTTGGGATCTCATATTCTTCATCAAAAGGAACAAGATCCTTTGATGGCATGGATGAGACAGGAACACCGTCAATCGGATTGTTAAAAGAGCTAGTCAGCGGCTTCATCTTCTTCGAAGCTGAAGAATCTGATGCAGTTGATGCCTTCGTTTTCTTCATAGTTGCACGCTCTGCAGCCTTGGTCTTCTTCACATCTGATGCAGATGGAAGGATCAGAGTTGGGGTAGGTGCAGGAGGAGCAGAGGAATTTGGTTCAATAACTTCAGGCACAACTGATGCAGTTGCCCCGACTTCTTCACTTTCTTCAGGCACAACACTAGTGGTTGCCCTGGCAATTTCTTCAGCGGCTGGAATGCAGTCATCAGCCCTTGTATTCTGAGTATCTTCAGCAGCCTGATTTTCATCAGCGGTGCTGGCATGCTCTTCAGTAGGCTGAGCAGATGCCTCAGCCTGAGGATTTTCTTATTGCGTTGGGGCTGCAACATTGGAAGTGAACTTCTCAATTATCTTGACAAATCTGACTTTGGCGCCAAGCCAGCCAGCATAGTAGCGATCAAATTCATCACTTAGTTGCTTGATCTCAGATTGAAGAGCAACAAGTTCTTCAGGTGAAATCTTCAGAACGTTTTGCTTCAGAAAGTGCTCTTTCTTGTACTGCGCTTTCTTCACCCTCCTTCCCTGTTCAAATTTCCATTTTTCCTCATCAATGAAGGCAGTCAAAACATGACTTTGACCAAGAGTGAGGTTCATCTCCAGCAAAGGTGTGTTGGGATCCTTGTGCCATAGGTCGATGAAGTCTAGGATCAACTTCGGATCCAGTATCAATGGCACATTGCTGCCTTTGGCTCTAGCGGCCCTGAGCTGCCTGTCTCTGATGATTTCAGTAAATTCCTCATCATCAGCTTCGTCATCTTCGGATGGTACTTGAAAGGCGACCTGCTTCATGTGAGGACTTGGTCGAGAGCCTCGTCCAGCAGTGGCCTTTTTCTTCAGCAGAGAGGGGTGAGTTGATGAATTGGGTGGAGCTGAAGAACTAGCAGAAGCTCCTGAGGCAATAGAGATGCCTGTTGTCCTTTGGCACGTGGCGAGATGCATGGGTGCTTAGGATTTTGACGGAGGAGCTGAGGACTTTGGAGGAGCTGGAGCAGCTTGAGGAATTGACTGTGAGGGCTTTGAAGAATTTGGCCGTGAGGGTATTGGGGGTTGAAGCACTTGGCTTATGAATAGGCTTCTTTGCCATGGCCTTCTTTGGCTTGCTTGCAGAGGCCTCAGCAGTGGTAGCAGCAGCAGAGTCTTCATTAAATTTCCTCACTGCTTCCTTAGCTATTTTGGCTAGCTTGGCCTGGCGCTTAGTCCATTCATCATGATAGTCCCCACCACGCTTGAGGCTGGTGGGATCAGCTTCTTGGCCAGGTGCCAATGGAGGTCTTGGGCATGGAGGATTAAGAGCAAATTTCTTCATATACTTGGGAGTAACATATCTGTACTCTCTCCATTCCCGTGCCCATCTCCTCTCTATCCTTTGTATGCGCATCTTGCGCTGATTTTTGTCCTCCTTGCCAAATTTGGCCTCATCAGGAGTGCAATAATCCTTGTATATGTCATTAGGAATCTCAAAAGCAGTATTGACCTCAGGCCTCTTTCATCCCTTCTATGGCTTCTTACCGTCAGCCATTTTCTTCAGCTGAGGAATTTGAGCAATGGAATTCTCTGAAGAGGTGTGCAACTTTTCTTCAAGGAACGCTGCAAATGAGTTAAGTTGATGAGAACCTAGTGATTCAGCAGCGGATATGTGTACCTGTGAACAGAGTATATTTGTGAGGAATTTGGAGAGGTCATATGCGTTCTCAGAAGATTTTGCAATAAGAACAAGTTTGAGGAATTTGACCAGATGAGTCTTGAAGAATTTCACTAAGCGTTCTTTGACTTAGGTTTCAGAGTTGTACAGATCGAAAAATCCACACAATTGAGGAATCTTGAAGAAAAATGTTGCTTAGGGAAACAGATCAAGAATAGATGTTATGGGAGCTGTCCAGTGTGTGAAGATTTGAATAATAGACACCTTTTGAAGATTTTGTAGAAAACATTTGAATCAAAGAGGGAAGTAAAAGTAACTTTTAGTTACCCTGGACGAAGAACACGATGAACTGGGAAGTGTAGATGTGAAGCTCGTCGGTTCAGATCTTCCACGCCCTAACTTGGCAGAGGAAGACAACTACGGCGACGACGGAGTGAAGAAATCCACAGCCGGCGCGAGTACGACGGCGACAAGGTCAAGGCAGTGAAGCTCTTCCTCACCGGCGACGATGAAGTAGCGGCGGCGCTAGGTTTTGGGAAGCTCGAGCGGGAGAGAGGTCGAGCGGAGTAAAAACGAAGTGAGGAAGGGGAGGGGTATTTATTGTTGAAGTGAAAAATTGTTCGCCCGAAGAAATTGGACGAACGTGCCCCTGTCCCTTCTCATTCGCTTGACATGTGTCACCCACGCACTAAGAGGTGGCGATCGTGTGAGATCGTGGATGAATAGATAAACATTTCACAGAATGCAGAACGGTTTGAGCGGCAAAGTCAAAAATTTAGATACGATACGATTTAAAGTTTCGTTCGCAAATTCTTCAGCTGACAAGGACACAGTGAAGATTTTGAACGAGTTTCAAATAGAACGCACATAAAGAAATTGTGAATAGACTAGGTTGAGTTTAGCATAGAGGGGGAAGGGTACGATCACATTCACTTAGCAGAACAAGCAACTTGAAGAAATAGCAATAAGTAAATGCTGTAGAGTACATAAACTCATATATATATAGCCAATGAAGAAAAAAAACGAAAAGAGTGAAGACATTGCAAAGTTGAAGAAATTGAACAACTAAGGAATTTCAAAACCAAAAAAACTCAAATTGAAGATTTTCAATTTTTGGTGGTGGCATGACCCACCGTATAAGAATGATAATTTCAGACACCGCGTACAATTATTGTAGGGTTCTAAGAATCAAATTCTTCATTAATTTCTTCACACTTAGAGTGTTAGTCTTCATTGATTGAAGAAAAATGTTTCTTCATGTGTTGCACATCTAAGTCATCAATTTTGCATAA
The DNA here is from genome assembly GCF_018294505.1 of Triticum aestivum. Classification (NCBI taxonomy): domain Eukaryota; kingdom Viridiplantae; phylum Streptophyta; class Magnoliopsida; order Poales; family Poaceae; genus Triticum; species Triticum aestivum. The sequence goes on along the minus strand of NC_057809.1, from coordinate 543,717,060 downwards.
GTGTTAGGATGAATGTCCTTTTCAAAGAACATTTGAAGATTCTAAGATATTTAGCTCACGCCGCAACTTGCTAAATCTCTTCTCATCCAAGGGCTTAGTGAAGATATCGGCTAGCTGTTCCTCAGTCTTCACATGCTCAATAGAGATGTTGCCCTTCAACACATGATCACGAAGAAAATGATGACGAATCTGAATGTGCTTTGTCTTCGAGTGCTGAACTGGGTTATGAGCAATCTTGATGGCACTCTCATTGTCACAGTAGAGTAGCACATTCTTCACATTGACGCCATAGTCCTTGAGAGTTTGCTTCATCCATAGCATTTGAGCATAGCAAGAACCAGCAGTAATGTACTCAGCTTCAGCAGTAGACAGTGATACACAATTCTGTTTCTTCGAGGACCAACAGACCAAGGATCGTCCAAGGAAATGGCATGTGTCAGATGTTGACTTGCGGTCCACACGATCACCAGCATAGTCAGAGTCTGAATATCCAATGATATCAAAAGCCGGGCCCTTGGGGTACCATAATCCAAGTGTTGGTGTGTGAGCTAGATATCGAAGAATATGATTCACAGCCTTATGGTGTGATTCCTTCGGTATAGTTTGAAATCGGGCACACATGCAAACACTAAGCATAATATCTGGCCTAGATGCATGTAAGTACAATAAAGAACCAATCATGGAGCGGTATACCTTTTGATCGAAGTCAATACCATTTTCATCAGTGCATAGATGGCCATTTGTGGGCATAGGGGTTTTGACACCTTTGCAATCTTGCATGCCGAATTTCCTCAATACATCCTTGAGGTATTTCTCCTGAGTTATGAATATGCCATTGCGTTGTTGACGAATTTGAAGACCTAAGAAGAATTTCAATTCTCCCATCATAGACATTTGATATTCTTCACTCATCATATAGGCAAATTCATCACTGTAACGTTGGTCAGTACAGCCAAAAATGATATCATCAACATATATTTGGCACACAAATAATTCACCATTATAAGATTTAGTGAAAAGAGTTGGGTCAAGTGAACCGGGTTTGAAGCCTTTCTTCATGAGGAATTCACCACACTCGAGGGGCCTGCTTGAGGCCATAGAGGGCCTTATTGAGTCTGAAGACTTTGTCAGGATGCTTTGGATCTTCAAAACCTGGGGGTTGAGCAACATATACTTCTTCCTCAAGCTTACCATTGAGAAATGCACTTTTCACATCCATTTGATATAAGATGATATCATGGTGGTTAGCATAAGCAAGTAATATGCGAATAGCTTCAAGTCTAGCAACAGGTGCAAAAGTTTCATCAAAGTCAATTCCTTCAACCTGTGTGTAGCCTTGAGCTACAAGCCGTGCCTTATTCCTCACCACAAGGCCATTTTCATCTTGCTTGTTGCGGTAGATCCACTTTGTGTCGATGATATTGTGTTTGCGAGGATCTGGACGTTTGACTAGGTCCCAGACGTTGTTGAGCTCGAATTGATGCAATTCCTCTTGCATAGCTTGAATCCACTCAGGCTCCAGAAATGCTTCATCTACCTTAGTGGGCTCTGTGATAGAGACGAAAGCAAAGTGTCCACAAAAGTTAGATAAATGTGAAGCTCTTGAGCATGTGAGAGGACCTGGAATGTTGATGTCGCTGATGATTTTCTCAATCTGCACTTCGTTTGCAATGCGAGGATGAGCGGGTTGTCGTTGAGGAATTTGATCATCATTTTCTTCAGCACCATTTTCCTCATGTGCATCAGCATGACGTTCTTCATGTTCTGGAACGACTTCTTCAGCAGATTCTTCGGTAAGAATGACATCCTCGGTAGCCTTGAACTTAATAGATTCCTCAGAAGGTATTTCATCTGTCACAGGAGGTAGGTGCTCTCTTTGCAAGCCATTAGTCTCATCGGACCGCACATCTACAGTTTCAACAACCTTGTGGTGATAGGTATTGAAGACTCTTGTCGGATTTCGGGTTCCGGCAGACCCTTGAGGTTCGAACACTAGGGTGCGCGCGGAGATTTCGCCTTCTACCTACCTGCACCCCTCCGCCTCGCTAAGATCTAAGCTATGGAAAGAACAACACAAGAGACACAGGGTTTATACTGGTTCGGGCCACCGTTGTGGTGTAATACCCTACTCCAGTGTGTGGTGTGGTGGATTGCCTCTTGGGCTGATGATGATGAGCAATACAAGGAAGAACAGCCTCGCGAGGGTCTGTTCTTGGCTGGGGGGATGAACTGCTAGGAGGAGTTCAGTCGCCCTTTTCTCTCTCTCTCCCTTCTTGATTCTCCCTCTGATTTTGATCCCCCTACCCTGTGGGTGGCTAGTGCTATTTATAGGCAAAGGCCCTGGGCCGCTTCCCAAATATTAAGCGGGAAGGGTGTGAACAATTGGCCATTTTGAAGGGGAACATCTGGTACACTTATCCTGACTAAAGTTGGTCCTCGCCTGCCAAAGGCTCTGGTGGTGACGCTGGCTTGGGCTCCACAATGACTTCCTCCTTGCCGTTGGACTAGTCTTGGTCTCGTTGCACCGAAACGGGTGCCTTTGCTTGATGCTCTTGCCTGCGCTTGCTCCCTTTGCACCAAAGAGGAAAGGAGGACACTGCGCGGCTGGCGCCCGCCTGGCACCCTTGGTCGTCATGGCTTGCGTCACGGGCACCTCGTGAGGTACCCCGCCTTGATCTCTCCGCCTCCTCGCGAGCCAGCCTGATGAGGCCGTGCCTGAGGAAGCTCCATGTCGTCCACCCCGCGAGGCTTGGCCCCTCGCGAGGGTCTTGGGTCTGTGTTGATGAAGACGGGCCGTGCTGGGCCCCCTTTGAGCCACGCCACAGGCCGCAGGCAGGCAAGTCTGGGGACCCCCATTCCCAGAACGCCGACAGTAGCCCCCGGGCCCAAGGCGCGCCCAGACTTGGTCGTGCAGGGAGGCGAAAGGGCAAGAGCAAAGCGCCGCGGGCCCTAACAGCCTGTGGCCTTGGGCGTCGTGTGGCGGTTGATTGGACGTGGGTGGCACTGTTCCCCCACGCCCCCTTATTTTGCGCCATGCTAGGCGGACTCGTAGTCATACACAGCCGCTCCCCTTTCTGTTGCTCGAGCGCCCTCTGTCCTTTCTCCGCTCGAACTCCAGCTTCTGTTTTCAACCCAATCTCGAACCTTCCCCCCCCCCTTCCCATCGCCATGGCTCCGACGAAGAAGGGAAGAGGGAAGAAACCCATGCCTCCGCCTTGCTCGCCGCCGTTGGCGGCCCCCGCCGAGGGCTTGGGCAAGGTCAGGTCGGCTCTGGCCACTATCTTCAACGAATGCAGGAGGACGACGGCCTGGCCCGCGTCCCACTTCTTCATCGACAGGATAGTCACCGAGGTCCAGTATTTTGCCGACGCCCTGTGGGCGGGTCTGGTTCCCCCCTTTTCTGATTTCTTCAATGACGTGCTTTCCCACTATCAGATCCACATGATGCATCTGGGTCCTGAATCCATCACCCTTCTTTCGGTCTTCGCCTTTGTTTGCGAGGCAATGATGGGCATCCTTCCTTCGGTTGCCTTGCTGCGCCACTTCTTCTCTCTGCGTCTTGTCGACCCTACCCAATGCTCGACGTGCGTGAGCTTCGTTGCCGCATCTGAGATAGTGGCCTCAGGGATTGACTTCAGGCTCCCTCCGCCTGCGGCTGGGTTCCGCGAGCGGTGGCTGTATGTGGATGTAGGGGTGCCCAGCCCCCTGCTATCGGAGCCAACTTTGCTTGCTGTCCCCAATTCGGGCTGGGGCCAGGAGACGCTTGAGAGCACCCGGCTCGTCTTCATCTGCACCGCTTCGCGTTCTTGAGGTCGCTTGGCGTGACAGCGCCCAAGGTGGTGAAGGAGTTCCTGCTTCACCGCATTGCTCCTCTCCAACGCCACTCCCGCCGGATGTGGGCCTTCAGCGGGCGTGATGATCGTATGAGGCTCCAGGAAGAGGACCTGACGCCTGAAGTGCTGAGGACAGTGCTCTTGATCCTGACTGGGGACCCCAACCCTGGCAGCATCCAGCAGGGAGGGGCCTTGCTGTACCTCTGCCAGAACAGGGGCGATTTTGTGAATCAGATGCCTATCTTTGATGAGTGGGGGTCGTGCCCCGCCGGCCTCCAGGGGTCTCGCGAGAACCCAGTGATGGTGACTGCCCTTCCAGTCGGCCAAGGCGACTCTTCCTCAAGTGGAGGAGCAGGGAGGCATGAGGCGCCAGAGGCCGAGGGGGCTCCCGGCGGGGTGACAGCGCCGGGCGATGCTCATGAGGGAGCAGCTCTTGGGGCCCGTGCCGCTGAGGCTGAGGGTGGCAAGCTGCTTCCCTCAGCACCTGCGACTGAGGCCCCTGAGGCTCCAGCCGCTTCTCTTGGCGAGGTGATTGGCAGCGCGCATCAGGCAGGCGCCCCTGACGCGGATCGCCTTGATGCTTCGTCTTCGTCGCAGGTTGATCCCTGCGCTCAACTCTTGGGCCGCTTCCGCGTGGACTTTGAGGCCTTCCGGAAGAGAAGGGAGGCCCTGGGCGACGATTACCCTTGTCGCCTGCTGAAGCGTAGGAAGTACTTCGCCACTGATGAGTAAGCCTTCTCCTTTCCCAGCTCCCGATCCTTCTGTTGCTTTTACTGACCCTTGCTCTGCAGGCCCCTTCCAGCCGAGCTCGTGGAGACGGCTGAGGTGCCGTCCCCCTTGGCTTCGCCCCCTCCACCGTCCTCAAGCGCTCCGAGCAGCAGGGCCCTTGTGGTGAGGGCATTCGGAGAGGCGAACCGTCCTGAGGCGCATCGTGGCCCTGCGCACCTCGCGATCCTCCTTCGCGGGCCTTCTCGTGGCATAGCCAGCCTGCCGTGGGCTTCTCGCCTGGTCGTGGACTACGATTGGCTGAGGCGCTCCCTGCGCTCTTCATCTGGGGACGGGCTGGCTCCAGGCCGGGCTTCTGGCGTGGCGTGCCCGGCTGTCGCGAGGGTGCCAACCCCCTGCCCAGAGGGGGAGTGCTGATTCGTGGCCCCCGGCGCTTGCTTGGGGCAGATAATGGTGTGGAAGACGTGCTCAAGCGCGCCCGGGAGCGTCGCGCTCTTCTCCAAGGATTCCTTCGAAGGGCGGCTGACGCGGTAAGCCTGCTTGGTGAGGAGCTTGCTGATGAAGACGGCGCACCTTGAGGCCGAGGGCCTGCGCCTGGCTGCAGAGAGGCGCGAGCTGGAGGGCGCCATCGCCCTTGCGCGGCGTCAGCGTGATCTTGACGACGCAAAGGCCAAGGCGTCGCTGGTGGCCTCTCAGGAGGCCCAATCTTGGGCCGCTGAGGAGGCCCGAGAAGCTGACCTGCAGCGGTGGAGTGGGCTCGGGAGCTCCTGGACTGGTGCCACTCACTGGAGGAGCAAGTGGAGCTGCGCGAGGCAGCCCTCACGTCGATGAAGGTGGCCTCTGGCGACCCAGCAGAGCTCCAGAAGTGTGAGGAGGCACTGACGCTGGAAGCCACCGAACGTACCCGCGAGTACGAGCGTCTGGAGACGAGGGAGCGCTTGGTGACGCAGGCGGAGGATGATGTCGCTGCACGGGAAGCCCATGTCCTGGAGGAGGTCGGACGTCGGGTGGCGATGGCGCGCTTGAAGCTCGAGCACGAGTTCGAGGAGAGGCTGGGGTTGATCCGGGCCAAGGCTGAAGGTAGAACTGCTGCCTTGAGGGCCAAGCTGGAGGAAGCGACGCGGCGGGTCGATGCTTTTCGGGCCGCCCTTGAGGTAGCGCAAGGGGAGTCAACCACCTCCCAGGCCGAGGTGCTCCTTCTTCGCCAGCGCGTGGAGGAGGCTGAGGTCGTCGCACGCCAGAATGTAGACGAGATACGTCAGTGGCGGATCCTGGAGCATGAGCATGGCCCCATGCTCACCACGCTCCGCGAGAGAGCCAACACAACCTTGGGAAACATCTGCGAGGCGGCTGTTGGCGAGCCGCACGCAGTCAACTATGCCGGCAACCGTCAGTTCTTCACCGACATGGTGACGCAGCTGGAGGCACGGTCGTTCAGGGCTGACAGGTTGGTGGAAGAGAGGAGCCGCGCCCTGCTCGGGCGCGCCTTTTCTCGCGTCTTCAGCCATCTCCGGAACATGGATCCCCACTTCGATTTCGAAGCCGCCATCGCCCCAGTCCCCCAGGCCATCCAAGACGACCTGGCGCACTGGGTGGAAGACAATGTGGATGCTCTTGTCAGGGCCTTCGCTTCAGACAACGGCGGTGTGATCGTGGCTGCCGACGAGGGCGGTGTGGTGAACGGCCCTGCCGCCGCTGGCGGCGACGTAGACAGCGATGGCGAGTCCAGCGACGCCAGCAATGGTTCGGGTGGTGCTCCTGAGGATGCATTGGAGGATTTATCCGACTGATTGTGCATCGTTCCTGCTTCCTTACCCTGCATGAATAGAACTCAAGTTTTGGCCTGATGGCTGTGAGAGCATTTTGGAGGGGGAGCCCCTCATGTAAAACTTGTGTTCATCGTATTAATAGACGTTACATTGCCCATGCGCCCGCGCCAAGTGGTTGGCTTAAGCGACGCGCTGGTCGGCTAATTTACCTTTGTCCCGTGCGGGCCCTGAGGTAGCCTGTGGGAGGTTGTGGTGTCCCGAGTGTTCCCTGGTCGAATCCGTAGGATCTGCAGTAAAAAACCCTCCTGAGAGGACACGGCGGCGGCAGTCTGGGATGCGCACAAGCTGGGTCTGACCCAGCTCGCGAGGGGCTCACGAGGGGAGGCAGCTGAGGCGAAGTGGTAATCAAAACGCGAGAAATTGCTCGAACGAGACTAAGCACCCCTTCCCCGAACACACGCAAATCTCAAATCGAATCCAACTTGAATCCAGTGGGGGAAAGTGACAACCAAAGGGAAAAGCAATGAAAGCGGACAAAAGGCCGCGTCCGGCACCTAATCTAGTCTTGGACGTCTTCTCACCAGCGCGGAGCTAAGTGCTGCCACTGGGCGTGGGAGGGAGCCCCAGGACCTGAGGCTGGCACCCCTGAGACTCCAGGGCGTGTACATCCCCACTCATTATTACGTGAGAGTGTCACGGGGCGGCGAGCTTCACAGGCACTGGGCCTTCTTCATAGGTACCGGCCTTGCTTCATATCGCTAGATGAGGGCCCCGCCTTGCGCCACACTCTAGTGCCATCAACGACGACCGGAAACCAGGACGCCGCCGATGGGGTAGAGCGGTCGTCAGCGGTTCCCCCAACGACCATGGGTCCTCCGCCAGGGGCAGGCCCTGAGGCACCTCCCCAGCAGAGGGCCTACCTCCTGAGAACACCTTGCTCCGAACACCGTGGTGGTGATGTCGGATCTCGACCCCTCTCCTGCAGCCCCCTACGCCCTCCTCCCGAGGGGTAGGAGACTGTGGGAGCGGGGCAGCTGCTAGCTGTGGCGACCTGCACCTCCTGCGATCCATGATTAGCGTATGCCTGCTCCTGAGGAATTAGCGGTACCCGATAATCGTTGCCTTCAGTGTGGCCAGTGGGACCGTCCCGGGGCTCCTGGAAGGGCTCAGCTTCTGGCGCCTCGTCCCCCCAGCTTGGGCTGAGGAGCGAGCCTTTTTCGCCCTTGTGAGGGTGTCCTTGGTCCATCATGAGGGGCACGTATTCTTCTGGCGCCGTCATCCCGAAGGCCATGCCGTAGTGCTCCGCGTGCCACGCAGTCCTGCTTGACGCGCCCACTGTGGGATGGTAGCGCGGCTGTCCACTTGGGCCGCGGGTCGCGTCGAGTCCTTCTTCTTCCCGGACCGGGAGCGGGGGCAGTGCCGCCGCCGGTCCGGTGCCAACAGCTTCGCCGGCGTTGGGGTAGCCTTGGAGCCCGCGGGCGCGCGTGGAGCCCCCACGCGAGCCGCCCTGGGCTTGAGATGGGAGCTGGGTGCAGAAGGGGTGAGCCCCCGAGGCGGCGAAGCCCAGGAGCTCTGCCACCCGCTCCAGCAGCACGTCGTGGCCGCCCTCCAGTAGCCTGCACTGCAGCAGCTCTCGGGCCACCGTGAGCGCGGCCCTCGAGTTCGCTTGCTCCCGGTGGGTGTACGGTGTCGTGGTCGCGGCGTGATTGGAGGCCCTTGCTGCCGACCGCGCCTGCCGCGGTGTGAGAGCTGTCGAAGCCTGTCCACGTCGCCCGCGGCCCGCAGCGCCCTGCGGACCGCGAGCTGCCTGGGGCACGGGGTCGCCTGAGGCGAGCGGCTCTGCGCAGGCGGGCCACGCCGCCCATGGATCTGGGTTGCCCGCCTGGTCGCCGGACATGGTGATGACGACGCAACGGGACACGAAGCGGTAGAAGGTGGATTCCGGCGCACCCCTACCTGGCGCACCAAATGTCGGATTTCGGGTTCTGGCAGACCCTTGAGGTTCGAACATTGGGGTGCGCGCGGAGATTTCGCCTTCTACCTACCTGCACCCCTCCGCCTCGCTAAGATCTAAGCTATGGAAAGAACAGCACAAGAGACATAGGGTTTATACTGGTTCGGGCCACCGTTGTGGTGTAATACCCTACTCCAGTGTGTGGTGTGGTGGATTGCCTCTTGGGATGATGATGATGAGCAATACAAGGAAGAACAGCCTCGCGAGGGTCTGTTCTTGGCTGGGGGGATGAACTGCTAGGAGCAGTTCAGTTGCCCTTCTCTCTCTCTCCCTTCTCGATTCTCCCTCCGATTTCGATCCCCCTACCCTGTGGGTGGCTAGTCCTATTTATAGGCAAAGGCCCTGGGCCTCTTCCCAAATATTGAGCGGGAAGGGCGCCAACAATTGGCCATTTTGAAGGGGAACATCTGGTACACTTATGCTGACTAAAGTTGGTACTCGCCTGCCAAAGGCTCTGATGGTGACGCTGGCTTGGGCTCCACAATGACTTCCTCCCTACCGTTGGACTGGTCTTGGTCTCGTTGCACCAAAACGGGTGCCTTTGCTTGATGCTCTCGCCTGTGCTTTCTCCCTTTGCACCAAAGAGGAAAGGAGGACACTACACGGCTGGCGCCCGCCTGGCATCCTTGATCGTCATGGCTTGCGTCACGGGCACCTCGTGAGGTACCCCGCCTTGATCTCTCCGCCTCCTCGCGAGCCAGCATGATGAGGCCGTTCCTGAGGAAGCTCCGTGTCGTCCGCCCCGGGAGGCTTGGCCCTCGCGAGGGTCTTGGGTATGTGTTGATGAAGACGGGCCGTGCTGGGTCCCCTTTGAGCCACGCCGCAGGCCGCAGGCAGGCAAGTCTGGGGACCCCCGTTCCCAGAACGCCGACAACTCTGTAGGTGCATGAGTCCTTACCATAACCGAGCATAAAACCTTCATGTGCTTTCAGTGCAAATTTAGAACTGTGATGAGGATCTCTAATACAGCATTTAGCACCGAAGACTTTGAAATAACTCAGATTGGGTTTCTTGTCAGTGTTGAGTTCATATGCTGTCTTCTTGAAGAATTTGTGAAGATATACCCTGTTGATGATGTGGCAAGCAGTATCAATTGCCTCAGGCCAAAAGCGAGTAGGTGTCTTGTACTCATCAAGCATAGTGCGAGCCATCTCAACAAGAGTCCTGTTCTTGCGCTCCACGATGCCATTTTGCTGAGGAGTATAAGGAGCAGATACTCATGAGTAATACTAAGTTCATCAAGATAGTCATCAAGACCAGTGTTCTTGAACTCAGTTCCATTATCACTTCTGATGTGCTTGATCTTCACACCAAAGTTGGTTGAAGCCCTCAAGGAAAATCGTTTGAAGACTTCCTGCACTTCAGTTTTGTAAGTGATGATATGCACCCATGTATATCGAGAATAATCATCAACAATGACAAAGCCATATAAAGATGCATCATTAGTAAATGTGGCATAGTGAGTAGGGCCAAAGAGATCCATGTGAAGCAATTCAAATGGTTGAGTAGTAGTCATGATAGTCTTCACTGGATGCTTGGCCTTGGTCATCTTTCCAGCTTCACAGGCTCCGCATAAGTGATCCTTGAGGAATTTGACATTTTCAATGCCAATGACATGCTTCTTCTTCGCGAGCGTATGCAGATTCCTCATGCCAGCATGACCAAGTCGTTGATGCCATAGCCAGCCTTCTGAAGCTTTCGCAAGTATACATGTAGCAGGTTGTGGTCCTATAGAGAAATCAACAATATACAAATCTCCTCTCCTAAAGCCTTCAAATACTTTGGAATTGTCAGCTTCCATGATCATAACATAACGATACTTGCCAAAGACAACAACCATATCAAGATCATAAAGCATTGAGACAGACATGAAGTTGAACCCTAGGGACTCGACAAGCATGACTTTGTCCATGTGTCGGTCCTTTGAGATTGCAACCTTACCTAGACCCAATACCTTGCTTTTGCCTTTGTCAGCGTAGGTGATATGCTTCAGATGTGATGGAGATAAAGCAGAGTCCATCAATAAGCTACTGTCACCAGTCATGTGATTTGTACATCCACTATCAAGGACCCACTCAATGGCTTTGGGTTGATCATCCTGCAGATGAACTATTGCAACTTACGAACTCATATACTTCATCAGTGAAGAATATGATATCAGTTTCATCAGATCAATTCCATCAAGCAATAGAACAGATAAAGCAGTATGAGGACGTGAGAAATGAAAATTCATTTCTTCATGATTAGCTTGCGTACTTTCAAGCATATTCAGGTCTCCAGCAAATTCTTTAGATGATTAAATTCGTCTGGAGACCTGACCCTGCATAAGAGATTAGTTCTTTTTCTTCACCATCCATATCTGAAAGGGTGGCAAAGAGTTCATCATTCTGCGAGCTCCATAAGAGAAAGGTGGCATAAATGCCAATCCACTTCGTTTCACATAAGAGTGATTAGGGTAAGCATAAGAGTAAGCAGAGAAATTCTTCAAGGATTTATGAACATAATGATTTGAAGAATAATGCACATATCCATAATCTTAAATCTTCCCTGCAAAACAGACGGGTTAGCACGATGATGCTCATATGAGGACTTTGATCCTTTTGAGGAATTTGATCCTCGTGAGGAGTTTGGTCCGTATGAGGACTTGGATCCATATGAAGAATTTGATCTGGGGTTCCTATTCTTCACAGGTGGTGTCATGATGACATTCACCTGAAGATTTTCAAGGCACCTTTTGGGAACCCAAATTTTCTTCATAGGAGAACCGTTCCTACAATTAGTGCCAACATATCTAGCAAATACTTCACCATTCTGATTTTTGAACAGTTTATAGTTGGAGTCAATTGACTCATCAGAAGAATGTGAAGATCCACATGTAAAGCCAGATAAAGTAGATGGATCCACTGAAGGTACCTTTGCAGCAACCCATGAGGTTTTGAGATACTGCTCAGGTTTCCAGTAGGTCCCATCAGCATTAAGTTTCCTCTCAAAGACAATACCCTCTTTCCTAGGGTTCCTGTTGAGGATCTGCTTTTTAAGCACGTCACAAAGAGCCTGATGCCCTTTGAGGCTTTTGTACATGCCTGTCATATACAATTCCTTCAGCCCTGCATCATCAGTGATACTAGCAATGTCCTCAGATGAGGAATTAGTGATAACAGAGGCAGTTGAAGAATTTGCAGCGATGGAAGTATTTGAGCATTCAGGTGAAGAATTAGCAGTTTCACGTTCAATGCACTTCAAACATGGAGGAACAAATTCATACTGAGTAGCGCTAATTTGTTGAGCAAGTAATGAATCACGCTCCTTGTGAAGATCTTCATAACTCACTCTTAACTGCTCAAGATCTTCCTTTCTTTGAAGAAATTCATAAGAAAACTTCTCATGATCAGATAGGAGGGTGTTATGATGACCTTGAAGATTGTCAAACTTGGACTGAAGTCTCTGAAGATTTTCAATCAAAATTTTAGTGCGATCCATTTCCTCGCCCAACATATCATCGCTTTTATCTAGCATGGTTTGAACCTTTTCCAGAGCCTTTTGCAGTTTCACAGCAATCTCAGTAAGTTTAGAATAGCTGGGTTTGAGGTTTTCATCAGATTCATCCTCGCTAGATTCAGAGGAGGGATATTTGAGTACCTTTGAGCCTTTTGCCATGAAGCAATAGGTGGGAGCGTAATCCTCATCGTCGTCATCAGTAGTGTTGGGGAGGTCCTTTTCCTCAGAGTTGAAGATGGACTTGCTGACGAACGCGGTAGCGAGGGCTAGGCTCGCCACACCAGAGTCTGACTCCTCAGATTCCTCCTCTTCCTCATTTTCCTCAGATGCAGTCTCAGAGTCCATTTCCTTGCCAATGAATGCTCGAGCCTTCTTGGAGCTGCTCTTCTTGTGAGATGAGGACCTTGAAGGTTTTGATGAAGAGGACTTTGAAGATTTCTTCTTCTTCTTTGAATCATCAGAACTGTAATCCTTGTACTTCTTCTTCTTTGATTCATTTTCCCACTGAGGACAATCTTGAATGTAGTGTCCGGGTTTCTTGCATTTGTGACAGAGTCTCTTCTTGTAATCATGGGATGAGGAATCTGATCTCAAGTCACCACTTCTTGAGGATTTTCCAAAGCGACCACGTCTTGAGAACTTCTGGAATTTTCTCACGAGCATTGCTATCTCCTGGCTCAGTTCTTTAGGGTCACCAAGGCTGCTACCAGAATCTTCACCTTCAGATTCACACACTGCCTTGGCCTTTAGAGCCCGTGATCTGCCATAACTTGGTCCATAGAGATCTCTCTTCTCAGCAAGCTGGAACTCATGAGTGTTTAGTCTCTCGAGGATATCGGCAGGATCAAGTGACTTATAGTCTCCACGTTCTTGTATCATCAATGTCAAGGTATCAAATGAGGAATCAAGCGATCTCAGCAGTTTCTTCACCACCTCATGATCGGTGATATCAGTGACACCAAGTGCTTGAAGCTCATTTGAGATGTCAGTGAGGCGATCGAAGGTTTGTTGAACATTTTCATTGTCTAGTCTTTTGAAGCCGTTGAAGAGATTGCGAAGAACGTCAACTCGAGAGTCACGCTGTGTTGAGACTCCCTCATTGACCTTGGACAGTCTGTCCCAGATAAGCTTTGTTGTCTCCAAAGCACTCACTCTGCCATACTGCCCTTTGCTTAGATGGCCACATATGATGTTCTTCGCTTGAGAGTCGAGTTGCTTGAATCTCTTCACATCAGCAGCGTTGATGGTAGGAGTGACAGAGGGGACGCCATTTTCCACAATGTACCAGAGATCATTATCAATTTCCTCAAGATGCATGCGCATCTTATTCTTCCAGTAGGGGTAGTCCGTCCCATCGAAGGTAGGACACCCAGCAAAAACCTTGATCATACCTGTGGTCGACATAACTAAAACTCCCGGCGGTTAAACCAAAATCACACAGAACAAGGGAGTACCTTGCTCTGATACCAATTGAAAGTGCGTTAAGTCGACTAAAGGGGGGTGAATAGGCGATTTTTATGAATTCTTCACTAAGGAATTTCGGGGTGAGGAAATTCCTGAGTGAAGAACTATTTGCAGCGGAATAAGTACTCAGAAGTAAACATAACAGAACATAAGCATGGTCTTCATGATGAAATGAAAACAAGCACAGAGTACAGAAAGCATAAATACAGGATAACACCGGATGAAGACAAACAGGCTGAAGAAATTGAACTGAGGAAATTGAGAAAGTCTTCAGTCAAAGTCTTCAAATAGATATGAACAAGCACACAACACAGAAATGAGGAAATGGAAGGGTTGAGGAAATGGAACCAGTTAGCTCGGTGAAGACAATGATTTGGTAGACTAGTTCCAACTGTTGTGACAGCTGTACGTCTGGTTAGGGCGGCTAGGTATTTAAACCTGAGGACACACAGTCCTGGACACCCAGTCCTGAACACGCAGCTCAGGACACTTAGTCCTCACCGTATTCCCCTTGAGGTAAGGTCACATAGACCTCGCCCAATCACTCGTGGTAAATCTTCAGGTGACTTCCAAACCTTCACAGACTCGGTCACTCGGCGATCCAAAATTTCCTCTTGGATGCTCTAGACCATGACGCATAACCATCTGAAAGATGCACAGTCTTCAAAGGTAACAAGCGTCAGATCCACGCATTATCAATCTCTTCAGTGATGCTTAATCACTTTGGGTTTGTAGGTGTTTGGGTTTGGGTTTTCCTCACTTGATGATTTTCATTCAAAATCCTTGGAGGATGGGATGCTCTCAAATGACAAGTATCAGTTTCTCTTGGAGCAGCCAACCAGCTAGTGGTTGTAGGGGGCGGCTATTTATAGCCTAAGGAGCAGTTCGACATGATAAGACATAAATGCCCTTCAATGATATGACCTTTAGGTGGGTAGATATTTTGGGAAAGCTGGCGCATAGCACAACAACGGTCGGAATTTTGAGTATCAAATTCCTCAGGGCTATCATGTTCCTCACTGTGTAGGCAATCCGCACTGGCAAATTTCTAACTCCTCGGTCAGAACAAATTCCTCACAGACCAGAAGAACTTCCTCTCTGTCACTGAAGAAATTGACTGAGCTGTATGAGATCTCCAATGACTTCACTCGAAGGGATTGATAGGTGTAGGATTTGAGTTGAGCATCACTTGGAAAATTTTCCTTAGTATTTCCTCGACCCCCTTTAACAGTACGGTGTTTCCTATGACTCAAGAAAGAGAAAATGAAATTACGAAAACAAAAGTCTTCACGCTTCAAGTTTTTCGAATGAATACCAAGTCTTCAGGCTCACACCAATTTCTTCACTTTCAAAGTCTTCAGAAAGTCTTCAGAAATCCAAAGTCTTCAGTCAAAGAACTTCATTTTTAGGGGTCGACTTTCTCTGTAAATATCAAACTCCTCATAGACTTATAGACATGTGTACACTCACAAACGCATCAGTCCCTTAACCTATAAGTTTTCAATACACCAAAATCACTAAGAGGCACTAGATGCACTTACAATGCCCTTCCACACATTCCATATGACATAGAGTAGATGAGCACGTCAAAATATGTGTCGTCGGTCTCTTTGGGATATCCTTGTGCACTTGGAGTTTTTATGGTCCTAGGCTAGAGCAAATATTTGGTCGTGCAAAAAGATAAAAAAATGTGCCCCTTACCATCTAGCTGGCAAACCTGGACAGAAGAACGGACGAAGAAGGTGGTCACTTGGTTATCACCTAGAGGAGCAAATACAAAAGCTTGCACGTGTGGAAGAGGAACACCAAAAGTAGTGTGATCATCTCAATTGGTGCTCAGCTGTCACAAGTGCTCGATTCATCCCTCCAATCCAACCAGTGGGTCATTTCGAAGGCCAAGGAGCCCGAGGCACACATTTGTGCTTTTCATCTGGATTTACTTGGCACAATTAGGGCCTTCTCCCTCGCAGATGATATTTGGGATCTGAGAGGACATATTCAAGAGAACAAGTCATCATGTATCACTTTTAAGCTAGAGGATTTAGATGAGGTCATGAGCAACATGAAGACTAGTACCGTAAAAGGCTTGAACTACCTAGCAATTATTTTCATCAAAAAATTATGAGGAATTCTAAAAGTTCTAGTGATTGGCATTCTCAACAACTTTGTCCAAGGGTTTGTTCATACGTCTAGGCTTAGTTTTGGAGGTTTTCACAAGGTGAAATGCAAACAACATGAGGCAATTCGACTCTAATGCTCTGATTTTGTAACTTTTAAGTCTGTTGCCAAAGCATTCACAACTTTTTGTCTCCTCTAGTGCACAATATCATTAGTTGCCAAGGAGTGTTTCTTAGAGGTAGACAAGTTTTGGAGGATATCCTTTCTCTGCATTAGATTATCCATGAACTCAAATCAAAGAAGCTAATGGGAGTTTGCTTAACCCAATCCTAATAAAGCATACAATCAAGAGGTATGAGACATGGAGATCCCTTGTCTATCCTCCTATTTGATTTGGTTGTCCCTTCCTTTGCTTCCATTTGGATGTCGCTAAGGTGGCTGGCCATTCCTTGGTGTTATCTTGCATATGATCCATGGGGGCATAAAATCAAGTTTCACAAGAGTGAAGCATTGATATTTTTATAGTGATGGGGGGCAAGGAGTATGAGAAACATAACATTGCAAACAACTACAAATTTTCCCAGTTCCCAGTTTCATACCTAGAGATCCCAATAAGCAACAAGAAATTAGTAGCAACAAAATGGGAAAATAGATCAAGATGTTTTAGCGGGGTTGATCCATGTCGAGGACAATTTCCATCCTTGGGTGGGAAGTTGATCTTGACTACCTCTTGTCCTCTAGCTTGCCGCTTTTATTATTTGTTTGTTTATTCTTTTGGATGGCCTTCATGGCTGACAGGCTTCTTCCATACTAATTCCATGTATAAGAAACTCTGCTAGGGCATGATGCATAATAAATACTGACGGGTTTGGAAAGTGTTGGTTACTCTTAAGATTATCCATGGCATTTCATTTAGGGGATGTTTGCCTTCTTGACCATATTTGGAAGTGACCGGGCACAAGCTCCGAGCAATTGTGCTCTTTGTGAATCCCCTAAAGATGATATACACATTTTTAAGCACACAGCTATCAAGTTTATGTGGAGTTGTGTGAGGGAGCTTTTGAAGCGTGATTAAACCCCTTCCTGTTTGGTGATTTCGTTACTTCAAGTACGGGCGCCATGTGTCAAAGCTGTGGAATCATCTAGACATGCTTTGGAGTGCACATTTGCACTCTGTGGAATATTAGAAACAAGTTGACCACATAGTAGGTCAGGGGCAGACCCACATTGAGGGCCTAAGAGCCCACTTGAGATATGAAATGCCAATAGCACTTCTTTGCAATTTTAGCAAAAAAAAATCTAAAATTATGCCCCTATAGTTTACCCCTACTCAGGACAGTTTCTAGGCCCCCTCCTGGAGTAGGTGATCCTTAAGGACCCAAATGGGTGCTTGTTTAAAATGACACTTCTTCTACAACACAGGACACCATCTGGGAAGAAGGATATAACACTTTTGGGAGCGGCAACGACGGTGATCAAGGTTTTGCACCCGTTAATTAGATTGGTTGGGGATCAATCTTGGACCCAGTCATGCGTGTGGTGTTTGTTGTATCAAACCTTTGGATACTTTGTCTAACCACTCCGTTGTTTTGGGATGTAATCGTTAAATTGTTGGATTTAGTGCATCGTTCGGGTGTTTGTACGATTTAGATGTTGTCCGTTTGATGCTTTATATATATAGTCAAGTGATAGCATATTATCTATAAATTGGCAGACATAGTCATATGGGCCCCTCCCCAAGCAGTGGCGGAGCTTGGGCTAAAATCTAGGGATGAGGGGACAATATGTGTTTTGGGCTGATTTTGCTTGAGATATGGACCAAATACTAAGGGGTATTCCAGAAAATTTTCATGGGCTGGGGTGTGGGGGGGGGGGGGGGCAACGGGCCAGGTTGGACCCTGAGAAGCTCCGTCACCGTCTCCAAGGATAAAGAAAGTTCATTGTAAAGATAAAGATTTTGCTGTCGTGGACAGGCCAAGAAAAGAGCTTGCACTTGGGCTCAGCCATGGCGTGCTGGATCTTGTCGGCATCAAATTTTAGGTGGCCCCCCTAAAAAAAATCAAATTTCGGGTGGCATCCGTGAAACTGAATGTTGTAGGCCGAACTCAAAATAAAGACGGTTCATTGTAAAGATTTTGCTATGGATGACGAGCCAGGAAAAGAGCTTGCACTTGGGCACGGTCATGGCGTCCTAGATCTTGTCGGCGTCAAATTTCGGGTGACATCCGTAGAACTGAATGCTGTTGTAGGCTGAACTTGCAGAAATTAAACGCAGGAGTGATATTCTCCCTTCTTACCTGTGAGACTCCGTGATACAAGAGACCACAGTAGTACCTGCTGCAGTGCACTGCACGTGAGCCCTCTTTGTTTGTGTAGATATGAACAGATCAACACTTTTCAAGACCTGGATTCTTAGTGTAGAGCAGCGGTGGTGGCGACCAAGAAGAGTCGACTGCTAATACGGAGGTTTGACCGCATGAAACTCTGCAAGGAAAGTACAGCGCCTCGCCTAGAAGTCATGAACAGATCGCACAGGCACATCGAGCAGCAGTAATGTGAATCAGGACACTCGCTTCGTTTGCACGTAACATGCATTATGGAGCCCTAGCCCGAGCGTACGTCCCGGTGCACCGCGCATCCATGCATGCATGCACGCACGCGCGCATGGCTGGGCTAATCGGGATGGCTCCGCGGCTTGCTCTGTGAATCTGTGATCGCTGCCCTCTCGTTCTCCGCTGCCCGCCTCGTTCCGGGCTGCTGCACGGTTGTTTTCGTCCCGTGTTTCCGTCGGCGTCGTTCAACGAGTGCGGTGGTGGAGTGAGAGCTACTCATCCCGTTTCGGGGTTCTCCGGCCCGGTCTGGGAACCGGAGAGCCCGGCATGCATTATGATGGCTTGGTGTAGCGTAGCGTCCCATGTTTGACACGTACGTACGGTACATTTGGAGTACTAAATAATCATGGCTTAAGTCATGGACTACACACAGTCAAAGACGCGGCGAAGCAAGACATAAACTGTATATCTCGAAGCTGAAAACCTTGAGCCGACCACACCTAAACCACCCAATATTACCAGTTCCTCCTGTAAACTCATTCCCATTAAAGCATCTACAGCCGGACCTCTCAAATACGTCTCAAATGTCCATAGTTGTGGACAAACACTCGGGCTGATCGGCACCCTTCATATCCAGCCTAAAGATAAGATGGATATGAGGCAGCCCGAGCGCGTCTGGCATGTCAGCCCGGCCCACCACTGGCCCACCCTGACCCCACAAAATCCCCTTCCGGAGCAAACCCTAGCTCACTTCACCGTTGGCGAGGCGGATCTGCACGGGCTGCCCAATCTGCTCCGCCCGCCCAACGGGCTCCTCCACCTCCGGTCGCTGCTCCGTGCGGGCCGGGTTCTAGTGCATGCTCCACGCGGGCTGGGTTCTAGTGCATGCTCCGCGCGGGCTGGGTTCTAGTGCCTGCTCCGCCGTCGTCGCGGATGCAGACTCCGGAGTCGGAGGCACACGCCGCCTGCCGCGAGAAGCAGAGGGCAAGGGAGATGGGGGGGGGGGGGGTCTGACACGGCTGCGCAGTCCGCCCGCCGCCGCCGCATGATGTCGTTGCCCGACGAGGAGGAGTGTCTCCTCCAGTGGGTGTACCGTCGGTCACTTACCACGGCGGAGACGGACGCCCGACGGCTCCGGAGGATCAACGCCAAGCAGCTCCGGCTCGGCATTGAGCAATCCGAGCGGGAGGCGGCGATGATGGCCAAGCTCAAGCTCAAGCGCAAGCAAGACCACATCGTCCGGCGCTTGCAAGGCTACATTGTCATCTCCTCCTCCTCCTCCGACGGGTCCAGCTCCGACGTCGACCCACCTCCTGCTGCGAAAGCCTACAGCAGCGCCGCCGATCGGAAAGGCAAAGGGCCGGCAAGGAAGTGGTGAAGCTCACCCTCTCCTTTTATATAATCTAGTTCTAGTATGTATTTACAATGTGTCGGATCGTTGAACTGTGTAAACTATGCCTGTTCGGTGATCTTTTGGTAATGTTTATGTAAATTATGCCTCTTTGATATTGGTTTATATGTCCATTTTCTGTCGATTTTGATGGTTTGGTGATCTACGTACTATGTTGCATGAATTTGTATGGATATAGAATCCCGGATATGAGATATGCTGGTGTGGAGGCGCGGATTTAGAAAGTGCCCTGGATGCGCTTTTGAAGGGTCGGATTTGCAAAGTCTGGTTGTAGACGGTTTTATTGTCCATTTCAAGCCGGCAAATGTTCAAACAGAAAATGCATTTATGTTGCAATATGTATGACATCTGTGCTCACGGCTCAGTATCTGATAAAAAAACAAGAGCGGTAGTGGAGAAATGTTATGTCCTTGTGGTATATTTATCAATATCTGCTTTTCTTTTCCCTCTCGCAAGATGTTAGGGAAAGCCTTCCTCCACTCGATCTCCGTTGGTGAGTCCGTGGATTCGCCTTTCCTCCGCCCGCCACTCCGGCAGGCCAGTGGCGGGAAGGGGATTTCTGGTGACTCGTCTCCGGCTAGTAGATAGGTAGGGTGTAAGTTCGCACAGGGGCGGCGTTTGGACGGATGGCGGCGGTCCTTTTTCGAGTCAGTCTTCCGGGCTCCGATCCTTCTTAAGTTCATCCGTTGGGATGGATTAGACTGAGCTCCGGCGTAGATTCTTGTCAGCTCCTCTAGGCGGGGAGGTTAGGGTTTCTCGCCATGCGTACGTAACGGCGATATTTGATGTCAAATTCTCCAGATTGATATAAGGATTCAACGGCGATGACTACGGCTCCGGAACGCCTGTTCTTAGGGGCACGTGAACGAAGACTTCCTGAATGTTATCGACAAAGTCTTTTCGGCTCCAGTATGGGAGCCGGGACAGCGGCACATCGGCAGCTCATTCTTGCAGTTGCAATGGTCGTTTGGTGGTCCATGGACCTCGATGTAATTTTTATTATGTTTGAGGTTTTTTTATTTCAAGTGAATCCTTATAATAAATCTGATCTTTTTTTTTACCTGGAACACCATGCATTTCAATTAACCAGTGGACACGGTTAAATCACCAGCCACGGCACTGAGTACATCAGGAGGTAAATCATTGAGCCAAATACGCTCACTACCCCTCACCATCCTATAACCAAAACTAGCTAGTTTATGCGCAGGCAAATTACATCTGATCTTTTGGAAAAGAAAAGTTCGTTGAGAAAAGCTGAGAACGGTTTGAGCCGTTTTCCGGGCTCGAACTTTGCCAAAAACGCCAAGTTTACCTGGGCCCGAGGGAGCCACTGTCCCACGTCCCAGGCCACACGTGCACGGGGGCAACGGACGAGGTGCCAAGCTCGGCGTGCGACGCGGTTACACGCACAAACACGGCCTCGGCGCATCGATTGGCCGCGTAGGAAGGAAGAGTACAGAGGGATTAAATTGGGAGTCTGCACCCTGGAAACATGGGATCCTGGATGCTAAACAAACTTATTACAGAGGCCACGCGTACCGAGGGGCATGCGACGGAGGAGACTTGAACCGGAAGGGTTTGACCCCAGCCGCCCGACTAGACTAGGCAACATCAAACGAGAGGCCGCACGAGTGGGTTGGGTTGAGGCACACGGCCCGATCAACGGACAAGCACGACTGAGTAGGAGAGAGGCAGCTGCTGCGTCTGGCCCACTGGTCAGTGACCGACTCGACTCACTCCGTCGCCCGCCCGACCATTTCAGGACGCCATGATGTAGAACAATAGATGTTTTTTTCTTCGACGAACCGACAGGAGCGCTGCCTTTTCATTTAGACGAAAAAGATGATTTACATACAAAGATGGAGGTGATATATTTTTGAAGGGAACTACTTTTCGTTTAGACGAAAAAGACGGGGTTATGTAGGTGATAGGTTTTTGAAGGAATCTGCCTTTTCATTTAGACAAAAAGAAGTTTTTGAAGGAATCTGCCTTTCCATTTAGACGAAAGAGATGGTTATGTGTGAAGCTGACAAAACACCGAAGAACACTACTGATGCAGTAATCCATTGCAAATCTGTAGAACAAGTGTACAGATGCACCCATCAGTAAGGTCTTCAGTAGTTCGTCACCGGCAAGAGGCCAGTGAGTCGCACTCGTGGATGGATGCAGCAGCACTCCTAGTAGAAAAGAAAAGAACTGCGTGGATATCCACGAACCGACTCGTAGCACAGAGGTTTGACCCTAAGACCATCTATAATCCCCTATTACTAGCAGTGACCTCCCAACATCATTTAATTCCAAGGTCCTTGCACTGTTGGGTGCTCGGAGGACAGGGTCTGCAAAAAACTTGGGTCCATGGGATTTTGGGTTTCATACTTTCTTTTTCTCTTCTCTCTCTGGTTGGTGGTGAAGAATGAGGAGGCTACACTTGGATCCACGCAGGATTTTCGCATCAATGTCTGTAGAAGTTCCCCGT
Source organism: Triticum aestivum (assembly GCF_018294505.1). Taxonomy (NCBI): domain Eukaryota; kingdom Viridiplantae; phylum Streptophyta; class Magnoliopsida; order Poales; family Poaceae; genus Triticum; species Triticum aestivum. The sequence continues at coordinate 543,695,199 of NC_057809.1, read as the reverse complement.
GATGCGCCCAATGCTGCACGAACGGGCAGGTCTGGATTTTTCCGGTTAAAGTATGGTGGCATGTGATTATGATGGTGGCCTAGTGACAGTGAGGCATCTTCATTTTTCCCATACCTTGGCTTCTTTCACCTTAGCAGCTGTAGCCCCATGCATGATGCATCCATGGTGCAAACATCAGATGCATAAGATTTATCACATGCCAGAATACTGCATTTAGAAGAGTAACCGATTTTGTCGAGAAATGTGATACAAATTATACACAAATATACTCCCTCTATCCAGAAATACTTGTCGAATAAATGGATTAAAAACGGATGTATCTTGAACTAAAATATGTCTAGATACATCCATTTCTCCGACAAGTATTTTTGAACGGAGGGAGTATAATGTATAAAGGATGACAACTAACCTTTGCTTGGAGCTGGAATTGGTTGCACAGGTGAAATAGTCAAGAGAGGTGTGCATCTAGTCCATACCAATGGATGTGCTGTTACAGACAAACGTAGGACTTTCAGAGTAGTGACAACCGAATGCGTACAAAGGTAGTTAACCCCCCTTGGCTGTAACACATCAGCAACTAATACTACATCACTATCCATAGAGTAAACTAATGACTGAGGCCAGATTTAACTCAGGTTTGACCATTCACATGCTTACAACAGCCAGAGACATTAGCATCTTTTCAATGGGACAGATAAGTAATTTTACCGGATATGACTCGTCTTTTTGGCTCCATTCTAGGAATGAGAAACGTGCAACTACCAAGGTGAGTGATCGGTATTTCCCTCGTTCTTTTCTTTGATTAATGATTACTGAAAATACAGGTTCATAAACATCAGTTTCCTCATTCGGAACTTTTTTATTCTTCTATTTTCTGTCAGGGGCAATGTTCAAATTAGGAGCACGCAAATTGAGCAAATGCATTCAAATTCGTAAGCAATATCCTTTGACTCCCATTTTCGCTACCGTTTAGCAGTTATCCTTAAAACATAAACTATAAAGGTGAGAGAGAAAAAAAGATAAGAATGAAAGGGAAAAGGCATGATTTGGAAGGAATTTTTGGATCAGGAGCGGGATCAAACGTGGGGAGGGGATATAGATGTTGATACCAATGTAAAATATAGTTGGTGTCAGAGGGAATTACACTCCCAGTGTTCCAATATAAAACTGTACTTACTTGGAATTTGGAAGTCTCTTGATGTCTTGGGAATTGTTACTTACTACACATCAACTATGGACAAGGAAGCCACAATAAAAAACATTAAGCTAGCAATCTAGTGAGCTAGTAGATTATTCTCTCAGAAGACATAATTATAAGCAGTAACACATATGTCTGAACTATGTCAGATGCAAAGCAACGTTAATTAACTAATTGCTAAGTAATCTAAAGAATGCTAATCCCAAAATGGCAGCAGAATTTGTACAGTTCATTGAGATCCTCGTCATGGAGTAAAGACCAAAGAGACCCTATAACAAGAGTTCAACGACAGGTGTATTCTAAAGATCTGCTATAAGAGCCTGTTCTTGCGTGTGTGCAAAGGTGTGAACAATAAGCCGAATAGCGGGAAGGAAGACCCTACAAAGGGAGCAGCTAAGAGAGCTAAGTGCAAGTCTGGGACTTAAGCTCGAGCTTCCTTCTCTCTTTAAGTAGCTGCATACCATAGTTCCCTCATAGTTTTCCTGCTTGCTTTGCTTGATAAAGAACAGGCAGTGCTTAGAGCTAGGTTGTTTAGGTTAGTTCAATCTTGCGTTCAAGTCATCGAGCGTGATCCCTCTTCCACCTCCGTGATCAGTAGAAACCCAAATCCTTAGCTAGTTCCTGTCCAGTAAAGTCTCACCTAACACATCAGTCATTAGGGTTTAGTACGCTGCTGATAACTAGGGCTAAGGTTAGCTTTGATTGGGCTAGTTACTTAGCATCCAGCCACCGGTTTGTTTTACGGTGGTAAGGATATGGAGGAGATCAGGAGTGATGACATGGAGAAGCAAGATGAAGTTATGTTACCTGGCTTCAGGTTTCATCCAACTGATGAAGAGCTCGTCAGGTTCTACCTCAAGAGGAAAATCCAGCAGAAGTCTCTTCCGATTGAGCTTATCAGGCAGCTAGACATCTACAAGTTTGATCCATGGGATCTCCCAAGTAAGCTTCTATAAACCCCTTGTGAACTATCTTTTGCTTCTCTGCACAGACCAATAAAGAGCTATGAAGCCTTTCTATTCTGCAATAAGAACATTACTTGCTCATATATCTTCTCTCCGCATGACCGGGATGAAGCATACATGCTCCATCTTGTTGGTACTTTGTAATTGAGTACATATTTTCTTTTCCCACTGGTTTAACAAGAGAAAACTCTGTCAATATTACATGCATATTTTGGTTAGTTGTCTATTTGAGGTTGTGCTACTGCATAGGGTTTTTTCCACCTCTTTTCTAGTGTCCACGAGTAGACAGCACCCATATATATATGATGAAGCCAAAGAAATTTTAGGGTTAAACCTGGGGAAAAGGCTTACCCGTGTAATTATCAGGATTGGAATAACTACTAACTACAGTAAATAACTGCATGCACCTTGACCCATATGATGTTGAGAAACTTGGCACATGATATCCCATCTTCGAGTTTACATGATCCTACTACTGTAGGTGCTTACTGAATATGTCTTCTAGTGGTTCATCATGTTAAGGCTGAATAGTTGATTTATAAGTTTCAAAGTTGGTTTCTCCATGGTTAATAAGTCCTGCAGGCATGATTCATGTGTATATCTCACTATTATTTCTTGACCATGATTGCACCAAACAGGGCATAGGATTTTTTTTTAGGCTAACTGGCAGGTGTTCTGCCTTTTCATTAAGATTAGGAGAGAAACAGGGTATTACAAGAGGAGCAGGGGGACAGGGCATAGGATTAAGTTAACTGATCTTTGGTTATACACTGAGTTGCTTAATAGACGCCGTGAAACTTCTTTTTGCTCACGCTTACTTACCAAAACTTTTATTTTTCTCAATGAAGAACTAGCAAGCACTGGAGAGAAGGAGTGGTATTTCTACTGCCCAAGGGATAGGAAGTACCGGAACAGCACAAGGCCTAACAGGGTGACCGGAGCAGGCTTCTGGAAGGCCACCGGAACCGACAGACCAATCTACTCCTCCGATGGAAGCAAGTGTATAGGCTTGAAGAAGTCTCTCGTCTTTTACAAGGGTAGAGCAGCCAAAGGTGTCAAAACAGACTGGATGATGCATGAGTTTCGGCTGCCATCACTCACCGACCCTTCATTGCCGCAGAAGAAGCCACTGGAGAAGACCATTCCACCAAATGTAAGCAACTCGCATGCTGCAACTTTGAGAGAAAATAGCTCTGAATTTTTCACTGAACATGTGAACTTGAATGCAACTTATGTAGGATGCCCCCTAAATCTTGAAGAACATTGCTGCTACGTTAAAAATACATGTCTTTCAAACATTACACTAAGATAACTTGCAATATATTTCTTTCGGAAAAATATAAGGACTGCAAAACTGCAAATGCCTGCAGATATATAAATAGCACAATGCAAATGTTCAGAATATAGTGAATTTTATTATGTCAGACATGGATTCGCTTAATCTTTCCTCTCTGTTATAAGTGTAAGATATTGTTTACCTTTCACAAGAAAATCACTAACCGACATATTTTCTTTCCATTTTCTCCTCATGAGCAGGATTCGTGGGCAATCTGCAGGATTTTCAAGAAAACCAACGCCACAGCGCAGAGGGCGCTCTCACACTCATGGGTCTCTCCTCCATTACCCAACACAAATGGGGCCTACATACCTCCCCACTTGCAGACCACACACAGAAGTCGACACACCTCAGAGAACACATCGTCCGCAATGACCAACATCATCTCCTCCAACATCCAGTTCAGCAGCAGTGGCTATTTTCCATCGATAATTTCCTCCTGTCAGAGCACTCTCAACATCATTGACAGCATAAGCAGGCCAGCTACATCCATAGTTCTCCCACCATCAGATGCAGAGCACCAGGCCATGAGTATCCTGTCGGCAATTCCGCTTGATCTTCCGGCTGGGATGGACATTGCATCGATGGTTATGAACGCGTCACCCATCACATTCTCCAACATGGACAGATCAGCCCCCATGAACATTGAGTTTGCGCAGCCGCAACAATGCAACAACAACAACATGATCAGCAGATGCGTGGTCGACCTGCCTGATATCGGCAACAACGTCGGCGGAGCTCCACGGTCCATGAATTTCCCATTCAACAACCTGCAAGGGCCGCTTTCTGATGACTGGAGAGCGACCGTGCCTTGGGACTCGCTCCCTTGCACCACCGAGGCCTCGACGAATTACCAGCCGACCAAATGCTACACTTAGTTTGTACTCTGTAGCAATGTAGATTTGATTTTAGAGTGCAGTAGAGAGCAGTACCTACCTCCATCTGCTAGTATTACTGTTAGCATGAAGAGGTATTAGAGTTTCGTTCTGTTAACAGTGAAGCTAACAGAACTAATGTGTGCTACAATGTAATAGGATGAATTCGTGCAACTAATCACCCTTCTGTGCAACGTAGGAGCTGTTGTAGGTTGTAGCCGTGCCCTGTGTAAACATAGCTCAGCTCCAATTTTGTCCATAGTTGCATGTACTGCAGAATTGTGCTATTTATGGTTTCTGAATGAACTGCCTAATCTGATCGTCTTCGCTTCTTTTTCCCCCAGTTTTGAGATAAATGGAGGGTTGTCGGTGCACGTACCTTTGTGTAAAAGGATCACTGGTATAGGAAGAAACAGCTCGCTTAGTCCGCTTCCCTGACAACAAGGTCGTCCGTCGTGCGCCCAGTAGGACTTGGCTCTGAACCGGCGGCGAATCGTACGGACTGGTCAGTCCACGAAGCCTCCCGCGTTGCGCATCGGCGCCAGGCAGTCTCGGTGGGGCATTTCGCCGAACGAGCGGTGCGCGTTCCCCAGGCACGGCTTTGTGGCCTGCTATGTACTTATGCAGGGAAGTTCGCGGAATGGCGGCCGCACCTGTCACTTGCTCGCATTGAATCTGCGGTCTCGACGGAGTACACGAGAGTTTTTGACGTTTGCGGCGGCCGGCAGATGATGGAAGAGCGGTTGCCGCTGCCGGCCCTGCTGCTAGAGGCTGCGGACATTTTGACGTTTCAGATTAGCACCAGGCCGTTCTCAAAAACAAAAGGATTAGCACCAGGCCGCCAGGAATTTACGGCTTACTTTGGTTCAGATAATGGTCCGAAGTCTACTACAGGCCGGCTTTAGACCCATGCGAGAATGATCGACCTGGTCACGAATCTGCAATGCTAAAAAAATCACGAATCTGCCAAAGTGCTAGCCCTGCCCATCAAACGCGAGCATGAATCTGATAAAATTCGTGATTTGGAAAAAGTTCATGCAGGTAGTGATTTGAAAATCACTATTCCACCTTTTAGGTATCATGAAAAGTGATCCCTGTGAAGATCGTGCATTTCAGTTCATGATATAATATAACTAAATTGGATAGACCTTTCACCTGTTTAGCTAAGAAAGAATAGATACAGAGATGAATAATACTAGATTGATATGAAGATCATGAGCTGCCCATAATGAAATCGCCAGTAGTAGTGAATATCTCCTTCTCTAATCCAAGATTGGAGAAAGAAGATCTAAGCAAATCTTTTAAAAATATCATGAGTTTGAAAAAAATTACAAATTTTAAAACAATTCAAAAAAATAGTTTACAAATTTTAAAAAGTTAGTAAATTTGAAAAAGTTCATAAATTTTAAATAGGTTCCGAAATATTAAAGAGTCATTAATTTGAAAAGGTTCAAAGATTAGAGCAAAAACAAAATTTAAAAAGTTATCAAATTTTAAAATACATTCACACATTTAAAAAAACATTTTTGTCAGTTTCGTCATTAGTTGTGTCATACTACTTAATTTTGCTACTAAAATCTCAACTACTAAAAAATGCCACTCAGCATTGGTATCGTCTGGTCAAATTAATGATCCATGTGAAGATCATGCATTTCAGTTCATGATATAATATAACTACCACCTTTAGGTATCGTGAAAAGTGATCCCTGTGAAGATCGTGCATTTCAGTTCATGATATAATCTATCTATCTATCTATCTATCTATCTATCTATCTACTATTTACTACCCATATAAAAGCACGAGAGGGCGGAGAACCAATACATCTCAGCCGTCTAATGGAGAGATCTGACGATCAAAATCATCTCAATGTTTAATGTTTAGCATCAACCACGCTGTTAGTGTATGGTTAAGCCACTAAACTTTCCTCCACGCAGCAACTCACGCCCTCCGCTTAATCCTCCTCTGCCCCGCTGCATCCGACGCGCCCAGCCGCTCCTGCCCCTCCGCCCCCACTCCTGGCTCCGCGCTCGGTCGCCCCTGCTCCCCGTCCGCCCTTGCTCCTCTACCACAGCCAACACTCCTCCATCAGTGCCCGCCACGCCCGGCCTCCCCCGACATCCGCGCCCGCCCGGCCGCCCCTGCTCCCCCGCCAGTGCCCGTTCCAGACGCCGCCTTGCGCGCCCCCGCGCCCGGCCGCCCCCAGCGCGCGTTCGCTCCACGCCTACCCGCGCACGTCGCCGACGGCCCTCCATGCCTCCCACGACATGCTCATGGAGCTCTTTCTGCAACAAATCCCTCACCAATTGGAGCGCCAAGGAAGCCCATATCCTTTCTCGTAAGTAATCATCATCAATAAAGAGCGACCCGCAAAAAAATCATCAATAAGGAGCGAGTATTAATGCTCAGTTATGTGCTTGTACTGATTTCTTCACTTCCCCATGGATTTACCTTCACACAGATGAATAATCATCATCCACCTGCATCTCCATTATGATCAAAAGAATGTTCTCCATTTAAGGACCTGACAATCACGCCTAATCATGGGAATGCAAATGCCCTAGGTGAAAATCTGCGAGAACAACTGAATTGGGGTCAAAATTGGGATGCCCAAGTGTCTGATGAGAAGATAATGGAATACAACAGGAAGCGACCTACAACCCTCTCCATTGCCCAAAGTAATCTAAGCTAGAGGAATTCTTATTAATGCTGATGACGTTCTACGGCAACACGAGGACGCTGGACAGGTGGTGGCACGTCATGGGTCTCGGCTACAACCAGCACGTCAGGCCCGAGTGAAAGATCGTGGATGTCGCCTAGAGGGGGGGTGAATAGGCGTTTTAAAATAATTACGGTTTAGGCTTGAACAAATGCGGAATAAACCTAGCGGTTAATTTTTCAAGCACAAAACCTACAACAACTAGGCTCACCTATATGCACCAACAACTTATGCTAAGCAAGATAAACTACTAGGTGATAACAAGATATATGACAAGAAACAATATGGCTATCACAAAGTAAAGTGCATAAGTAAAGAGCTCGGGTAAGAGATAACCGAGGCACGCGAAGACGATGATGTATCCCGAAGTTCACACCCTTGTGGATGCTAATTTCCGTTTGAAGCGGTGTGGAGGCACAATGCTCCCCAAGAAGCCACTAGGGCCACCGTAATCTCCTCACGCCCTCGCACAATGCAAGATGCCGTGATTCCACTAAGGGACCCTTGAGGGCGGTCACCAAACCCATACAAATGGCAACCCTTGGGGGCGGTCACCGAACCCGTACACTCTGGCAACCCTTGGGGGCGGTCACCTGTACCCGTCAAATTGCTCAGGGCGATCTCCACAACCTAATTGGAGACCCCGACGCTTGCCCGGAGCTTTACACCACAATGATTGAGCTCCGAACAACACCAACCGTCTAGGGCGCCAAGGCACCCAAGAGGAACAAGCTCTAGGGTGCCCAAACACCCAAGAGTAATAAGCTTCTCAAATTTCACTTCCACGTATCACCGTGGAGAACTCAAACCGATGCACCAAATGCAATGGCAAGGGCACACGGAGTGCACAAGTCCTTCTCTCTCAAATCCCACCGGAGCAACTAATGCTAGGGAGGAAAATGAGAGGAAGAACAAGAAGGAGAACACCAAGAACTCCAAGATCTAGATCCAAGGGGTCCCCCTCACATAGAGGAGAAAGTGATTGGTGGAAATGTAGATCTAGATCTCCTCTCTCTTTTCCCTCAAAAACTAGCAAGAACACATGAAGGGATGAGAGTTAGCAAGCTCAAAAAAGGTCAACAATGGGGGCAAAAACGAGCTCAAGAGATAGGGTTCATTGGGGAAGAAGACCCCCTTTTATAGGAGGGGGGAAATCCAACCGTTATGTGCTCAGCCCGCACACGAGCGGTACTACCGCTCCTGGTCCCGGTACAACCGGGACTCATAGTATACGTGCAGAACCATATCAGGCGGTACAACCGGGCGACCAGGCGGTAGCACCGGTTGAGAAGAACAACAGGAGCAACCGCCCAGCCACCGCTCAACCACCGCATAGGAACAGAAGGGAGTCACCCCTGAGTGCGGTAGTCGAGCGGTACCGGGCCGGTGCAACCGCATGGCCTTGAGCGCTCGGGCGGCTAAGTCCTGAGCGGTAGAACCGCTCCAGACAGCGGTGGTACCGGTACGACCGGACCAACCGGGCCACCACCGCCCGAGTACCGCATGAAAACAGAGGCCTGACTGGTACTTGGGCGGTGCCTGGCCGGAACAACCGCCCAAGTCTTTGCTGAGCAAGATGGCGGTACCACCGCCCGGAAGCAGCGGTACAACGGTTGAGAGCTTCAAGCGGTACTACCGCTGGGGCTCGTGGTACTACCGCTGGGACCAGACAAAAACCACTTCCAAGAAAATAAGAACTGCCATAACTTCTGCATATGAGCTCCGAATTGAGCAAACTCAAGCTTGTTGGAAACAAGACGACGAGTAGCATCAAAACAACGACTGGTAATAGTAAGAAGAGGAAGGGGAGGTATGCCTAACAAAAAGAGGAGTGAAACCTCCAACCGAGAAGAATCGGCAAAACCTCCAACATCGAAAACATCATAGAAGATGCATGCGAACTCCGTTTTCGATGAACTCAAGCTTGTCATCAAGATGACCATAAGCTCTAAGACTCACAAAGAGAACCAAACAAGAACCAAGAAAGATGATGTAAGGATGCAATGGTTTGAGCTCTCTACGAACGATACGATCAAGCTACTCATCGAGAGCCCCCCTTGATAGTACGACAATCGATCCTATAACCCGGTCTCCCAACTACCATCATGAGACCGGTAAAATAGAAAACCTATCAAGGGCAAACCTTTGCCTTGCACATGGTCCACTTGAGCTAGATGATGACAAGCTTAACTCCCTCAAGTTGGACCACCTTTCTTGATTGTGTTGACTCGATGAAGACTAGTTGATTGCTCCCCCATACTCCACTATGGGTGAGCCACTCTTCCGCACATCTTCACAAGTCCATTATCACCACAAAGGACGGCAAGCTTCAAGCATTTGATCTCTTCATGATGCTCCACTTGAACTTGCACACCGCAACCTAACCCCACAAAGACCTCTCACGAAGACCATGGGTTAGTACACAAAGCGTAATTGACAATTCTTACCATAGCATGGGATCACTTGATCCCTCTCGGTACATCTTCTGCGCTTTGTGAGTTGATCAACTTGATTCACTCTTGACTTAGTCTTGATCAACCTTGAACCTTTCCAATTCTCTTCATTTGAATGATGTCTTGAAGGTAGACATGAATGATCACACAATCTTCTTCTTCAAGACATGCTTGCAATAAGCTCAACTCTCACATGACCAATCTTTGGATAATTCCTTGAATAACACCTTGGTCGACACAAACTCTCCTTGAAATCAACACATGCACTCTAAGAAAATCCTATGGACAAAACCTTCAAATATAACTCAAGGAAACCATTAGTCCATAAAGATTGTCATCAATTACCAAAACCAAACATGGCGGCACCGCATGTTCTTTCACCGAGGACATTCGGGGAGCCGCGGTGATACACTTCAACGGCAACTTGAAGCCATGGCTCGACGTCGCCTTCAACCAGTACAAGCATCTCTGGACAAAGTACGTGGACACCGACATGGAGTTCCTCACGCTTTGCAATTTCAGGCTCTGAATTCTGGAGAGTCCAGACGTACTGTAGCTCTGAACAGAGTTTTGGTTTCACCGTTTTTTCTTGGTAAATATAGGGGTCAGCGATTTGCCAACTTTTGGCACTTTCAACCTAAAGATGACATGTCTAGATGTTCCAACATTAATCAAACTCGACAGAGAGGACGCTGAAGTGTGCGATTCAAACTTGCTAGGCAGGATAAGCATCTGGCAAATGTTGTGAGTTTTTCTTTTTTTGTTAAACACAGGCAAAAGATTGGCCTCATCGATTAATTAAGTAGAAAACAAACCCAGTTGATTAATGAAAAATCAAGTGAATACTGATACAAACTAATAATATATGGACTACTCACAGAGCATGCAACTCCATACACGAACAATCAGCCCGACAATCATATCCAACAAGCAACAACCACCAACCACCTCGGTCGAAGACCGCGGACAACGCAAAATCCACGGAGACAAACCAGGCCATAAGGATAACCGAAGAGACTGACGGCCATCCATCAAGCAGTTGCAGACTTCTTTCCTGTGGTGCCATTCTTCTTTCGTTTGCTCCCGAGAGGCTCCTCCACAATCGTCTTGCCAGATCCAGGGCTAGGCGCCTCCAAATGTGCGAGCAAGGTGCGAAGCTCTATCTGGAAGAGAATCCCATCAACCTTGTCACACATACATGCCACCTGCCGATGTTCACGTGCGAGTGGGTGACCGCAACGTCGGAACCTCCATGGTCCACAAAGGCGAGCGGCTGGCTATGCTCCAATGATCAGGCGCAAACATACCGTCCACCTCAAGATCAACAACCACAAGTAGCACTGACACCATGGACTCAGACACATGACAAAGGTGAATCTTGTCCCTCACATGAGGTTGCCGGCGAGTCCACCTTCATATGCACCATAGACAGAGGCGAGTCAGGTCTCATGAAGGAAATATGCCCTAGAGGCAATAATAAAGTTGTTATTTATATTTTCTTATATCATGATAAATGTTTATTATTCATGTTAGAATTGTATTAACCGGAAACTTAGTACATGTGTGAATACATAGACAAAACAGAGTGTCCCTAGTATGCCTCTACTTGACTAGTTCGTTAATCAAAGATGTTAAGTTTCCCGACCATAGACATGTATCATCATTTGATGAACGAAATCACATCATTAGAAAATGATGTGATGGACAAGACCCATCCGTTATTTGATGCCTTCAACCAGTACAAGCATCTCTAGACAAAGTACGTCGACACCGACATGGAGTTCCTCACGCTTTGCAATTTCGGGCTCTAAATTCTGGAGACCTCTCAATAGAGTTTTGTTTCACCGTTTCTTCTTGCTGGGATTTCCACACAGTTGGGGAAACCCTATTTGCTGCATATAGTGGCAAAAAGTCAGAGCTTCGCACGAACGCCGACACATTTTTGTTTCTTTTCAGTGTTCTATTTCTGTTTTCTTTCTCTGTTCTTTTCTCTTCTCCCTTTTCCCTTCAAATTTAGTTTTCCTTTTTCCTTTTTTGTAAATACAATATTTTATAAAACAAATTATACCTTTTTCATAATTTCAATTTTTGTACATATTTTCAAAAAATATTAAGAATTAAAAAATTTATCTCCGTTTTGAAAAATATCCAGAACTTTAATTCTTCATTCTCGTTCCCAAAAAAATAAAATTCAAAAACTATTCCCAATTTTTCAAAAAATATTTGGGTTTCGCTAAGTTATTAGAGATTTCTAAAAAATGCATTTATTATTTTACAATTGCAGAAATATCTTTGTTTTAGTGAAATTTTCAAAAAGTAAAAATATTGTTTATGTTTAAAAAAATATTTTCTAAAATTGCCCTGAATGTTCAAATCATGTTCCCATTTCCAATCAAGAGGACAGGGGCAACCTTTGGAAAATCCTGCCCACACAGCCACACTGTTAGGCAAATTTTGAACATGCACGCACCACTAGCCAAAGCTAGTGCGACCAAACCAGAGCCACTACCACTTCCAAAAAAAAAAAAAAAACCAGAGTCACTAGCATTAGCGCATTAGTTTATCTTTAGTCCACTGAATACACTGGTTTATGTTCAGTAACGCAACTGAAGTTCTGAACCAAGCTCGCTGACAATGGGCTCGGATATCTGCCATGTCAGTTGGGCAATGGAGGCCGTCGCCGTCCGGCGACCGGGGCCTCACCACTCCGCTCACTGATCATCATCATCCTCCAAAGAGTCAAAGTGCCACCCCACCGGGCACACTGACAAAAATCCGGTCGCGGGACACCACAAGGAGTTGAACCCAACCAAACCCTCTAAACAAAAGCCCACCGGCGACGGCGTAGGGGAAACAGCGCGCGCGAAACGATCTCCTCGTCCACTCTCCGTTGCTCAGCGGCGTCCTTCTACTAGGCGCAGCTAGGAGATGGCCGGCGGCCGATCGCACGCGCCGCGCCGCGCGGCGTTCGCGGCGCTGGTCACGCTCCTCTTCCTCGCCTGCGTCTTCTTCTTCTTGTCCGCGACCACCATCACCACGGCGGTCCCCAACTCCCCGGCCTGGCGCCTGGCGGCCGTCCGCCGGCACGCGGAGGACCACGCGGCCGTGCTGGCGGCGTACGCGGCCCACGCGCGCCGCCTCAGCTCCGACTCCGCGTCCCAGACGGAGTCCTTCCTGTCCACTTCCTCGCGCCTCTCCGCGCTCTCCTCCCGCCTCTCCGTCTCCACGGTGGCGCTGCTGGAGAAGGAGGCCCGCGGGCACGTGAAGCGCGCGCGCGCCCTCGCCGCGGGCGCCAAGGAGGCGTTCGACACGCAGTCCAAGATCCTGAAGCTCTCCGACACCGTCTTCGCCGTCGGGCAGCAGCTCCTCCGCGCCCGCCGCGACGGCCAGCTCAACTCGCGCATCGCCGCGGTCTCCACGCCCAAGTCCCTCCACTGCCTCGCCATGCGGCTCATGGAGTCCCTCCTCGCCAACGCGTCCGCCGTCCCCGACGCCGACCCCGCCATCCCGCCGCCGGAGCTCACCGACCCGTCGCTGTACCACTACGCCATCTTCTCCGACAACATCCTCGCGGTGTCCGTCGTGGTGGCCTCCGCCGCGCGCGCCGCGACCGAGCCCTCGCGCCACGTCTTCCACGTGGTCACCGCGCCCATGTACCTCCCGGCCTTCCGCGTCTGGTTCGCGCGCAGGCCGCCGCCGCTGGGCGCGCACGTGCAGCTCCTCGCGGCCTCCGACTTCCCATTCCTCAACGCCTCCTACTCGCCCGTGCTGAGGCAGATCGAGGCCGGGAACAGGGACGTGGCGCTGCGGGAGCTCGACTACCTGCGGTTCTACCTCCCCGAGATGTTCCCGGCGCTGCAGCGGGTGGTGCTCCTGGAGGACGACGTGGTGGTGCAGAGGGACCTGGCCGAGCTGTGGCGCGTCGACCTGGGCGGCCAAGTGAACGGCGCGCTGGACACCTGCTTCGGCGGGTTCCGGCGGTACGGCAAGTACCTCAACTTCTCGGAGGCCGCCGTGCGGGAGCGGTTCAGCCCCAGCGCGTGCGCCTGGTCCTACGGCGTCAACGTGTTCGACCTCCAGGCGTGGCGCCGCGACCAGTGCACCGACCAGTTCCACCAGCTCATGGACATGGTGAGCTTGCCCACGCCTGAAACACGAACGATTTTGAGCTAGCTAGCTTGACGACGTGCTCTCCATTGTCTGTTTTGTTGCCATGGCAGAACGAGAACGGGACGTTGTGGGACGCGGCCTCCGTGCTGCCGGCAGGGCTGATGACGTTCTACGGCAACACGAGGCCGCTGGACAGGTGGTGGCACGTCATGGGTCTCGGCTACAACCCGCACGTCAGGCCCGAAGACATCCGGGGAGCCGCGGTGATACACTTCAACGGCAACTTGAAGCCATGGCTCGACGTCGCCTTCAACCAGTACAAGCATCTCTGGACAAAGTACGTCGACACCGACATGGAGTTCCTCACGCTTTGCAACTTCGGGCTCTGAATTCTGGACAGTCAGACGTAGCTCTGAACAGAGTTTTGGTTTCACCGTTTTTTCTTGGTATATATAGGGATCAGCGATTGGCACTTCCAACCTAAAGATTAAATCATGAGCACCCCGGTGTCAAACCAGACAATTGGATCGTACTTCTAACGTGCTTTAACATTTTCGACTCCATGCAATACATGAGCGTGAGACATGAATATAACACTATAGGTGGAATAGAATGTGATGATAGATCAATAAGGAGAAGTCAAGAGGAAGAAAGTCTCACATCAACTCGGCGGATCACCGGACTATGGAGATGCCCATCAATCGATATCAATGTTAGGAGTAGGGATTGCCATGCAACAGATGCACTAAGAGCTATAAGTGTATGAAAACTCAACGAAAACTAAGTGGGTGTGCATCCAACTTGCTTGCTAATGAAGACCTCGGGCATTTGAGGAAGCCCATCATAGATGAAGGAAATATGCCCTATAGGCAATAATAAAGTTGTTATTTTTGTTGGAGATATGTCCTAGAGGCAATAATAAATGTTATTGATTATCTCCTTGTTCATAATTATGTTTATGTTTCATGCTATAACTGTTGTGGTTCTTGAGTCTATAATAACCACGAGGCTCGGAGGAAGACTCATATGCACGTGTGGAATAATAGACGGTAAAATGTATTCCTAGTCTGGCCTCTATGACTAGCTCAAGTGTTGCATGATGGTTCTGTTTTCCTAATCATGGGCATGTCTATGCCAGCAACTTTAAGGGCACAATGTTAGAAGAACATTTGTGTTGAATCGACCCGGATTGATGTTTTGCTATGAGATACATCCATCACAAGTTTTATGGTTAATAACACAAAGATGGTTAATGCTTGCATAATTCCTTAGACCATGAGAGTATTGTTGGGGAACGTAGTAATTTCAAAAAAATTCCTACGCACAGGCAGGATCATGGTGATGCATAGCAACGAGAGGGGAGAGAGTCGTCTACGTACCCTCGTAGACCGTTAAGCGGAAGCGTTATGACAACGCGGTTGATGTAGTCGTACGTCTTCACGATCGACCGATCCTCAGTACCAAACGTACGGCACCTCCGCGTTCAGCACACGTTCAGCTCGGTGACGTCCCCGAACTCACGATCCAGTAGAGCTCGGGGAAGAGTTTCGTCAGCACGACGGCGTGGTGACGATGTTGATGAAGCTACCGCAGCAGGGCTTCGCCTAAACACCGCTACAGTATGACCGAGGTGGATTATGGTGGAGGGGGGCACCGCACACGGTTGAGAGAGATCTTTGTGATCAACCTGTGTGTCTCGAGGTGCCCCCTGCCCCTGTATATAAAGGAGCAAGGGGGAGGCCGGCCGGCCCTTGTTGGCGCGCCTAGGAGGAGGAATCCTCCTCCTAGTAGGAGTAGGATTCCTCCCTTTCCTACTCCTACTAGGAGGGGGAAAGGCAGGGAGAGAAAGAGAAGGAAAGGGGGCGCCGCCCCCCTTCTCCTAGTCCAATTCGGACAGGGGAAAGGGGGCGCGCTGCCTGCCCTAGGCCGACCCCTATCTCTTTCCCTTATGTCCCAACAAGGCCCATTAGCCCCGGGAGGTTCTGGTAACCCCTCCGGTACTCCGGTAAAATCCCGATTTCACTCGGAACTATTCCGATGTCCAAATGTAGGCTTCCAATATATCAATCTTTATGTCTCGACCATTTCGAGACTCCTCGTCATGTCCGTGATCACATCCGGGACTCCGAACTACCTTCGGTACATCAAAACATATAAACTCATACAACCGATCGTCACAGAACTTTAAGCATGCAGACCCTACGGGTTCGAGAACTATGTAGACATGACCGAGACACGTCTCCGGTCAATAACCAATAGCGGAATCTGGATGCTCATATTGGTTCCTACATATTCTACGAAGATCTTTATCGGTCAAACCGCACAACACTATACGTTGTTCTCTTTGTCATCGGTATGTTACTTGCCCGAGATTCGATCGTCGGTATCCAATACCTAGTTCAATCTCGTTACCGACAAGTCTCTTTACTCATTCTGTAATACATCATCCCGTAACTAACTCATTAGTTATCATGCTTGCAAGGCTTATAGTGATGTGTATTACCAAGAGGGCCCAGAGATACCTCTCCGACAATCGGAGTGACAAATCCTAATCTTGATCTATGCCAACTCAACAAGTACCATCGGAGACACCTATAGAGCACCTTTATAGTCACCCAGTTACGTTGTGACGTTTGGTAGCACACAAAGTGTTCCTCTGGTATTCGGGAGTTGCATAATCTCATAGTCATAAGAACATGTATAAGTCATGAAGAAAGCAATAGCAGTAAACAAACGATCAAGTGCTAAGCTAACGAAATGGGTCAAGTCAATCACATCATTCTGTTGGGGAACGTAGCATAAATTCAAAATTTTCCTACGTGTCACCAAGATCTATCTATGGAGTCATCTAGCAACGAGGGAGGAGTGGATCTACATATCCTTGTAGATCGCGCGCGGAAGCGTTCAAGAGAACGGGGTTGATGGAGTCGTACTCGTCGTGATCCAAATCACCGATGATCCTAGCGCCGAACGGACGGCACCTTCGCGTTCAACACACGTACGGAGCAGTGACGTCTCCTCCTTCTTGATCCAGCAAGGGGGGAGGAGAGGTTGATGGAGATCCAGCAGCACGACGGCGTGGTGGTGGAAGTAGCGGGATTCCAACAGGGCTTCGCCAAGCGCTGCGGGAGGAGGGAGATGTGTCATGGGAGGGAGAGGGAGGCGCCAGGGCTTAGGTATGGTTGCCCTCCCTTCCCCCCACTATATATAGGGCCAAGGGAGAGGGGGGGGGGGCAGCCTTGGCCCTTCCTCCAAGGAAGGGTGCGGCCAGGGAGGAGTCCATCCTCCCCAAGGCACCTAGGAGGTGCCTTCCCCCTTTAGGACTCTTCCTTTCCCTCTTCTCTTGGCGCATGGGCCTCTTGGGGCTGGTGCCCTTGGCCCATATAGGCCAAGGCGCACACCCCTACAGCCCATGTGGCCCCCCGGGGCAGGTGGCCCCACCCGGTGGACCCCCGGGACCCTTCCGGTGGTCCCGGTACAATACCGGTGACCCCGAAACTTGTCCCGATGGCCGAAATAGCACTTCCTATATATAATTCTTTACCTCCGGACCATTCCGGAACTCCTCGTGACGTCCGGGATCTCATCCGGGACTCCGAACAACTTTCGGGTTACCGCATACTAATATCTCTATAACCCTAGCGTCACCGAACCTTAAGTGTGTAGACCCTACGGGTTCGGGAGACATGCAGACATGACCGAGATGACTCTCCGGTCAATAACCAACAGCGGGATCTGGATACCCATGTTGGCTCCCACATGTTCCACGATGATCTCATCGGATGAACCACGATGTCAAGGACTTAATCAATCCCGTATACAATTCCCTTTGTCTAGCGGTACGATACTTGCCCGAGATTCGATCGTCGGTATCCCGATACCTTGTTCAATCTCGTTACCGGCAAGTCTCTTTACTCGTTCCGTAACACATCATCCCGTGATCAACTCCTTGATCACATTGTGCACATTATGATGATGTCCTACCGAGTGGGCCCAGAGATACCTCTCCATCACACGGAGTGACAAATCCCAGTCTCGATTCGTGCCAACCCAACAGACACTTTCGGAGATACCCGTAGTGCACCTTTATAGCCACCAGTTACGTTGTGACGTTTGGCACACCCAAAGCACTCCTACGGTATCCGGGAGTTGCACAATCTCATGGTCTAAGGAAATGATACTTGACATTAGAAAAGCTTTAGCATACGAACTACATGATCTTGTGCTAGGCTTAGGATTGGGTCTTTGTCCATCCATCATTCTCCCAATGATGTGATCCCGTTATCAACGACATCCAATGTCCATGGTCAGGAAACCGTAACCATCTATTGATCAACGAGCTAGTCAACTAGAGGCTTACTAGGGACATGGTGTTGTCTATGTATCCACACATGTATCTGAGTTTCCTATCAATACAATTCTAGCATGGATAATAAACGATTATCATGAACAAGGAACTATAATAATAACCAATTTATTATTGCCTCTAGGGCATATTTCCAACAGTCTCCCACTTGCACTAGAGTCAATAATCCAGTTCACATCGATATGTGATTAACACTCAAGGTCACATCCCCATGTGACTAACACCCAAAGAGTTTACTAGAGTCAATAATCTAGTTCACATTACCATGTGATTAACACTCGATGAGTTCTGGGTTTGATCATGTTATGCTTGTGAGAGATGTTATAGTCAATGGGTCTGAATCTTTCAGATCCATGTGTGCTTTACAAATCTCTATGTCATCTCCCAGATGCAGCTACCACGTTCTATTTTGAGCTAGTCCAAATAACTGTTCTACTATACGAATCCAGTTTACTACTCAGAATAATCTAGATTAGTATCAAAGTTTGCATCGGTGTAACCCTTTACGACGAACTCTTTTACCACCTCCATAATTGAGAAAATTCCTTAGTCCACTAGTTACTAAGGATAACTTTGACCGCTGTCCTGTGATCCATTCTTGGATCACTCTTGTACCCCTTGACTGACTCATGGCAAGGCACACTTCAGGTGCGGTACACAGCATAGCATACTGTAGAGCCTATGATCTAAGCATAGGGGACGACCTTCGTCCTTTCTCTCTATTCTGCCGTGGTCGAGCTTTAAGTCTTAACTTCATACCTTACAACTCAGGCAAGAACTCCTTCTTTGACTGATCCATCTTGAACACCTTCAAGATCATGTCAAGGTATGTGCTCATTTGAAAGTACCATTAAGCGTTTTGATCTATCCTTATAGATCTTGATGCTCAATGTTCAAGTAGCTTAATCCAGGCTTTCCATTGAAAAACACTTTCCAAATAACCCTATATGCTTTCCAGAAATTCTACGTCATTTCTGATCAACAATATGTCAACAACATATATTCATCAGAAATTCTATAGTGCTCCCACTCACTTCTTTGGAAATACAAGTTTCTCATAAACTTTGTATACACCCAAAATCTTTGATCATCTCATCAAAGCATACATTCCAACTCCGAGATGCTTACTCCAGTCCTTAGAAGGATTGCTGGAGCTTTGCATACTTATTAGCATCTTTCAGGATTGACAAAACCTTCCGGTTGTATCACATACAACCTTTCCTCAAGAAAATCGTCGAGGAAACAATGTTTTGACATCCTATCTGCAAGATTTCATAAATAATGCAGTAATCGCTAATATAATTCCAACAGACTCTTAGCATCGCTACGAGTGAGAAAGTCTCATCGTAGTCAACTCCTTGAACTTGTCGGAAAACATCTTAACGACAAGTCGAGCTTTCTTAATGGTGATACTTACCATCATTGTCCGTCTTCCTTTTAAAATCCATCTGTACTCAACAGCCTTACGACCATCGAGCCGTTCTGCCAAAGTCTACACTTTGTTTTCATACATGGATCCTCTCTCGGATTTTATGGCCTCGAGCCATTTATCGGAATCCAGGCCCACCATCGCTTCTCCATAGCTCGTAGGTTCATTGTTGTCTAGCAACATGACTTCCAAGACAGGATTACGTACCACTCTGAAGTAGTACGCATCCTTGTCATCCCACGAGGTTTGGTAGTGACTTGATCTGAAGTTTCATGATCACTATCATAAGCTTCCACTTCAATTGGTGTAGGTGCCACAGGAACAACTTCCTGTGCCCTGCCACACACTAGTTGAAGAGACGGTTCAATAACCTCATCAAGTCTCCACCATCCTCCCACTCAATTCTTTCGAGAGAAACTTTTCCTCGAGAAAGGACCCGATTCTAGAAACAATCCCTTATTGCTTTCGGATCTGAGACAGGAGGTATACCCAACTGTTTTGGGTGTCCTATGAAGATGCATTTATCCGCTTTGGGTTCGAGCTTATCAGCCTGAAACTTTTTCACATAAGCGTCGCAGCCCCAAACTTTTAAGAAATGACAGCTTAGGTTTCTCTAAACCATAGTTCATACGGTGTCATCTCATCAGAATTACGTGGTGCCCTATTTAAAGTGAATGTGGTTGTCTCTAATGCCTAACCCATAAACTATCGTGGTAATTCGATAAGAGACATCATGGTATGCATCATATCCAATAGGGTGCAGTTATGATGTTCGGACACACCATCACACTATGGTGTTCCAGGCTGTATTAGTTGTGAAACAATTTCCACAATGTCTTAATTCTGTGCCAAACTCGTAATTCAGATATTCATCTCTATGATCATATCATAGATATTTTATCCTCTTGTCACGACGATCTTTCAACTTCACCCTGAAATTACTTGAACCTTTCAATAATTCAGACTCGTGATTCATCAAGTAAATATACTCAACATCTACTCAAGTCATCAGTGAAGTAAGAACATAATGATATCCACTACACGCCTCAGCACTCATTGGACTGCACACATCAAAATGTATTACTTCCAACAAGTTGCTTTCTAGTTCCATTTTACTGAAAACGAGGCTTTCAGTCATCTTGCCCATGTGGTATGATTTGCATGTCTCAAGTGATTCAAAATCAAGTGAGTCCAAACGATCCATCTGTATAGAGTTTCTTCATGCATATCTACCAACAAACATGGTTCATATGTCTCAAACTTTTCAAAAATGAGTGAGTCCAAAGATCCATCAACATGGAGCCTCTTCATGCGTTTTATACCGATATGACTTAAGTGGCAGTGCCACAAGTAGGTGGTACTATCATTACTATCTTATATCTTTTGGCATGAACATGTGTATCACTATGATCGAGATTCAATGAACCATTCATTTTAGGTGTAAGACCATTGAAGGTATTATTCAAATAAATAGAGTGACCATTATTCTCCTTAAATGAATAACCGTATTGCGATAGACATAATCCAATCATGTCTATGCTCAACGCAAACACCAATCTCGATGGTAGAGGGAGCATGCGATGCTTGATCATATCAACATTGGAAACACTTCCAACACATATCGTCAGCTCACCTTTAGCTAGTCTCCGTTTATTCCGTAGCTTTTATTTTGAGTTACTAACACTTAGCAACCGAACCAGTATCTAATACCCTGGTGCTACTAGGAGTACTAGTAAAGTACACATTAACACAATGTATATCCAATATACTTCTATCGACCTTGCCAGCCTTCTCATCTACCAAGTATCTAGGGTAATTCTGCTCCAGTGGCTGTTCCCCTTATTACAGAAGCACTTAGTCTCGGGTTTGGGTTCAACCTTGGGTTTCTTCACTAGAGCAGCAGCTGATTTGCCGTTTCATGAAGTATCCCTTCTTACCCTTGCCCTTCTTGAAACTAGTGGTTTCACCAACCATCAACAATTGATGCTCCTTCTTGATTTCTACTTTTGTGGTGTCAAACATCGCGAATATCTCAAGGATCATCATATATGTCCCTGATATATTATAGTTCATCACGAAGCTCTAGCAGCTTGGTGGTAATGACTTCGGAGAAACATCACTATCTCATCTGGAAGATCAACTCCCACTCGATTCAAATGATTGTTGTACTCAGACAATCTGAGCACAAGCTCAACAATTGAGCTTTTCTCCCTTAGTTTGCAGGCTAAGAAAATCGTCGGAGATCTTATACCTCTTGACGTGGGCACGAGCCTGAAATCCCAATTTCAGTCCTCAAAACATCTCATATGTTTCGCGACGTCTCGAAACGTCTTCGGTGCCTCAACTCTAAACTGTTTAACTGAACTATCACATAGTTATCAAAATGTGTATGTCAGATGTTCGCAACATCCACATACAACGTTCGTGGTTCAGCACACTGAGTGGTGCATTAAGGACATAAGCCTTCTATGAAGCAATGAGGACAATCCTCGGTATACGGACCTAGTCCGCATAACTGCTACTATCAACTTTCAACTAATTTTTCTCTAGGAACATATCTAAACAGTAGAACTAAAGCGCGAGCTACGACATAATTTGCAAAATCCTTTTGACTATGTTCAAGATAAACAAGTTCATCTTATGAACTCCCACTCAGATAGACATCCCTCTAGTCATCTAAGTGATTACATGATCCGAGTCAACTAGGCCGTGTCCGATCATCACGTGAGATGGACTAGTCAACATCGGTGAACATCTTCATGTTGATCATATCTTCTATACGACTCATGCTCGACCTTTCGGTCTCTTGTGTTCCGAGGCCATGTCTGTACATGCTAGGCTCGTCAAGTTAACCTAAGTGTTTCGCATGTGTTCCGAGGCCATGTCTGTACATGTTAGGCTCATCAACACCCGTTGTATTCGAATGTAAGAATCTATCACACCCGATCATCACGTGGTGCTTCAAAACGACGAACTTTCACAATGGTGCACAGTTAGGGGGAACACTTTCTTGAAATTTTAATGAGGGGTCATCTTATTTACTACCGTCGTTCTAAGCAAATAAGATGTATAAACATGATAAACATCACATGCAATCAAAATAGTGACATGATATGGCCAATATCATATTGCTCCTTTGATCTCCATCTTCGGGGCTCCATGATCATCATCGTCACCGGCATGACACCATGATCTCCATCATCATGATCTCCATCATCGTGTCTTCATGAAGTTGTCTTGCCAACTATTACTTCTACTTCTACAGCTAACGGTTAGCAATAAAGTAAAGTAATTACATGACGTTTATGTTGACACGCAGGTCATAAATAAATAAAGACAACTCCTATGGCTCCTGCCGGTTGTCATACTCATCGACATGCAAGTCGTGATTCCTATTACAAGAACATGATCAATCTCATACATCACATATATCATTCATCACATCCTTTTGGCCATATCACATCACATAGCATACCCTGCAAAAACAAGTTAGACGTCCTCTAATTGTTGTTTGCATGTTTTACGTGGCTGCTATGGGTTTCTAGCAAGAACGTTTCTTACCTACGCAAAAACCACAACGTGATATGCCAATTGCTATTTACCCTTCATAAGGACCCTTTTCATCGAATCCGATCCGACTAAAGTGGGAGAGACAGACACCCGCTAGCCACCTTATGCAACTAGTGCATGTCAGTCGGTGGAACCTGTCTCACGTAAGAGTACGTGTAAGGTCGGTCCGGGCCGCTTCATCCCACAATGCCGTCGAATCAAGATTGGACTAGTAACGGTAAGCATATTGAACAAAATCAACGCCCACAACTACTTTGTGTTCTACTCGTGCATAGAAACTACGCATAGACCTAGCTCATGATGCCACTGTTGGGGAATGTAGCATAAATTCAAAATTTTCCTACGTGTCACCAAGATCTATCTATGGAGTCATCTAGCAACGAGGGAGGAGTGGATCTACATACCCTTGTAGATCGCGCGCGGAAGCGTTCAAGAGAACGGGGTTGATGGAGTCGTACTCGTCGTGATCCAAATCACCGATGATCCTAGCGCCGAACGGACGGCACCTCCGCGTTCAACACACGTACGGAGCAGCGACGTCTCCTCCTTCTTGATCCAGCAAGGGGGAGGAGAGGTTGATGGAGATCCAGCAGCACGACGGCGTGGTGGTGGAAGTAGCGGGATTCCAACAGGGCTTCGCCAAGCGCTGCGGGAGGAGGGAGATGTGTCATGGGAGGGAGAGGGAGGTGCCAGGGCTTGGGTATGGTTGCCCTCCCTTCCCCCCCACTATATATAGGGCCAAGGGAGAGGGGGGGGGGCGCAGCCTTGGCCCTTCCTCCAAGGAAGGGTGCGGCCAAGGGAGGAGTCCATCCTCCCCAAGGCACCTAGGAGGTGCCTTCCCCCTTTAGGACTCTTCCTTTCCCTCTTCTCTTGGCGCATGGGCCTCTTGGGGCTGGTGCCTTTGGCCCATATAGGTCAAGGCGCACACCCCTACAGCCCATGTGGCCCCCGGGGTGGGTGTCCCCACCCGGTGGACCCCCGGGACCCTTCCGGTGGTCCCGGTACAATACCGGTGACCCCGAAACTTGTCCCGATGGCCGAAATAGCACTTCCTATATATAATTCTTTACCTCCGGACCATTCCGGAACTCCTCGTGACATCCGGGATCTCATCCGGGACTCCGAACAACTTTCGGGTTACCGCATACTAATATCTCTATAACCCTAGCGTCACCGAACCTTAAGTGTGTAGACCCTACGGGTTCGGGAGACATGCAGACATGACCGAGATGACTCTCCGGTCAATAACCAACAGCGGGATCTGGATACCCATGTTGGCTCCCACATGTTCCACGATGATCTCATCGGATGAACCACGATGTCAAGGACTTAATCAATCCCGTATACAATTCCCTTTGTCTAGCGATACGATACTTGCCCGAGATTCGATCGTCGGTATCCCGATACCTTTGTTCAATCTCGTTACCGGCAAGTCTCTTTACTCGTTCCGTAACACATCATCCCGTGATCAACTCCTTGATCACATTGTGCACATTATGATGATGTCCTACCGAGTGGGCCCAGAGATACCTCTCCGTTACACGGAGTGACAAATCCCAGTCTCGATTCGTGCCAACCCAACAGACACTTTCGGAGATACCCGTAGTGTACCTTTATAGCCACCCAGTTACGTTGTGACGTTTGGCACACCCAAAGCACTCCTACGGTATCCGGGAGTTGCACAATCTCATGGTCTAAGGAAATGATACTTGACATTAGAAAAGCTTTAGCATACGAACTACATGATCTTGTGCTAGGCTTAGGATTGGGTCTTTGTCCATCACATCATTCTCCAATGATGTGATCCCGTTATCAACGACATCCAATGTCCATGGTCAGGAAACCGTAACCATCTATTGATCAACGAGCTAGTCAACTAGAGGCTTACTAGGGACATGGTGTTGTCTATGTATCCACACATGTATCTGAGTTTCCTATCAATACAATTCTAGCATGGATAATAAACGATTATCATGAACAAGGAAATATAATAATAACCAATTTATTATTGCCTCTAGGGCATATTTCCAACACATTCTCCTAATGATGTGATCCCATTGATCAGATAACAACTCATGTCTATGTTTAGGAAACTTAACCATCTTTGATCAATGAGCTAGTCAAGTAGAGGCATACTAGTGACACTATGTTTGTCTATGTATTCACACATGTATTATGTTTCCGGTTAATACAATTCTAGCATGAATAATAAACATTTATCATGAAATAAGGAAATAAATAGTAACACTATTATTGCCTCTAGGGCATATTTCCTTCAGTCTCCCACTTGCACTAGAGTCAATAGTCTAGATTACACAGTAATGATTTTAACACCCATGGAGCCTTGGTGTTGATCATGTTTTGATCGTGGAAGAGGCTTAGTCAACGGGTCTGCAACATTTAGATCCGTATGTATCTTGCAAATCTCTATGTCTCCCACCCGGACTTGATCCCGGATGGAGTTGAAGCGTCTCTTGATGTGCTTGGTTCTTTTGTGAAATCTGGATTCTTTCGCCAAGGCAATTGCACCCGTATTTTCACAAAAGATTTTCATTGGACCCGATGCACTAGGTATGACACCTAGATCGGATGTGAACTCCTTCATACAGACTCCTTCATTCGCTGCTTCCGAAGCAGCAATGTACTCTGCTTCACATGTAGATCCCGCCACGACGCTCTGTTTAGAACTGCTCCAACTGACAGCTCCATCGTTTAATATAAACACGTATCCGGTTTGCGATTTAGAATCGTCCTGATTAGTGTGAAAGCTTACATCAACGTAACCATTTACGATGAGCTCTTTGTCACCTCCATAAACGAGAAACATATCCTAGGTCCTTTTCAGGTACTTCAGGATGTTCCTGACCGCTGTCCAGTGATCCACTCCTGGATTACTTTGGTAACTCCCTGCTAAGCTAATAGCAAGGCACACATCAGGTCTGGTACACAGCATTGCATACATGATAGAGCTTATGGCTGAAGCATAGGGAACACTTTTCATTTTCTGTCTATCTTCTGCAGTGGTCGGGCATTGAGTCTTACTCAACTTCACACCTTGTAACATAGGCAAGAACCCTTTCTTAGCTTGATCCATTTTGAACTTCTTCAAAACTTTATTGAGGTATGTGCTTTGTGAAAGTCCAATTAAGCGTCTTGATCTATCTCTATAGATCTTGATGCCCAATATATAAGCAGCTTCACCGAGGTCTTTCATTGAATTTTTTATTCAAGTATCCTTTTATGTTGTCCAGAAATTCTATATCATTTCCAATCAATAATATGGCATCCACATATAATATTAGAAATGCTACAGAGCTCCCACTCACTTTCTTGTAAATACAGGCTTCTCCAAAAGTCTGTATAAAACCATATGATTTGATCACACTATCAAAGCGTTTATTCCAACTGCGAGAGGCTTGCACCAGTCCATAAATGGATTGCTAGAGCTTGCACACTTTGTTAGCTCCCTTTGGATTGATAAAACCTTCAGGTTGCATCATATACAACTCTTCTTCCAGAAATCCATTCAGGAATGTAGTCTTTACATCCATTTGCCAAATTTCATAATCATAAAATGCAGAAATTGCTAACATGATTCGGACGGACTTAAGCATCGCTACGGGTGAGAAGGTCTCATCGTAGTAAACTCCTTGAACTTGTCGAAAACCTTTTGCAACAAGTCGAGCTTTGTAGACAGTAACATTACCGTCAGTGTATGTCTTCTTCTTGAAGATCCATTTGTTCTCGATGGCTTGTCGATCATCGGGCAAGTCAACCAAAGTCCACACTTTGTTCTCATACATGGATCCCATCTCAAATTTCATGGCCTCAAGCCATTTTGCATAATCTAGGCTCATCATCGCTTCCTCATAGTTCGTAGGTTCGTCATGGTCAAGTAACATGACCTCCAGAACTAGATTACCATACCACTCTGGTGCGAATCTTGCTCTAGTTGACCTACGAGGTTCGGTAGCAACTTGATCTGAAGTTTCATGATCATCATCATTAGCTTCCTCACTAATTGGTGTAGATGTCACAGGAACCGATTTCTGTGATGAACTACTTTTCAATAAGGGAGCAGGTATAGTTACCTCATCAAGTTCTACTTTCCTCCCACTCACTTCTTTCGAGAGAAACTCCTTCTCTAGAAAGGATCCATTCTTAGCAACGAATATCTTGCCTTCGGATCTGTGATAGAAGGTGTACCCAATAGTTTCCTTTGGGTATCCTATGAAGACACATTTCTCCGATTTGGGTTCGAGCTTATCAGGTTGAAGCTTTTTCACATAAGCATCGCAGCCCCAAACTTTAAGAAATGACAACTTTGGTTTCTTGCCAAACCATAGTTCATAAGGCGTCGTCTCAACAGATTTTGATGGTGCCCTATTTAACGTGAATGCAACCATCTCTAAAGCATAACCCCAAAACGATAGCGGTAAATCAGTAAGAGACATCATAGATCGCACCATATCTAGTAAAGTACGATTACGACGTTCGGACACACCATTACGCTGTGGTGTTCCGGGTGGCGTGAGTTGCGAAACTATTCCGCATTGTTTCAAATGTAGGACCAAACTCGTAACTCAAATATTCTCCTCCACGATCAGATCATAGAAACTTTATTTTCTTGTTACGATGATTTTCCACTTCACTCTGAAATTCTTTGAACTTTTCAAATGTTTCAGACTTATGTTTCATTAAGTAGATATACCCATATCTGCTCAAATCATCTGTGAAGGTGAGAAAATAACGATACCCGACCGCGAGCCTCAATATTCATCGGACCACATACATCAGTATGTATGATTTCCAACAAATCTGTTGCTCGCTCCATAGTTCCGGAGAATGGCGTTTTAGTCATCTTGCCCATAAGGCATGGTTCGCAAGTACCAAGTGATTCATAATCAAGTGATTCCAAAAGTCCATCAGTATGGAGTTTCTTCATGCGCTTTATACCAATATGACCCAAACGGCAGTGCCACAAATAAGTTGCACTATCATTATCAACTCTGCATCTTTTGGCTTCAACATTATGAATATGTGTATCACTACTATCGAGATTCAACAAGAATAGACCACTCTTTAAGGGTGCATGACCATAAAAGATATTACTCATATAAATAGAACAACCATTATTCTCAGATTTAAATGAATAACCATCTCGCATCAAACAAGATCCAGATATAATGTTCATGCTTAACGCTGGCACCAAATAACAATTATTTAGGTCTAAAACTAATCCCGAAGGTAGATGTAGAGGTAGCGTGCCGACGGCGATCACATCGACTTTGGAACCATTTCCCACGCGCATCGTCACCTCGTCCTTAGCCAGTCTTCGCTTAATCCGTAGTCCCTGTTTTGAGTTGCAAATATTAGCAACAGAACCAGTATCAAATACCCAGGTGCTACTGCGAGCTCTGGTAAGGTACACATCAATAACATGTATATCACATATACCTTTGTTCACCTTGCCATCCTTCTTATCCGCCAAATACTTGGGGCAATTCCGCTTCCAGTGACCAGTCTA
This sequence comes from Triticum aestivum, assembly GCF_018294505.1. Classification (NCBI taxonomy): domain Eukaryota; kingdom Viridiplantae; phylum Streptophyta; class Magnoliopsida; order Poales; family Poaceae; genus Triticum; species Triticum aestivum. Next base: position 543,666,653 of record NC_057809.1, on the reverse strand, counting down.
TTTGCAGTAGAAGCACTCAGTCTCAGGCTTAGGTCCAGACTTGGGTTTCTTCTCCTGAGCAGCAACTTGTTTGCCGTTCTTCTTGAAGTTCCCCTTCTTCTTCCCTTTGCCCTTTTTCTTGAAACTGGTGGTTTTATTGACCATCAACACTTGATGCTCCTTCTTGATTTCTACCTCCGCAGCCTTTAGCATCGCGAAGAGCTCGGGAATAGTCTTATTCATCCCTTGCATATTATAGTTCATCACGAAGCTTTTGTAGCTTGGTGGCAGTGATTGAAGAACTCTGTCAATGACACTATCAACAGGAAGATTAACTCCCAGTTGAGTCAAGTGATTATGATACCCAGACATTTTGAGTATATGCTCACTGACAGAACTATTCTCCTCCATCTTGCAGCTATAGAACTTATTGGAGACTTCATATCTCTCAATCCGGGCATTTGCTTGAAATATTAACTTCAACTCCTGGAACATCTCATATGCTCCATGACGTTCAAAACGTCGTTGAAGTCCCGGTTCTAAGCCGTAAAGCATGGCACACTGAACTATCGAGTAGTCATCAGCTTTACTCTGCCAAACGTTCTTAACGTTGTCAGGAGCATCTGCAGCAGGCCTGCCACCCAGCGGTGCTTCCAGGACGTAATTCTTCTGTGCAGCAATGAGGATAATCCTCAAGTTACGGACCCAGTCCGTGTAATTGCTACCATCATCTTTCAACTTTGCTTTCTCAAGGAACGCATTAAAATTCAACGGAACAACAACACGGGCCATCTATCTACAACAACATAGATAAGCAAAATACTATCAGGTACTAAGTTCATGATAAATTTAAGTTCAATTAATCATATTACTTAAGAACTCCCACTTAGATAGACATCCCTCTAATCATCTAAGTGATCACGTGATCCATATAAACTAAACCATAACCGATCATCACGTGAAATGGAGTAGTTTTCAATGGTGAACATCACTATATTGATCATATCTACTATATGATTCACGCTCGACCTTTCGGTCTCAGTGTTCCGAGGCCATATCTGCATATGCTAGGCTCGTCAAGTTTAACCCGAGTATTCTGCGTGTGCAAAACTGGCTTGCACCCGTTCTAGATGGACGTAGAGCTTATGACATCCGATCATCACGTGGTGTCTCGGCACGACGAACTTTGGCAACGGTGCATACTCAGTGAGAACACTTTTATCTTGAAATTTAGTGAGAGATCATCTTATAATGCTACTGTCAAATAAAGCAGAATAAGATGCATAAAGGATAAACATCACATGCAATCAATATAAGTGATATGATATGGCTATCATTATCTTGTGCTTGTGATCTCCATCTTCGAAGCACCATCATGATCACCATCATCACTGGCGCGACACCTTGATCTCCATCGTAGCATCGTTGTCGTCTCACCAGCTATTGCTTCTACGACTATTGCTACCGCTTAGTGATAAAGTAAAGCAATTACAGGGCGATTGCATTGCATACAATAAAGCGACAACCATATGGCTCCTGCCAGTTGCCGATAACTCCATTACAAAACATGATCATCTCATACAATAAATATAGCATCATGTCTTGACCATATCACATCACAACATGCCCGGCAAAAACAAGTTAGACGTCATCTACTTTGTTGTTGCAAGTTTTACGTGGCTGCTATGGGCTGAGCAAGAACCTTTCTTACATATGCATCAAATACCACAACGATAGTTCGTCAAGTTGGTGCTATTTTAACCTTCTCAAGGACCGGGCGTAGCCACACTCGGTTCAACTAAAGTTGGAGAAACTGACACCCGCCAGCCACCTGTGTGCAAAGCACGTCGGTAGAACCAGTCTCGTGTAAGCGTACGCATAATGTCGGTTCGGGCCGCTTCATCCAACAATACCGCCGAACCAAAGTATGACATGCCGGTAAGCAGTATGACTTATATCGCCCACAACTCACTTGTGTTCTACTCGTGCATATAACATCTATGCATAAAACCAGGCTCGGATGCCACTGTTGGGGAACATAGTAATTTCAAAAAAAAATCCTACGCACACGCAGGATCATGGTGATGCATAGCAACGAGAGGGGAGAGAGTCGTCTACGTACCCTCGTAGACCATTAAGCGGAAGCATTATGACAACACGGTTGATGTAGTCGCACGTCTTCACGATCGACCGATCCTCAGTACCGAACATATGGCACCTCCGCGTTCAGCACACGTTCAGCTCGGTGACGTCCCGCGAACTCACGATACAGTAGAGCTCGGGGAAGAGTTTTGTCAGCATGACGGCGTGGTGACGATGTTGATGAAGCTACCACAGCAGGGCTTCGCCTAAACACCGCTAAATTATGACTGAGTTGGATTATGGTGGAGGGGGGCACCGCACACGACTGGGAGAGATCTTTGTGATCAACTTGTGTGTCTCGAGGTGCCCCCTGCCCCTGTATATAAAGGATCAAGGGGAGGCCGTCCGGCCCTTGTTGGCGCGCCTAGGAGGAGGAATCCTCCTACTCCTAGGAGGAGGAATCCTCCTCCTAGTAGGTAGGAGTAGGATTCCTCCCTTTCCTACTCCTACTAGGAGGGGGAAAGGCAGGGAGAGAAAGAGAAGGAAAGGGGGGCGCACTGCCTGCCCTTGGCCGGCCCCTCTCTCTTTCCCTTATGGCCCAACAAGGCCCATTAGCCCCCGGGAGGTTCCGGTAACCCCTCCGGTACTCTGGTAAAATCCCGATTTCACTTGGAACTATTCTGATGTCCAAATGTAGGCTTCCAATATATCAATCTTTATGTCTCGACCATTTCGAGACTCCTCGTCATGTCCGTGATCACATCCGGGACGCCGAACTACCTTCGGTACATCAAAACATATAAACTCATAAAATTGATCATCACAGAACTTTAAGCGTGCGGACCCTACGGGTTCGAGAACTATGTAGAAATGACCGATACACGTCTCCGGTCAATAACCAATAGCGGAATCTGGATGCTCATATTGGTTCCTACATATTCTACGAAGATCTTTATCGGTCAAACCGCACAACACTATACGTTGTTCTCTTTGTCATCGGTATGTTACTTGCCCGAGATTCGATCGTCGGTATCCAATACCTAGTTCAATCTCATTACTGGCAAGTCTCTTTACTCGTTCCGTAATACATCATCCTGTAACTAACTCATTAGTTATCATGCTTGCAAGGTGTCGGTGTCAAAACCGGCGGATCTCGGGTAGGGGGTCCCGAACTATACGTCTAAGGCAGATGGTAACAGGAGGCGGGGGACACGATGTTTACCCAGGTTCAGGCCCTCTTGATGGAGGTAATACCCTACGTCCTGCTTGATTGTTCTTGATGATATGAGTATTACAAGAGTTGATCTACCACGAGATCATAGAGGCTAAACCCTAGAAGCTAGCCTATGGTACGATTGTATGTTGTCCTACGGACTAAACCCTCCGGTTTATATAGACACCGGAGGGGGCTAGGGTTACACAAGGTCGGTTACAAGGGAGGAGATATACATATCCATATTGCCTAGCTTGCCTTCCACGCCAAGTAGAGTCACATCCGGACACGGGATGAAGTCTTCAATCTTGTATCTTCATAGTCCAACAGTCCGGCTAACGGATATAGTCCGGCTGTCCGGAGACCCCCTAATCCAGGACTCCCTCAGTAGCCCCTGAACCAGGCTTCAATGAAGATGAGTCCGGCGCGTAGTATTGTCTTCGGCATTGCAAGGCGGGCTCTTCTCCAAATACTCCCTGGAAGATTTTTGAACACAAGGACAGTGTCCGGCTCTGCAAAACAAGTTCCACACCCCACCATAGAGAGAATAATATTTCCACAAATCTAATCTGCTGACACGTTTAGCAACATCACATCATGTCGTGGCTCGGTCCTTATCTAAACCGTTTTTCCCAACCAGCGCTGCGCATATTGCGAGGCGGTTTTTCTGCCACGTCTTGTCAAAGCAGAGATCGTGTCCCCCTTATTACGGGATTCTCATCAATACGGACGTGGGTAACCCAACCGTGCCTGTTGGTATGACTCCTAGATCTTAGGCAACTCCAAAAATGGCCACGAGGAGGACGCTTGATATTCACCCCTTTATAAAGAGGACGAGGCCTCTTCTTTTTTCCCTCTCGTGCTCAATCGAATCCTTCCCCCGCCTCGAGTTCCAACACCCAAAGCTCGGGTCAGGCGCTTCAGACCTTCAACTATGTCCGGATCTAACCTTCAAGGTCGGTGGATGCCTTCCTCTGTCACAGAGGAGGACATCAAGAAGCTGAGAGAGGCCAAATATCTGACCGCCGAAATTTCGCATAGGCTGCCTGCCCGAGGGCAGGTCATCCCTACTCCCGAACCCACCGAGAGTGTCGTGTTCATCTCCCACTTCCTCCGAGGACTAGGCCTCGCTCTGGATCCCTTTGTTAGGGGTCTTATGTTCTATTATGGGCTGGATTTCCATGATCTGGCCCCGGATTCCCTTCTTCACATCTCGTCATTTATTTTCATATGTGAGGCCTTCCTCCGCATTACCCCTCACTTCGGCTTGTGGCTCAAGACCTTCGATGTGAAGCCGAAGATGATCGAGGGGCGGCACATAGAGTGCGGAGGTGCCTTAATAAGCAAAATCGCCGATGCTCCATGGCCAGAGGGTTCCTTCCCAGAGGTGTCCAGGTTGTGGCAGCGGAAGTGGTTTTACATCACAGCTCCCCGAAGTGTCAAGTGGGTAGCCGCCCCCACCTTTCGCTCGAGCCCCCCATCGCAGCTGATGTCATGGATCAGCAGGGGGCTGAGCTGGGGTCTAGCAAAGGACGTGCCAATATTGCAGAACCGTATCCGAGATCTCTTTGAGAGAGATTTTAGTCTAGTTATGGTAATGCAAGTTATGCTAGTTCGTCGAGTCCAGCCCTGCAAACGTCGGCCCCTCCGTATGTGGGAATTCAACCCAGAAGGACCGCGAGCTATTCAGCATTTCCTTGGCATGACGCTCGAAGAGATGTACAAATCGTTCTTCGGACCCCAAATAGAGTGTCCGGACACCTCCGAGGATGTGGGTTTGAGCTACAACCGCCCTGCTATCCAAGTAAGTAATCCCATGGCCGAACCCACCGTCCTTTTATTTATCATGGCATCATTCTAAAGAGTCGCTCTTTGACCAGGACTGGATAACAAAGGCGAAGATGATCAGGTGTTCGGCCCCCCTTCCTGAGGGCTTGGACAATCCGGTACTGGACAAGATGCTCGAGCCGGCACCGTATCTAGTGCCCTCAAAGGAAGATGAAGGGGGGGGGGATTAAAGAGGGCAAAAGTGGGCCTCACTCGCTACTCATTCCAACCGGGGGAATTGGCGCCTCCGCGAGGGAGGATAACCAGGGGGAAGAATCTGACATTCTCTCTCCCCGGGGAAGGAAGAGGACTACCTCTGAAGATCCGGAAACTAAGGTTTCCAAATGGGAGAAGAAATCTTCGCCAGAGGGTCCTGCCTCGGAGGGTATTCTTGCCGCACAATGTCCACGCGGGGATCAGCCCTCTACCGAGCTGTAAGTAATCAAAAAGTACTTCATAGTGAAAATATCCTACCTTACCTCCGAAGATAATAACAGATGCTTAAAAATTATAGTCCGGATCGTAGCCCTTCTTGACAGAGTTCGTCTTCGGGGGATCTTCTTCCGGAGATGATGGAGAGCGAAACGCCTCCCCCTAACACCCCGCCTCATGAGCGGGCGACCCTGAAGTGTCATCACGGAAGATATCTCCGGATCTACCAAGGCCAGAGGATAACCCTTTGGCTACCCGGAATCCCCAGTATCCGGCTCCTAAGGAGAGCGGCAGCAAGAGTCCGGAACTGCACAGTGTGCGGTCGGACGCACTGAAGGATCTTCTGGGCAAGCGGCCGTCTCGGAAGCGCATCGTACGCTGATGGTTATGGTAATTGAAAGGATTTCATCTGCTGAAAGCGGATTGCACGAAGCCTTTATGAGTCTGCTGAAAGGCTTTGAGGTACGTGAAATAGTGTATGTTTTTGATAGTACCGCACACGTTAGGTGTGCCCTATGCAGATAGTAGCCCCTGAGACTCTAGTTGTCATCACGAACGGTGGCAACCCAAGGATCATATTCCCAAGTGTCAACCCGACCACCTTTATGTGCAGGTGACTGAGGCTCCGGTGGCTAGCCGAACTGATGGGTTTACCGAGCTAAAGCAGCAACTTGATGCGGCCGATGCCGATATCGTGCTTATCAACCAGCGGCTTGACGAGGCACAGGTAGGTGATTTCTCTGGTGATCGTCACATAATATGAGGAGCATGATGCTAGTGTCTTTAATATGTTGTGACTGCAGATGGAGCTGCCACCGTGGAGATCCTTTGGGCGGAGCTTGCCCAAGCCAAGGAACAATCAAGGAGTAGCAGTGCGGCTGCTCTAAAGGTGGCCGAAGAGTTGAGGGCCGAACAGGCCGCGCATTGCGAGAGCAAAGAAAGAATGGCCAAAATGGATGTAGAGTTAAAAGATGCCGCTGACCATTACCAGCTTCTTGAAGAAGAAAGCCGAGCGAGGGCGACGGACCTGGAGAAGGCCCTGGTAGCTGCCAAGGAAGCCCACTCCAAAATTAGAGCGACGAAGGAGGAGCTGCATCAAGCTGCAGATATCGTGTCTAGGAAGCCCTTCTTGTTGCGGACTAAATTCGGAGATCCGAAGTATGCTCCTCTTGACCGACTATGGAGTTCTGCGGACGCCTACGTGGATTTGGCTGCAAGTGCTGCTGATGCGGCCAAGTACTTCAAGGATCAGAAAGATCACGAAGTGGAAAACCTGTTCTGGACACAGTTTCATGCTCCAGTCCGTCCGCTGCTGTTGAATGAGCGAATGGCCGAGTGGGCCGAGCTCCATAGGTTGTCCAAACTTGCCATGAGGTTCGTTGTGGATCATCTGTGGCCGGGAGGGCCAAGGCCGAATAGCTATTTTAGTTTAGTGCAACAATTCCTTGGTGCTGTGCCACACATCGATGCTATGAAGAGACCGACATGCATAGAGGGTGCGCGGATGGCCTTTGCCCGTGTCAAGACATACTAGGCGGAGATGGAGGCCACCACTGTTGCGACACAGGGTTCGGCCATAGGCCGAGTGGCTGCCGAGCACTACTTTGAAGAAGTTCTTAAAGGCGCTCGTTCGATAGAGGCTCAGTGCTCAAAGAATATTATGTTCTAGTAACATGTACTTCCATTGTAAAAACAATGTTTTATTGAGTTATCAAGGCTGTATTTATACTTTTGCCCGAAAGTAATATGATGCCTCCTGTGTGGCCGTTTATGTATATATGTATATAACATGAAAGTTTGCAGTCGTCGGCTTCCGCCCCCACGCACATAATGCGGGGGTGTTCACAGAAAACGCGTATACACACTTGATCCAATGTCTTGGTCCATTAAGGAGGTGGTAGCGCAGCGAACGAGGCAATCGGACTATATTGCTTTAACACTTTCACTTAGCCATAGGAGTTTGACGGTGGGGCTACTATATAGCCCCTGGTACTTCTGCGCTCGTCCGAATACGGGGCGCGTACGTACATGACTGGGAAATGGCCCTTCGTTAATGCGGAGGAATCCCGAAGATTCCGCTGAGTCATCGAGTGGTTGACCAGTCTCTTGCTACATCATGATAGTCAGTTTTCGGCTTTCTCTACTGAGGTGCTCATCCGGATGAACCAGGGCACAATCGCAGTAGTTCTCCCAGTGCTACCTTAGCCGATATAATGGAACGTAAGGTACCAAAACGTGGGAGCCGGCAAACCCAACATTTGACCAAAGACATGATTCGAAGCTGATGCATATAGGGCCAAACTCGCGACGCCGAACACTCCCTAAGGTGTTCGGTCTTTATAACATATATCAGGCTAAACGATGCCCTTAATAATAAACCCCATGTGTCCAGGTATGTGCAGTATCCTGATGTGGACACATGCCAATAACGTCAGCATCCTTCTCGGTTGTGTGGAGTATCCGGAGGATGTGAGCAACAAGAGACAGTAAAAAAGGTTTACGCAGGGTCTTAATCTAAAAAGAAACCATTGGGTGGGTCCCTGCTGCACGTCTGCGCCTGTGTCTCCGTTATGCCGTGTCTTGGACGGGTGTAGCACGATTGCCATCTGTAAAAGGAAAGAACTTAGGTGAAAGTTGTTGTGCCAAAGAAAAAAGAATTGGTTATTATCAATGAACTATCAAAATTCAAGAGAAGTCAAGTTGAGCCGGGCTGCCCTGATTACACGCAGGAAGCCCCTGGTATCGTCTAGGAGGGTTGATCATCAAACCAATGTCATGTATATGTGATGGAGCGCCGGACTCGTCTGACCGTGTCCGTGGTCTTGACGACCTGTCATTTTTTCTGGTTGGTGAGGCCGTTTAGTTCGCGGCTGTTAAAGCCGTCGCGTCCTCTTCCGCACGTAAAAAACGTTCGGTATTTCCGCTAACTGTAATGATGCCACGTGGACCGGGCATCTTAAGCTTGAGAAAAGCATAATGCGGTATTGCATTAAAACGAGCAAAAGCCGTTCTTCCGAGTAGTGCTTGATAACCACTTTGTAATGGAGCGACGTGGAAAGTTAACCTTTCGCTTCGGAAGTTATCGGGAGAACCGAATACAACCTCTAGCAGTAGAGAGCCCGTACAGCGGGCCTCTTGTCCTGGTATTACTCCTTTGAAGGTAGTATTACTGTGGCTTATGTGTTGGATCTATCCCCATTTTGCGGACCGTGTCCTGATATATCAGATTTAGATCACTGCCGCCGTCCATGAGGACTCGTGTGAAATGGTACCCATTTATTATAGGGTCTAACACCAAGGCCGCCAGTCCTTCGTGTCAGATACTTGTCGTGTGATCCCTACGATCAAAAGTGATTGGGCAGGCCAACCAGGGATGGAACCTAGGGGTGCGGGCTCTATGGCGCATGTGTCTCGGAGTGCATGCTTGTTTCTCCTCCTCGTCACATGGATCACGTTTACCGTTTTGACCTCTGGTGGGAACTTTTTCTGTCCTCCGGTGCTTTGCTGGTAGGGTTCATCCTCATCTTCGCTTGGTGTCTCTTCCCCTTTGTGTTCGGCGTTTAGCTTACCGGCCTGCTGGAAGACCCAACATTCTTTGTGGGTGTGATTTGCAGGTTTGTCGGGGGTGCCGTGAATCTGACAGAGCTTGTCAAGAATCTTGTTTAGGCCAGATGGTCCTTCTCTGCTGCCTTTGAAAGGCTTTTTCCGCTGACCTGGTCGAGAGCCCCTGAATCCGGTGTTTACCACCATATTATCTGGGCTACCTTCTTTATTTCGACGCTTGTTTTTGTTGCGTCGTGGTTTTCCATTGCCATCCCTGACTTCGGATGTGCTTGGGTCGCTGGTGCTGCTACGGGCCAACCAGCTGTCTTCGCCCGCGCAAAAGCGGGTCATGAGGCTTGTTAGGGCTGCCATTGTTCTTGGTTTTTCTTGGCCGAGGTGTCTGGCGAGCCATTCGTCTCGGACACTGTGTTTAAAAGCTGCTAAGGCTCCGGCGTCCGGACAGTCGACGATTTGGTTCTTCTTGGTGAGGAACCTGTTCCAAAGCTTTTGGGCGGACTCTCCGGACTGTTGGATTATGTGACTTAAATCGTATGCATCCGGAGGTCGGACATAAGTCCCTTGAAAATTAGCCCGAAAAGCGTCCTCGAGCTCCTCCCAACTTCCAATTGAGTTTTCAGGGAGGCTTTTCAGCCAGAGCTGGCCCTTTAAGCTTGAGGGGCAAGTATTTAATGGCATGGAGATCGTCTCCACAAGCCATATGAATATGGAGGATAAAGTCCTTGATCCAGACTCCAGGGTCTGTGGTCCCGTCGTACGCCTCTATGTTCACTGGTTTGAATCCTTCCGGGAATTCATGATCCAGCACCTCATCGGTGAAACATAGGGGGTGTGCGGCGCCCCTGTACTAGGATACGCCATGGTGTTCGGACGGTTGTAGTATTCGGTTTTGATTTTGTGCTGGAGCGTGCTTCCTAGATCCATAGATGGATCTGGTCGCACCGGTTTTTTGGTGCAAGTTCTCACGTAGATCGTGTGTTGACTTATGTGTGACTTTGTTAGCCGCTCTATCGCAGTCACAAGGTGGTGGATCCGGCCGGTTGGCCGTATCATTTTTCGGCTATGTGGGCTCTAAGGCCTCATCATCGAATTCAGGTAATAGCTTGCGCTTTGGATAGCTATTTGTGTGGTAACTTCCACCATACTTTGTTTCGTTGTCGAGCACTTTGTTCCACCTGCTATTGAGCGTATCTTGTGCGGCCTTAAGCCTTTGCTTCTGCTTCTTCAGGCTCCTCGCTGTGGCAATAAGCCTTCTGCGGAGGTTCTCTTGTTCCAAGTGCGTTTCCGGGATGATGTGTGCATCTTTGTCCGGACTGTTTTCCTCCCCAGACGGGGTTTGATGAGGTTTATCCTTGGCATCGCCGTGTTCGGACGCTGGATCCACGCTATGTTCGCCACTTGCATCTTTGTCGTGCTCTGCTGCTGGGGTGGTGCAGTCGTCGTTTCTTCTAGAGTCGACTGGACTGTTATTTCCTCTTGCGCTGTTTAGCTGTTTTTGCTATGGCGGGACTCAGAGCGGCGCCGCTGACGTCGGCGCTTGGGTTGCTTGGAGGGGGCATCCTCCGCTGTCTCTTCGCCATTGCCCTCTTTGGGTGTATCCACCATGTATATGTCATGTGATGAAGTGGTTGTCCGGCGCCCTATGGGCGCTGGTTCGTCTCCTGCATCTTCGTTCATGCCGTTGATGTATTCGGAGTCAAAGTTAAGCATGTCAGTTAAGTCGTTGATAGTGGCACCAAGTGGGTGGTTGGTGGGAAGCGAATTTCTTCGTCGTCCGCATCCCATTCTAGCCGAACATAGTTCGGCCAAGGTTCTCCTGACAGGGAGAGAGACTTTATGTATTTAGCAGATCACCGAAAGGCGAGTGCTGAAAGATATCCGCGGAGGTGAACTCCATGATCGGCGCCCAGTCGGGTTCGACAGGCACGGATGTAAGCGGCTCGGAGTCCATGGCCGGAGATGAATCAAATGGTTCAGCGACACGACTCTCGTGAGGGGTAAAGTCAGCATCCGACTCTATCACCGCTGAGAACGCGGCCTCCATGGCGGGGTCTATCCCTCCGCTCTCGGATGGGGCGATTTGCTCCGGATTGATGGCCGGAGTAGTTGCAGATGCGATCTCCCGAATATTGTCTGACAATAGAGTTATTTCATGCTTGTCGTGACTGTGCAGCGCACCTGACACAGGCTCAAATCCGTCGAAGATCAAGTCTCCGCGGATGTTGGCAGTGTAGTTCAAGTTTCCGAATCTGACCTGATGGCCAGGGGCGTAGCTCTCGATCTGCTCCAGATGGCCAAGTGAATTGGCCCGCAGTGCGGAGTCGCAGGATACAAGGATCTGTCTGGGAGGAAAACCTCACCCTGGACTGCATCGCTACTGATGATCCAAGGAGCCATCAAGCCTTATGGTGATGACATAGTGGAACTCTCAATGAAAGCACCAATGTCGGTGTCAAAACCGGCGGATCTCGGGTAGGGGGTCCCGAACTGTGCGTCTAAGGCGGATGGTAACAGGAGGCGGGGGACACGATGTTTACCCAGGTTCGGGCCCTCTTGATGGAGGTAATACCCTACATCCTGCTTGATTGTTCTTGATGATATGAGTATTACAAGAGTTGATCTACCATGAGATCATAGAGGCTAAACCCTAGAAGCTAGCCTATGGTATGATTGTATGTTGTCCTACGGACTAAACCCTCCGGTTTATATAGACACCGGAGGAGGCTAGGGTTACACGAGGTCGGTTACAAGGGAGGAGATATACATATCCGTATTGCCTAGCTTGCCTTCCACGCCAAGTAGAGTCCCATCCGGACACAGGACGAAGTCTTCAATCTTGTATCTTCATAGTCCAACAGTCCGGCCAAAGGATATAGTCCGGCTGTCCGGAGACCCCCTAATCCAGGACTCCCTCACAAGGCTTATAGTGATGTGTATTACCGAGAGGGCCCAGAGATACCTCTTCGACAATCGGAGTGACAAATCCTAATGTTGATCTATGCCAACTCAACAGGTACCATCGGAGACACCTGTAGAGCACATTTATAATCACCCAGTTATGTTGTGACATTTGGTAGCACACAAAGTGTTCCTCCGGTATTCGGGAGTTGCATAATCTGATAGTCATAAGAACATGTATAAGTCATGAAGAAAGCAATAGCAGTAAACAAACGATCAAGTGCTAAGCTAACGGAATGGGTCAAGTCAATCACATCATTCTCCTAACGATGTGATCCCATTGATCAGATAACAACTCATGTCTATGTTTAGGACACTTAACCATCTTTGATCAATGAGCTAGTCAAGTAGAGGCATACTAGTGACACTATGTTTGTCTACGTATTCACACATGTATTATGCTTCCGATTAATACAATTCTAGCATGAATAATAAAAATTTATCATGAAATAAGGAAATAAATAATAACTTTATTATTGCCTCTAGGGCATATTTCCTTCAGTCTCCCACTTGCACTAGAGTCAATAATCTAGATTACACAGTAATGATTTTAACACCCATGGAGCCTTGGTGCTGATCATGTTTTGCTCGTGGAAGAGGCTTAGTCAACGGGTCCACAACATTTAGATCCGTATGTATCTTGCAAATCTCTATGTCTCCTACTTGGACTTGATCCCAGATGGAGTTGAAGCATCTCTTGATGTGCTTGGTTCTTTTGTGAAATCTGGATTCTTTTGCCAAGGCAATTGCACCAGTATTGTCACAAAAGATTTTCATTGGACCCGATGCACTAGGTATGTCACCTAGATCAGATATGAACTCCTTCATCCAGACTCCTTCATTCGCCGCTTCCAAAGCAGCAATGTACTCCGCTTCACATGTAGATCCTGCCACGACGCTCTGTTTAGAACTGCTCCAACTGACAGCTCCACCGTTTAATATAAACACGTATCCGGTTTGCGATTTAGAATTGTCTGGATCAGTGTCAAAGCTTGCATCAACGTAACCATTTATGATGAGATCTTTGTCACCTCCATAAATGAGAAACATATCCTTGGTCCTTTTCAGGTACTTCAGGATGTTCTTGACCGCTGTCCAGTGATCCACTCCTGGATTACTTTGGTACCTCCCCGCTAAGCTAATAGCAAGGCACACATCAGGTCTGGTACACAGCATTGCATACATGACAGAACCTATGTTTGAAGCATAGGGAACACTTTTCATTTTCTCTCTATCTTCTGCAGTGGTCGGGCATTGAGTCTTACTCAACTTCACACCTTGTAACACAAGCAAGAACCCTTTCTTAGCTTGATCCATTTTGAACTTCTTCAAAACTTTATCAAGGTATGTGCTTTGTGAAAGTCCAGTTAAGCGCCTTGATCTATCTCTATAGATCTTGATGCCCAATATATAAGCAGCTTCACCGAGGTCTTTCATTGATAAACTTTTATTCAAGTATCCATTTATGTTGTCCAGAAATTCTCTATCATTTCCAATCAATAATATGGCATCCACATATAATATTAGAAATGCTACAGAGCTCCCACTCACTTTCTTGTAAATACAGGCTTCTCCAAAAGTCTGTATAAAACCATATGCTTTGATCACACTATCAAAGCGTTTATTCCAACTGCGAGAGGCTTGCACCAGTCCATAAATGGATCGCTGGAGCTTGCACACTTTGTTAGCTCCCTTTCGATCGATAAAACCTTCAGGTTGCATCATATACAACTCTTCTTCCAGAAATCCATTCAGGAATGCAGTCTTTACATCCATTTGCCAAATTTCATAATCATAAAATGCGACAATTGCTAACATGATTCGGACGGACTTAAGCATCGCTACGGGTGAGATGGTCTCATCGTAGTCAACTCCTTAAACTTGTCGAAAACCTTTTGCAACAAGTCGAGCTTTGTAGACAGTAACATTAGCGTCAGCGTTTGTCTTCTTCTTGAAGATCCATTTGTTCTCGATGGCTTATCGATCACCGGGCAAGTCAACCAAAGTCCACACTTTGTTCTCATACATGGATCCCATCTCAGATTTCATGGCCTCAAGCCATTTTGCGGAATCTGGGCTCATCATTGCTTCTTCATAGTTCGTAGGTTCGTCATGGTCAAGTAACATGACCTCCAGAACTGGATTACCGTACCACTCTGGTGCGGATCTTTCTTTGGTTGACCTACAAGGTTCGGTAGCAACTTGATCTGAAGTTTCATGATCATCATCATTAGCTTCCTCACTAATTGGTGTAGATGTCACAAGAACCCGTTTCTGTGATGAACTACTTTCCAATAAGGGAGCAGGTACTGTTACCTCATCAAGTTCTACTTTCCTCCCACTCACTTCTTTCGAGAGAAACTCCTTCTCTAGAAAGGATCCATTCTTAGCAACGAATATCTTGCCTTCGGATCTGTGATAGAAGGTGTACCCAATAGTTTCCTTTGGGTATCCTATGAAGACACATTTCTCCGATTTGGGTTCGAGCTTATCAGGTTGAAGCTTTTTCACATAAGCATCACAGCCCCAAACTTTAAGAAACGACAACTTTGGTTTCTTGCCAAACCATAGTTCATAAGGCGTCGTCTCAACAGATTTTGGTGGTGCCCTATTTAACGTGAATGCAGCCGTCTCTAAAGCATAACCCCAAAACAATAGCGGTAAATCAGTAAGAGACATCATAGATCGCACCATATCTAGTAAAGTACGATTATGACGTTCGGACACACCATTACGCTGTGGTGTTCCTGGTGGCGTGAGTTGCGAAACTATTCCGCATTGTTTCAAATGTAGGCCAAACTCATAACTCAAATATTCTCCTCCACGATCAGATCATAGAAACTTTATTTTCTTGTTACGATGATTTTCCACTTCACTCTAAAATTCTTTGAACTTTTCAAATGTTTCAGACTTATGTTTCATTAAGTAGATATACCTATATCTGCTCAAATCATATATGAAGGTGATAAAATAACGATACCCGCCGCGAGCCTCAATATTCATCGGACCACATACATCAGTATGTATGATTTCCAACAAATCTGTTGCTCACTCCATAGTTCCATAGAACGACATTTTAGTCATCTTGCCCATAAGGCATGGTTCGCAAGTACCAAGTGATTCATAAAAGTCCATCAGTATGGAGTTTCTTCATGCGCTTTATACCAATATGACCCAAACGGCAGTGCCACAAATAAGTTGCACTATCATTATCAACTCTGCATCTTTTGGCTTCAACATTATGAATATGTGTATCACTACTATCGAGATTCAACAAGAATAGACCACTCTTTAAGGGTGCATGACCATAATAGATATTACTCATATAAATAGAACAACCATTATTCTCAGATCTAAATGAATAACCGTCTCGCATCAAACAAGATCCAGATATAATGTTCATGCTTAACGCTGGCACCAAATAACAATTATTTAGGTCTAAAACTAATCCCGAAGGTAGATGTAGAGGTAGCGTGCCGACGGCGAATACATCGACTTTGGAACCACTTCCCACGCGCATCGTCAAAACGTTGTTCAAGTCCCGGCTCTAAGCCATAAAGCATGGCACACTGAACTATCGAGTAGTCTTCAACTTTACTCTGCCAAACGTTCTTAACGTTGTCAGCAGCAGGCCTGGCACCCAGCGGTGCTTCTAGGACGTAATTCTTCTATGCAGCAATGAGGATAATCCTGAAGTTACGGACCCAGTCCGTGTAATTGCTACCATCATCTTTCAACTTTGCTTTCTCAGGGAAACACATTAAAATTCAACGGAGCAATAACACAGGCCATCTATCTACAACAACATAGATAAGCAAAATACTATCAGGTACTAAGTTCATGATAAATTTAAGTTCAATTAATCATATTACTTAAGAACTGCCACTTAGATAGACATCCCTCTAATCATCTAAGTGATCACGTGATCCATATCAACTAAACCATAACCGATCATCACGTGAAATGGAGTGGTTTTGAATGGTGAACATCACTATGTTGATCATATCTACTATATGATTCACGCTCGACCTTTCAGTCCCAGTGTTCCGAGGCCATATCTACATATGCTAGGCTCGTCAAGTTTAACCCGAGTATTCTGCGTGTGCAAAACTGGCTTGCACCCGTTGTAGATGGACGTAGAGCTTATCACACCCGATCATCACGTGGTGTCTCAGCACGACGAACTTTGGCAACGGTGCATACTCAGGGAGAACACTTTTATCTTGAAATTTAGTGAGAGATCATCTTATAATGCTACCATCAAACAAAGCAGAATAAGATGCATAAAGGATAAACATCACATGCAATCAATATAAGTGATATGATATGGCCATCATTATCTTGTGCTTGTGATCTCCATCTCCGAAGCACCGTCATGATCACCATCGTCACCGGCGCGACACCTTGATCTCCATCGTAGCATCGTTGTCGTCTCACCAGCTATTGCTTCTATGACTATTGCTACCGATTAGTCATAAAGTAAAGCAATTACAGGGCGATTGCATTGCATACAATAAAGCGACAACCATATGGCTCCTGCCAGTTGCCGATAACTCCGTTACAAAACATGATCATCTCATACAATAAATATAGCATCATTTCTTGACCATATCACATCACAACATGCCCTGCAAAAACAAGTTAGACGTCCTCTACTTTGTTGTTGCAAGTTTTACGTGGCTGCTATGGGCTGAGCAAGAACCGTTCTTACCTATGCATCAAAAACCACAACGATAGTTCGTTCAGTTGGTGCTGTTTTAACCTTCTCAAGGACCGGGCGTAGCCACACTCGGTTCAACTAAAGTTGGAGAAACTGACACCCGCCAGCCTCCTGTGTGCAAAGCACGTCAGTAGAACCAGTCTCACGTAAGCGTACGCGTAATGTTGGTCCGGGCCGCTTCATCCAACAATACCGGCGAACCAAAGTATGACATGCTGGTAAGCAGTATGACTTATATCGCCCACAACTCACTTGTGTTCTACTCGTGCATATAACATCTACGCATAAAACTTGGCTCGGATGCCACTGTTGGGGAACATAGTAATTTCAAAAAAAAATCCTACGCACACACAGGATCATCGTGATGCATAGCAACGAGAGGGGAGAGAGTCGTCTACGTACCCTCGTAGACCGTTAAGCGGAAGCGTTATGACAACGCGACTGATGTAGTCGTACGTCTTCATGATTGACCGATCCTCAGTACCGAACGCACAGCACCTCCGCGTTCAGCACACATTCAGCTCGGTGACGTCTCGCGAACTCACAATCTAGTAGAGCTCAGGGAAGAGTTTCGTCAGCACGACGGCGTGGTGACGATGTTGATGAAGCTACCACAGCAGGGCTTCGTGATACGTCTCCAACATATCTACTTTTCCAAAAACTTTGGCCCTTGTTTTGGACTCTAACTTGCATGATTTGAATGGAACTAACCCGGACTGACGCTGTTTTCAGCAGAACTACCATGGTGTTATTTATGTGCAGGAGCAAACATTCTCGGAATGACCTGAAACTTCACGGAGACACTTTTCAGAAAATAAGAAAAATACCTGCCAAAGATGAAGGCCAGGGGGCCCACCACCTTGCCATGAGGGTGGGGGTGCGCCCCCTACCTCGTGCCCCCCCTGTTGCCTCTCCGACTCCAACTCCACCTCAATATATTGAGTCTCGGGAAGAAAAAATCAGAGAGAAGAAATCATCGCATATTACGATACGGAGCCGCCGCCAAACCCTAAAACCTCTCGGGAGGGCTGATCTGGAGTCCGTTCGGTACTCCGGAGAGGGGAATCCGTTGCCATCGTCATCATCAACCATCCTCCATCACCAATTTCATGATGCTCACCGCCGTGCATGAGTAATTCCATCGTAGGCTTGCTGGACGGTGATGGGTTGGATGGGATCTATCATGTAATCGAGTTAGTTTTATTAGGGTTTGATCCCTAGTGTCCACTATGTTCTGAGATTGATGTTGCTATGACTTTGCTATGCTTAATGCTTGTCACTAGGGCCCGAGTGCCATGATTTCAGATCTGAACCTATTATGTTTTTATCAATATATGAGTGTTCTTGATCCTATCTTGCAAGTCTATAGTCACCAATTATGTGTTATGATCCGTTAACCCCGAAGTGACAATAATCGGGATACTTACCGGTGATGACCGTAGTTTGAGGAGTTCATGTATTCACTATGTGTTAATGCTTTGTTCCAGTTCTCTATTAAAAGGAGGCCTTAATATCCCTTAGTTTCCGTAAGGACCCCGCTGCCACGGGAGGGTAGGACAAAAGATGTCATGCAAGTTCTTTTCCATAAGCACGTATGACTATATTCGGAATACATGCCTACATTATATCAATGAACTGGAGCTAGTTCTGTGTCACCCTAGGTTATGACTGTTACATGATGAACCGCATCTGGCATAATTCTCCATCACTGATCCATTGCCTACGAGCTTTCCGTATATTGTGTTTCACTTATTTACTTCTCCGTTGCTATTGCTATCATCACTACAAAATACCAAAAACATTGCTTTTACTACTGTTACCTTTTGCTACCGTTATCACCACTATCATATTACTTTGCTACTAAACACTTTGCTGCAGATATTAAGTTTCCAGGTGTGGTTGAATTGACAACTCAGCTGCTAATACTTGAGAATATTCTTTGGCTCCCCTTGTGTCGAATCAATAAATTTGGGTTGAATACTCTACCCTCGAAAACTGTTGCGATCCCCTATACTTGTGTGTTATCAAGACCATTTTCTGGCGCCGTTGCCGGGGAGCATAGCTCTATTCTTTGAGTCACTTGGGATATATATCTGCTTATCATTATGAAGAACTTGAGAGATCCAAAAACCAAGATCTATCCCTCAACTACGAGGGGAGGTAAGGAACTGCCATCTAGCTCTGCACTTGATTCACCTTCTGTTTTGAGTAAGCTTGTGACACCTACACCTGCTACTACTATTCGTTATGATGTGTCACATGTTATTGATGATGCCACTTCTGCTATGCATGATACTTATGATGAAACTACCTCTATGCCTGATACTACTGTGTCACTTAGTGCTTTTCTTGATGAACAACTTGCTAGGGTTAGAGAAATTGAAAATATTGAATCTGATGATACTGATGAAAGTGATGATGAAGAACCACTTGCTATTCCTAAGGGTTATGTATTTGATCAAGATGTTTCTTTAGCCATTTTAGCTTGCAGAAATAGAACTGAACTTAAAAGATTATTAGCTAAATGGAGTAAGCAATCTCTAAATGCTAGAATGAAACCTGACCCTGCTTTTGCTACTTCACCTATCTTTGTTACTGATAAGGATTATGAATTCTCTGTTGATCCTGATATAATTACTTTGGTTGAATCTGATCCTTTTCATGGTTATGAATCTGAAACTGTTGTGGCACATCTTACTAAACTGAATGATATAGCCACCTTGTTCACTAAAGGTGAGAAAACTCGCTACTTTTACATCCTTAAAATATTTCTGTTCTCATTAAAGGGTGGTGCTAAGATATGTTTTAATTCTCTTGATCCTGGTTGTGTGCGTAGTCCCCAGGACATGATTTATTAATTCTCTGCTAAATATTTCCCTGCTCATAAGAAACAAGCTGCTTTAAGGGATATATATATAATTTTGTGCAAATTGAAGAAGAGAGTCTCCCACAAGCTTGGGGGAGGCTTCTCCAATTACTTAATGCTTTGCCTGATCATCCTCTTAAGAAAAATGAAATACTTGATATCTTTTATAATGGACTAACCGATGCCTCCAGAGATTACCTGGATAGTTGTGCTGGTTCTGTTTTCAGGGAAAGAACACCGGATGAAGCTGAAATTCTATTGAATAATATGTTGACAAATGAAAATAATTGGACACCTCCGGAGCCAATTCCTGAGCCTATTCCTAAACCAACTCCGAAGAAGAGGGGTATTCTATTTCTCAGTCCTGAAGATATGCAAGAGGCAAAGAAATCTATGAAAGAAAAAGGTATTAAAGCTGAAGATGTTAAGAATTTACCTCCTATTGAAGAAATACATGGTCTTAATTTACCGCCTGTTGAAGAAACATATAATCCAAATCCTTTACCTATTGAAGAAACTCATGGTCTTGATAACCCGACACAGGTAGTAAAGGTAAATTCTCTCTATAGATATGATAAAGCTGTAATCCCATTTACTAAGTTTGCTAGCCCATGCTTAGATGAGTTTGATAAATTTATGGCTAAGAAAGAAGACTTTAATGCTTATTTTGGTAGACAATTAAAATACAATTCAAATATGCTTGGACACTTGGGTGATTATATGGCTAATGTCAAAGGTGAACTTAAACTTATTAGTAAACATGCTTCTATGGTTACCACTCAAGTAGAACAAGTACTTAAAGCTCAAAATGATTTGCTCAATGAATTGAATAATAAGAATAATGATAATGTTGTTAGAGTTATGACTAGAGGTGGTAGAATGACTCAGGAACCTTTGTATCCTAAAGGCCATCCTAAGATAATTGAGAAAGATTCTCAGAGAAATAATTTAGATGCACCTAGTTCTTCTAAAAAGAAGAAAAAGAAAAATGATAGGACTTTGCATGCTTCTAGTGATCCTATTGTTGAAACACCTGAGAATCCAAATGATATTTCTATTTCTGATGCTGAAACACAACCTGGTAATGAAACTGAAACTAGTGATAATGTTAATAATAATGTTCATGATGATGCTCAACCTAGTAATGATAATGACATAGAAATTGAACCTGCTGTTGATCTTGATAACCCACAATCAAAGAATCAACATTATGATAAGAAAGACTTTGTTGCTAGGAAACATGGTAAAGAAAGAGAGCCTTGGGTTCAGAAACCCATGCCCTTTCCTCCCAAACCATCCAAGAAAAAGGATGATGAGGATTTTGAGCGCTTTGCTGAAATGATTAGACCTATCTTTTTGCGTATGCGATTAACTGATATGCTCAAAACAAATCCTTATGCTAAGTACATGAAAGATATTATTACAAATAAAAGAAAGATACCGGAAGCTGAAATTTCCACCATGCTTGCTAATTATACTTTTAAGGGTGGAATACCAAAGAAACTTGGAGATCGAGGAGTACCCACTATACCATGCTCTATTAAAAGAAACTATGTTAAAACTGCTTTATGTGATCTTGGAGCCGGTGTTAGTGTTATGCCTCTCTCTTTATATCGTAGACTTGATTTGAATAAGTTGACACCTACTGAAATATCTTTGCAAATGGCTGATAAATCAACTGCTATACCTGTCGGTATTTGTGAGGATGTGCCTGTTGTAGTTGCAAATGTTACTATTTTAATGGACTTTGTTATTCTTGATATTCCCGAGGATGATAGTATATCTATTATTCTTGGAAGACCCTTTTTGAATACTGCAGGGGCTGTTATTGATTGCACTAAAGGCAATGTCACTTTTCATGTTAATGGTAATGAGCACACGGTACACTTTCCAAGGAAACAACCTCAAGTTCATAGTATCAACTCTATTGGAAAAATTCCATCGATTATATTTGGAGGTTTTGAATTTCCTCTTCCTACTGTCAAGAAGAAATATGATATTCTTATTATTGGGGAGGTGCATATCCCCGTTGAGGTAACATAGTATTATTCGAAATTTCTCCGGTTCCATGTTATTCGAAATGAGTTTGTTAACAAGACTTGATCAACCTTGTTAGTGGATTCCTTTTGATGATCATGAGATGGATGAAACTAGAAGGCACAACCTTCTGCACCCCACTTTTACTTTATGTTATTTATATTAAATAAAATAAAATAAATATTTTTCTGTCTGTTATCTGATTATCCATGCAATATAAAAATACCTCGAAAATAAAAGTTTGCCAAATGCCCTAAAAATTAAATATGATTTTTTCTAGAATATTTGAGGATTTATGGAACAAAGAACACACCAGGGGGGCCAACCACCTTGCCACGAGGGTGGAGGGCGCGCCCCCTGCCTCGTGGGCCCATGGTGGCCCTCCTCCACTTATTCTTGCACCCACACAATTCATCTTCCTCCCACAAACACGAATAACCAGCTCAAGCACGAGTTCTAGCTCATCTTGCTGCCATTTTCGATCTCCTTGCTCAAAGCACCTCTCACAAAACTGCTTGGGGAGATTGTTCCTTGGTATGTGATTCCTCCATTGGTCCAATTAGTTTTTGTTCTAGTGCTTTATTCATTGCAAATTTTTGCTTCTTAGGTGACCCTGTTCTTGAGCTTGCATGTCAAATTTATATGGTCAAAAGTAGTTTTGATGCATGATATAGGCCCTAGGCACTTTTAGGAGTAGTTGCTATCAATATTATTGAGTTTGGTTTACTTTTATTTTGAAGTTACTAAAAATTTTCAGAATTTTTCAGAGGAAGAAAAATGCTTAGGAAAATGTTCCAAGGTGGTTCTTCAAGGAAGCAAGGACCCAGGCTTGCAATGCGTGATGCTGACGAAGAGCCACCAAGAGACGCTCCAGTGCGTCCTTGTGAGTGGCCCTCTGAAAATTTTATGGATCAAGCGGGAATAAAAGAAGAATTCAACGCATATTTGCGTAACGCTGATCTCTTGAGCTTCAAGGAAGAGAAGTGCAGTCAGTATCATAATCTCACTAGCTCCTTTGTGAGGAGGTTTGAATTTTCAACTTCACATAATTCTCCAACTGTCCCGTTTGATCTTTATGATAAATCTTATACCATGGACTTAGAGGATTTTACCACTGCTTGCAAACTTCCACAATGGGGTAGTATAAGGGATCCTCGCAAATCTGAATTTAGAGATTTTTTTGCTAATATAACTGTGCGAGAATCTAGCGATATTACACAAGCTACCATACGGAGCATTCAGTTTCCTGCTATACATTATTTTGCTCTCTTCATAGGTAGATGCATCAATGGTAAAGATGAGGCATGTCACATGTGTGTCCCCGATCTTAGTATTCTTAGGAGTGCTATGTTAGGAGACAAATCATATAATTTGGGAGCCATTGTTGCACGTAGATTGCATCTTAATAGACGCAATGGAGATTTCTTTGGTGGAATTTATGCAACCCGCGTAGATAATTTTCTTGGTATAGATGTGCGCGAAGATGATATTGAATTACCTCCTTCCTATCTAGATTTTAATGCTATGGTTCACCACCAGTTTGTCGAGAGGAACGAATCACCTCTCCAGTATCGACTAATCTTTGACAGACGCCGTGCTGTCCGTATTACTCTCCCTGCTCTTGCTTTCTTTGATTATCAGGCAAGAGGAGGATATACTATTACCAGAGAGGAGGCAGATGAGTACGAGAGGAGAGAGGAGGCCGCTCGTCGCCACGCTGCAGCTCAGCAGGCGATAGCTGCTGCATCACAGTACGACCCCAACAACTATTATTATGGATATCCGCCAGGCCTGCCGTGGCCATAGACCAACTTAGGCCAAAAGCCTAAGCTTGGGGGAGTACGTTTTTCTCAACGACATTACATTTATGCTCACACACTCATTGCTAGATGTCGGTGCTCATACTTTTTCATTGTATCATCCATGCTAGTTTATTTTCCTTTTTATGCTTTCTTCTTGTGTGTTTAATAAACCTTAAGAAAAACCAAAAAATTTAGTTGTAGCTTTTAATTAGTTTACTTTCCATGCTTGTAGTAGTAATTAAAAAGAAAACCCAAAAAGATTTCCTGTTCTTCTTTTGCTTGTTGGGAGCTTTCCCGTGTAAATAGTTTTATTTCTTTTCTTTTCTTTGGGGGTCGATAGGAGAAGACCATAATTAAATTGTTGAATAGGCTCTTATATGCATTATTGTTGATCTGACACAAGAGCCCATATTGCCTTGTCTTCTCCTGTTTATTGAATGCTTGCAGATTCCAGCTTAGTCCAATGCACGTGCACTATTATTATTCACATCGTTCGGTCGTGCAAGTGAAGGGCAATTATGATGATATATGATGGACTTGCTGAGATGAGAAAAGCTGGTATGAACTCGACCTCTTTTGTTTTTGTAAATATGATTAGTTCATCGTTCCTGATTCAGCCTATTACGAATAAACATGTTTGCAATGACAACTAGAGATCATAGTTTCTTGTGCCATGCTTGATTAGCTATGAGTTATAATGGTTTACCTTGCGTGCCAATATGCTACTAAAATGGTTATGATGTGGTATGATAGGGTGGTATCCTCCTCTGAATGATTTAAGTGACTTGACTTGGCACATGTTCACGCATGTAGTTGAAACAAAATCAACATAGCCTTCACGATATTTATGTTCATGGTGGATTATATCCTACTCATGCTTGCATTCAGTGTTGATTAATTTTAATGCATGTTCATGACTGTTGTCGCTCTCTAGCTGGTCGCTTCCCAGTCTTTTGCTAGCCTTCACCTGTACTAAGCGGGAATACTGCTTGTGCATCCAAACTCCTTAAACCCCAAAGTTATTCCACATGAGTCCACTATACCTACCTATATACGGTATCTACCTGCCGTTCCAAGTAAATTTGTATGTGCCAAACTCTAAACCTTCAAATAAATATCCTGTTTTGTATGCTCGAATAGCTCATGTATCAACTAGGGCTGTCTGTATCTTCCATGTTAGGCGGGTTATTCTCAAGAGGAGTGGACTCCGCTCCTCACTCACGAGATAAATGGCTGGTCACCGGGATGCCCAGTCCCATGCTTTATGCAAACTAAATCAAAATAATTGCAAACAAAACTCCCCATGGGACTCTTGTTAGTTGGAGGCACTCGTTGTTTCGAGCAAGCCATGGATTGATGCTTGTGGTGGAAGGGGGAGTATAAACTTTACCATTCTGTTTGGGAACCGCCTATAATGTGTGTAGCATGGAAGATATCGCCATCTCTTGGTTGTTATGTTGACAATGAAAGTATACCGCTCAAAATATTATTCACCTCTGTTTCAAAACCGAGCTCTGGCACCTCTACAAATCCCTGCTTCCCTCTGCGAAGGGCCTATCTATTTACTTTTATGCTGAGTCATCATCCTCTTATTAAAAAGCACCAGTTGGAGAGCACCGCTGTCATTTGCATTCATTATTGTTAGTTTACATTGAGTATGACTTGACTGGATCTCTTTTACCATGAATTACAATGTCTAGTCAGTCCTTGGTCTTTAAAGGTGCTCTGCATTTATGTTTTGCGGTCTCAGAAAGGGCTAGCGAGATACCATCTGTTATATCATATTATGATTGTTTTGAGAAAGTGTTGTCATCCGAGTTTTATTATTATGGCTCGCTAGTTGATTATGCTATTGATATGAGTAAACTTGAGACCTATGCGTTATTGCAAATGTGGTTAGTTATAATCTTTGCTGAAAACTTGAATGCTGGCTTTACATATTTACAACAACAAGAGCAAACAGAGTTTGTAAAAGTTTTTCTTTATCACTTTCAGTTTGTCAACTGAATTGCTTGAGGACAAGCAAAGGTTTAAGCTTGGGGGAGTTGATACGTCTCCAACGTATCTACTTTTCCAAACACTTTTGCCCTTGTTTTGGACTCTAACTTGCATGATTTGAATGGAACTAACCCGGACTGACGTTGTTTTCAGCAGAATTACCATGGTGTTATTTATGTGCAGGAGCAAACATTCTCGGAATGACCTGAAACTTCACGGAGACACTTTTCAGAAAATAAGAAAAATACCTGCCAAAGATGAAGGCCAGGGGGCCACCACCTTGCCACGAGGGTGGGGGGCGCGCCCCCCTACCTCGTGGGCCCCCTGTTGCCTCTCCGACTCCAACTCCACCTCCATATATTGAGTTTCGGGGAGAAAAAAATCAGAGAGAAGAAATCATCGCGTTTTACGATACGGAGCCGCCGCCAAGCCCTAAAACCTCTCGGGAGGGCTGATCTGGAGTCCGTTCGGGGCTTCGGAGAGGGGAATCCATCGCCATCGTCATCATCAACCATCCTCCATCACCAATTTCATGATGCTCACCGCCGTGCGTGAGTAATTACATCGTAGGCTTGCTGGACGGTGATGGGTTGGATGGGATCTATCATGTAATCGAGTTAGTTTTGTTAGGGTTTGATCCCTAGTGTCCACTATGTTCTGAGATTGATGTTGCTATGACTTTGCTATGCTTAATGCTTGTCACTAGGGCCCGAGTGCCATGATTTCAGATTTGAACCTATTATGTTTTCATAAATATATGAGTGTTCTTGATCCTATCTTGCCAGTCTATAGTCACCTATTATGTGTTATGATCCGTTAACCCCGAAGTGACAATAATCGGGATACTTACCGGTGATGACCGTAGTTTGAGGAGTTCATGTATTCACTATGTGTTAATGCTTTGTTCTGGTTCTCTATTAAAAGGAGGCCTTAATATCCCTTAGTTTCCGTAAGGACCCCGCTGCCACGGGAGGGTAGGACAAAAGATGTCATGCAAGTTCTTTTCCATAAGCACGTATGACTATATTCGGAATACATGCCTACATTATATCAATGAACTGGAGCTAGTTCTGTGTCACCCTAGGTTGTGACTGTTACATGATGAACCGCATCCGACATAATTCTCCATCACTGATCCATTTCCTACGAGCTTTCCATATATTGTGCTTCGCTTATTTACTTTTCCGTTGCTATTTCTATCATCACTACAAAATACCAAAAACATTGCTTTTACTACTGTTACCTTTTGCTACCGTTATCACCTCTATCATATTACTTTGCTACTAAACACTTTGCTGTAGATATTAAGTTTCCAGGTGTGGTTGAATTGACAACTCAGCTGCTAATACTCGAGAATATTCTTTGGCTCCCCTTGTGTCGAATCAATAAATTTGGGTTGAATACTCTACCCTCGAAAACTGTTGCGATCCCCTATACTTGTGGGTTATCACTTCGCCTAAACACCGCTACAGTATGACCGAGGTGGATTATGGTGGACGGGGGCACCGTACACGGCTGAGAGAGATCTTTGTGATCAACTTGTGTGTCTCGAGGTGCCCCCTGCCCCTGTATATATAGGAGCAAGGGGGAGGCCGGCCGACCCTTGTTGGCGCGCCAAGGAGGAGGAATCCTCCTCCTAGTAGGAGTAGGATTCCTCCCTTTCCTACTCCTACTAGGAGGGGGAAAGGCAGGGAGAGAAAGAGAAGGAAAGGGGGGCGCCGCCCCCCTTCTCCTAGTCCAATTCGGACAGGGGGAAGGGGGCACGGTGCCTGCCCTAGGCCGGCCCCTCTCTCTTTCCCTTATGGCCCAACAAGGCCCATTAGCCCCCAGGAGGTTCCGGTAACCCCTCCGGTACTCCGGTAAAATCCCGATTTCACTCAGAACTATTCCAATGTCCAAATGTAGGCTTCCAATATATCAATCTTTATGTCTCGACCATTTTGAGACTCCTCGTCATGTCCATGATCACATTCGGGACTCCAAACTACCTTCCGTACATCAAAACATATAAACTCATAAAACCGATCATCACAGAAATTTAAGTGTGCGGACCCTACGGGTTCGAGAACTATGTAGACATGACCGAGACACGTCTCCAGTCAATAACCAATAGCGGAACCTGGATGCTCATATTGGTTCCTACATATTCTACGAAGATCTTTATCGGTCAAACCGCACAACACTATACGTTGTTCTCTTTGTCACTAGTATGTTACTTTCTCGAGATTTGATCGTCGGTATCCAATACCTAGTTCAATCTTGTTACCGGCAAGTCTCTTTACTCGTTCTGTAATACATCATCTCGTAACTAACTCATTAGTTATCATCTCGTAACTAACTCTCTAGGGCATATTTCCAACACATTCTCCTAATGATGTGATCCCATTGATCAGATAACAACTCATGTCTATGTTTAGGAAACTTAACCATCTTTGATCAATGAGCTAGTCAAGTAGAGGCATACTAGTGACACTATGTTTGTCTATGTATTCACACATGTATTATGTTTCCGGTTAATACAACTCTAGCATGAATAATAAACATTTATCATGAAATAAGGAAATAAATAATAACTTTATTATTGCCTCTAGGGCATATTTCCTTCAAGTATCGAGTTCCTTCATACTTGCTTCATGAAGTTTGGGGTTTGTTAAACATCATCCGTAAATGGGTGGCTATTACGGGGCTTACGGGTTCATGGAAAAGTATGTCAAGTAACTTGATAGCTCAAGATCGGGATTTCTCCTCCGGCGATGGAGAGATATTCTCGGGCCCTCTCGGTGTTACGGTATCCATCATCGTCTAGCCAGACACAGTGTGATTTGATCACAGGGATGCCGGAACACGGAAAAGAGAAAAGAGAACAAAACCGGTAATGAGGTAACTAGCATAATGGACAAGTTGTTGATCCACGGGGATGCAAGTAAATCTCACCTCGAGTATTTGTAACATATCGCGAAGCAACAGGAATAGCACACAGCAACTGGAGGTTCACTTGAATATTCATTCGTGTGGGTATAGGGGTCAATATGGGCGTCCACGGCTCCGATGTTGATCATTGATCGGAAAGGGTTCTGGTCATGTCTATACTTCACCGAACCTATAGGGTCACACGCTTAAGGGTCATATATCTGTTGAATATTAGACAGGGAGTCTGAGAGAAATTCGCCAAAAAAGTTTTTGAGACAACGGAAGAGTTCCAGAGAGAGAATAGTGAAATAGTTTCGTAAAACCAAAAAATTATTTCGGGGTATACCATTAAGTCAAATTGGTTTCGGGACACGCCTGATAATTCTTGGAGGGTTCCAGAATTATTCTGGAAACTTCTAGGAATTTTTTGCGATAAAAACTGGGAATGTTCCGGAGCTGCCAGTACCGTTTTGGTTGCTTTTCGCAGATGAAATTCACTAATCTGAAATTGTTTCGGAACAAATCCAAAATCATTTTAGTGGGTACTGGAATTATTCTAAGACCCACAGAAATAATTTATGATTTAATGGACGTGAAAAATTGTCTTCATGAATAGTGGAAACACATTCTTGTTTGCTTTTCGCAGATGAAAATCACTAATTCGGAATTGTTCCGGAACATGTCGGAAATTATTTTAGTGGGTACTGGAAATGTTCTAGGCCCACATAAATAT
The DNA here is from genome assembly GCF_018294505.1 of Triticum aestivum. Lineage (NCBI taxonomy): Eukaryota > Viridiplantae > Streptophyta > Magnoliopsida > Poales > Poaceae > Triticum > Triticum aestivum. The sequence continues at coordinate 543,637,535 of NC_057809.1, read as the reverse complement.
TTTCGGTTCGATCGGACGCTGAAAAATGTCATCATGAATAGTGAAAGTGCTTTTTGCTTGGCTTCTTGGAGAAGCCACCTTGAGGGCCTTTTGGTATTTTCCCCTTGGCTTCTTGGAGAAGCCACCCTTGGGCTTGGCCTATAAATAGGGGTGGAGGGGGATGCCTAAAGACACACTCTTTCTCACATAGAAGGGCCATTGCAATGATCTGGCTTCTCCCTACCTCCCTGCAAAATAGTTTTGTAGAGCCGAAAGGTTGTCTGGGTTTCGGTGGGAACTAGTTCTGGACGGCGAAGCCCTGCCGGATAGATGACACCGTCTGTGTGCAACTCTATAGAGAGATCGTAGTTTCGGTCTTAGTTTGAGAGTGCCTCCCGAAGAGCTGTCCGTGTGACCGTCTGAGTTTCGAAGGTCCTCCCTCAGGGTTGTCTGAGTGACCGTCCGAGTTTTGAAGGTCCTCCCGAAGGGCTGTCCGCGACACCGTCCAGGGGACTGTCTGACCGCCTCCCAGAGGGCTGTCCGAGGGGCAGATGAGGGTATACATCCTCGAGGTTGGGAGGTTGTAAATCCTAGCTGCGGGGATCTGCACCACCGATCGTCATCGACTCTACTTCTGTTGCACTATGAGTCGGTAATGAAAAGAGCAAACCTTGTATGCAGTCTCCATAGTGGTCCTATGCTGGTGTGTAGGTCAGAATTTTTTCTGTTTTCTGGTGCGTTACCCTATAGTGGCATCATGAGCCGTGCTATGCGTAGATGCAGGTTGCGATCTAGAATACATAGAGATGTATGGGTGTTGCCCAATATAATTAGGTAGTAGATGAGTTATATTACTGAAAATTATTTGTGCGGGTAGCAGATGAAATCTGTTACCCGATGTTCCTGTTGCTTCCCTTTTATTTGCATAATCCCGATCATGATGGCATGGTGGAATATCACAAAGTTCTGGCAATGCACGATCCTTTCATGCTGCTCCTGAGTATGCTGATTGACAGATCAATGAAGTGCTAACAGTTCTTTGGGTTCCACCATAGTTAAAGAAAGATGGATGTTTTGCAAACGAAAGGGCAATGCGGATATGATCTGCACGGGGGTCATGCGTATGATGATGTTCAGTATGGGGCTCGAGATTTTATTATCTCGTGTTTCATACACCCCGCAAAGTTAATCTAGCGACTGGAATTATCATACTTGATGATGGACGTTGGTAGCTTCGGTTTGTTTCAAAACCTTAGAAGCCACGAAAACAAGTTTGTGCATGAACCAATTAGAGGCGTCTAACTTGGTTTTGTAGGAGCGTTTGCTGTGCATGTTATGTGGTATAGCAGTGCTCATAACAATTTGATTATGTATGAGATGACTATATGATGTAAATGGATTAACATGACCTGTGTGTCATGATTCAGTATGATGGCCGGAGCCATATGATTGTCACTTTAATGACCTGCTTGTCAACCTTAAGTAATACACTTATTTTATTAGCTATAGAGATAGCAATATTATCTAGTACATCGACAAGGTGGTGGCAATCTTCACGAAGGTGAACACTGACACGAATGTCAAAGACGAAGAAATACAAGACTTCTCCATCAGAAAGGGTTGTACCATATCATGCTATTATGAATTGCCCGAGATGTTTATCCCTTTGGTGCACCCATTTTGATTGTGCAGTAGTCGCTTTTTATTAGGGTGATCTCTCACTTAAAATATCAACTAGTTAGTGTTCTCCCAAGTGTAGCACCGTCACGGCACATATCTCTTCGGGGTATCACATGGATACATGGGTACGAACGATTAGAGAAGTGTGAGGCGGGTGAGTAGGACCTCACAGTGAGATCACTTGGTTGTCTTGACGTTCAGGTATGAAAGTCCACTACAATAAAAAGACACATCCATGACATTTTGGGCCGAATGACTTTTTTCTGTCATACTTATGACACTTCTATGACAATAATTGTGACAAAACACAGTACCATCATAGATGTAGTGGGGTCCTACTTCTATGACAAAAAATCATGACAGAAAATGGGCTTTTCGTCCTGGGCGGGCCGGAGACGCAGTTGCATGACATTCTTTGGGCCGTCCATGACGGAAAAACCGTGGTAGAAGCGAGGGCGAGGAAAATATCTGGGTGTTCCCGGTTATGGTGGGTGGTCGGGGCCGAGGGATGCACGTTCCTCTCGTACACACACGCGCGTGGGTGCGAGGCGTTGGGCTCTAACTGAACTCGAGCGAGGCGTTGGGCTCTAACTGAACCCGAGCGATTGCACTGCAGGCTACGCGTTACTGAACCCAAGCAATTGATCGATGGCTGTTAACTGAACCCGATCGAGCGATTCCTTCGCTACTGCTGCTAACTGAAGCCGATCGATGCTGCCTCTGGATAAACAGTGAGCGTTGCTGGGGGGTTTGGATGAATAGTTCCCGGTGGGGGTGGATGAACAGGACCCCGTGGTGTTGCCTCTGCATGAACAGGACCCCGATCGATCGAGTCGGTTGGGGCTGGATGAACAGGACCCCGTGGAGGGCTGGATGAACAGGACCACTCCGTGGAGGGCAGGATGAATAGTATACGATGGAGGGCTAGATGAACAGTAGCCCGTTGAGGGGTGGTTGAATAGGAGCCCATGGAGAGGGCTAGTTGAACAGTAGCCGGTGGAGTAGCGTGCGGTGGAGGCTGGATGAACAGGAGTCCGTGGATGAATAGTCGCAGGTGGAGGCTGGAGGAGGTTGACAGTGGATGAACAGTAGCCCGTGGAGGCTGGAGGAGGTCGACGGTGGAGATGAACAATATCCTGTGGAATCCCGTTTTGCGGTACGCCACACCCCTCCCGATGAACAGGACCCCCGTTTCGACCGTAGAGCTCCAACACAAGTCCATTTCCTTCATTTTGCGGTAAGCCACACCCCTCCCGATCAACAGGACCCCCGTTTCGACCGTAGGAGGTCCGTTTCCTCCGTTTTGCGGTACACCAGACCCCTCCCAATGAACAGGATCCCGTTTCGAACGTGGCCGGTCCAACACAAGGCCGTTTCCTCCGTTATGCGGTATGCCAGGCCTCGTTTCCATCGGCTGTTCCTTCCAAGCCCTCCCGATGAACACGACGACGCATTCTGTTCCGACCTAGCTGGTTGGCTCCCCATCAACACAACGACGATGCTGTTTCTCCGTTCCGACCCAGCCATGTACACGAGCCTTGGCCGTACGTATGCGTGAGTAGGCGTTCGAGACCCCGCCCATTGCTACCTCTTGAGCACTTGCGTTGGTTTTCCCTTGAACAGGAAAGGCTGGTGTAGCAAAGTAGCATAAGTATTTCCCTCAGTTTTTGAGAACCAATGTATCAATCTAGTAGGAGGCCACGCATGAGTCCCTCGTACCTACACAAACAAATAAATCCTCGCAACCAACGCGATAAGGGGTTGTCAATCCCTACACGGTCACTTACGAGAGTGAGATCTGATAGATATGATAAGATAATATTTTGGTGATAAAGATGCAAAGTAAAAAAGCAAAGGAAATAACTAAGTATTGGAAGATTAATATGATGAAGATAGACCCCGGGGCCATAGGTTTCACTAGTGGCTTCTCTCAAGAGCATAAGTATTTTACGGTGGGTGAATGAATTACTGTTGAGCAATTGACAGAATTGGGCATAGTTATGAGAATATCTAGGTATGATCATGTATATAGGCATCACGTCTGAGACAAGTAGACCGACTCCTACCTGCATCTACTACTATTACTCCACTCATCGACCGCTATCCAACATGCATCTAGAGTATTAAGTTCATGAAAATAGAGTAACGCCTTAAGCAAGATGACATGATGTAGAGGGATAAATTCATGCAATATGATAAAAAACCCATCTTGTTATCCTCGATGGCAATAATACAATACGTGCCTTGCTACCCCTACTGTCACTTGGAAAGGACACCGCAAGATTGAACCCAAAGCTAAGCACTTCTCCCATTGCAAGAAAGATCAATCTAGTAGGCCAAACCAAACTGATAATTCAAAGAGACTTGCAAAGATAACCAGTCATACATAAAAGAATTCAGAGAAGATTATAATATTGCTCATAGATAATCTTGATCATAAACCCACAATTCATCGGTCTCAACAAACACACCGCAAAAAGAAGATTACATCGAATTGATCTCCACAAGAGAGGGGGAGAACATTTTATTGAGATCCAAAAAGAGAGAAGAAGCCATCTAGCTAATAACTATGGACCCGAAGGTCTGAGGTAAACTACTCACACTTCATCGGAGAGGCTATGGTGTTGATGTAGAAGCCCTCCATGATGGATGCCCCCTCTGACGGAGCTCCGGAACAGGCCCCAAGATGGAATCTCGTGGATACAGAAAGCTGCGGCGGTGGAATTAGGTTTTTGGCTCTGTATCTGGTCGTTTGGGGGTACGTAGGTATATATAGGAGGAAGAAGTACGTCGATGGAGCAACAGGGGGCCCACGAGGGTGGAGGGCATGCCGGGGGGGTGGGGGGGGGGGGTAGGCGTGCCCCCTACCTCGTTGCCTCCTCCTTTATTTCTTGACGTAGGGTCCAAGTCTCCTGGATCATGTTCGGTGAGAAAATCACGTTCCCGAAGGTTTCATTCCGTTTGGACTCCGTTTGATATTCCTTTTCTTCGAAACCCTAAAATAGGCAAAAAAAAACTATTCTGGGATGGGCCTCCGGTTAATAGGTTAGTCCCAAAAATAATATAAAATTGGATAATAAAGCCCAATAATGTCCAAAACAGTAGATAATGTAGCATGGAGCAATCAAAAATTATAGATACGTTGGAGACGTATCAAGCATCCCCAAGCTTAATTCCTGCTCGTCCTCGAGTAGGTAAATGATAAAAAAGATAATTTTTGATGTGGAGTGCTACTTGGCATAATTTTAATGTAACTCTTCTTAATTGTAGTATGAATATTCAGATCCGAAAGATTCAAGATAAAAGTTTAATATTGACATAAAAATAATAATACTTCAAGCATACTAAGAATGCAATCATGTCTTCTCAAAATAACATGGCCAAAGAAAGTTATCCCTACAAAATCATATAGTCTGGCTATGCTCTATCTTCACCACACAAAATATTTAAATCATGCACAACCTCGATGACAAGCCAAGCAATTGTTTCATACTTTTGACATTCTCAAACTTTTTAAATCTTCACGCAATACATGAGCGTGAGCCATGGATATAGCACTATATGTGGAATAGAATGGTGGTTGTGGAGAAGACAAAAAGGGAGAAGATAGTCTCACTCAACTAGGCATATCAACGGGCTATGGAAATGCCCATCAATAGATATCAATGTGAGTGAGTAGGGATTGCCATGCAACAGATGCACTAGAGCTATAAGTATATGAAAGCTCAACAAAAGAAGCTAAATGGGTGTGCATATGACTTGCTTGCTCATGAAGACCTAGGGTATATTGAGGAAGCCCATCATTGGAATATACAAGCCACGTTCTATAATGAAAAATTCCCACTAGTATATGAAAGTGACGAAATGAGAGACTCTGTATCATGAATATCATGGTGCTACTTTGAAGCACAAGTGTGGTAAAGGATAGTAACATTGTCCCTTCTCTCTTTTTCTCTCATTTTTTGGGCCTTTTCTCTTTTTTATGGCCTCTTTTCTTTTTCTTTTTTTTCGTCCAGAGTCTCATCCCGACTTGTGTGGGAATCATAGTCTCCATCATCCTTTCCTCACTGGGACAATGCTCTAATAATGATGATCATCACACTTTTATTTTCTTACAACTCAACAATTACAACTCGATACTTAGAACAAAATATGACTCTATATGAATGCCTCTGGCGGTATACCGGGATATGCAATGAATCAAGAGTGACATGTATGAAAGAGTTATGAATGGTGGCTTTGCCACAAATACGATGTCAAGTATATGATCATGCTAAGCAATATGACAATGATGGAGTGTGTCATAATAAACGGAACGGTGGAAAGTTGCATGGTAATATATCTCAGAATGGCTATGGGAATGCCATAATAGGTAGGTATGGTGGCTGTTTTGAGGAAGGTATATGGTGGGTGTATGATACCGGCGAAAGGTGTGCGGTATTAGAGAGGCTAGCAATGGTGGAAGGAAGAAAAGTGCATATAATCCGTGGACTCAACATTAGTCATAAAGAACTCATATACTTATTGCAAAAATCTACAAGTTATCAAAGCAAAGTATTACGCGCATGCTCCTAGGGGGATAGATTGGTAGGAAAAGACCATCGCTCGTCCCCGACCGCCACTCATAAGGAAGACAATCAAAAAATAAATCATGCTTCGACTTCATCACATAACAGTTCACCATACGTGCATGCTACGGGAATCACAAACTTTAACACATGTATTTCTCAAATTCACAACTATCAACTAGCACAACTTTAATATCACCATCTTCATATCTCAAAACAATTATCAAGCATCAAACTTCTCATAGCATTCAACACACTCATAAGAAAGTTTTTACTATTCTTGAATACCAAGCATATTAGGATTATTTAGGCAAATTACCATGCTATTTAAGACTCTCAAAATAATATAAGTGAATCATGAGAGATCAATAGTTTCTATAAAACAATTCCACCACCGTGCTCTAAAAGATATAAGTGAAGCACATAGAGCAAAAATATATAACTCAAATGATATAAGCGAAGCACATAGAGTATTCTAACAAATTCCAAATCATGTATGGCTCTCTCAAAAGGTGTGTACAGCAAGTATGATTGTGGTAAACTAAAAGGCAAAGACTCAAATCATACAAGATGCTCCAAGCAAAACACATATCATGTGGTGAATAAAAATATAGCTCCAAGTAAAGTTACCGATAGAAGTAGACGAAAGAGGGGATGCCTTCCAGGGCATCCCCAAGCTTTGGCTTTTAGGTGTCCTTAGATTATCTTGGGGGTGCCATGGGCATCCCCAAGCTTAGGCTCTTTCCACTCCTCATTCCATAATCCATCAAATCTTTACCCAAAACTTGAAAACTTCACAACACAAAACTTAAAGTAGAAAAATCTCGTGAGCTCCGTTAGCAAAATAAAACAAAAGACCACTTCAAGGTACTGTAATGAACTCATTATTTATTTATATTGGTGTTAAACCTACTTTATTCCAACTTCTCTATGGTTTATAAACTATTTTACTAGCCATAGATTCATCAAAATAAGCAAACAACACACGAAAAACAGAATCTGTCAAAAACAGAACAGTCTGTAGTAATCTGTAGCTAGCGCAAGATCTGGAACCCCAAAAATTCTAAAATAAACTGATGGACGTGGGGAATTTATATATTAATCATATTCAAAAAGAATTAACTAAATATCACTTTTCAAATAAAAATGGCAGCAGTTCTCATGAGCGCTAAAGTTTCTGTTTTTTACAGCAAGATATCAAGACCTTCCCCAAGTCTTCCCAACGGTTCTACTTGGCACAAACACTAATTAAACACAAAAAAACATAACCAAAACAGAGTCTAGATAAATTATTTATTACTAAACAGGAGCAAAAATCAAGGAATAAAAACAAAATTGGGTTGCCTCCCAACAAGCACTATCGTTTAACGCCCCTAGCTAGGCATAAAAAGCAAGAATAGATCTAGGTATTGCCATATTTGGTTGGCAATCCATAAGTGGCTCTCATAATAGATTCATAAGGTAATTTAATTTTCTTTCTAGGAAAGTGTTCCATGCCTTTCCTTAACAGAAATTGGAATCTAAAATTTCCTTCCTTCATATCAATAATTGCACCAATCGTTCTAACGAAAGGTCTACCAAGAATAATAGGACATGAAGGATTGCAATCTATGTCAAGAACAATAAAATCTATGGGCACATAATTCCTATTTGAAACAATAAGTACATCATTAATTCTTCCCATAGGTTTCTTAATAGTGGAATCCGCAAGGTGCAAGTTTAGAGAGCAATCATCAAAATCATGGAAACCTAACAAATCACACAAAGTCTTTGGAATCGTGGAAACACTAGCACCCAAATCACACAAAGCATAGAACTCATGATCTTTAATCTTAATTTTAATAGTTGGTTCCCACTCATCATAAAATTTTCTAGGGATAGAAACTTCCAACTCAAGTTTTTCTTCATAAGATTGCATCAAGGCATCAACGATATGTTTAGTAAACATTTTATTTTGACTATAAGCATGAGGAGAATTTAGCATGGATTGCAACAAGGAAATATAATCAATCAAATATCAATTTTCATAATTAAATTCCTTGAAATCCAAGATAGTGGGTTTAGGAACATCTAGGGTTTTAATTTCTTCAATCCCACTTTTATCAAATTTACCATCAAGATCTAAAAACTCTGAATTTTTGGAACGCCTTCTAGGTAAAGGTGGATCATATTAAGTCCCATCATTATCAAGATTCATATTGCAAAACAAAGATTTAATAGAGGACACATCAATAACTTTTAGATCTTCATCTTTATTTTCATAGGAACTAGAAGAACACGCTCGTATAAAGGCATCTTTCTTAGCACGCATCCTAGCGGTTCTTTCTTTGCACTCATCAATGGAAATTCTCATGGCTTTGAGAGAATAATTGATATCATGCTTAGGAGGAATAGATCTAAGTTTCAAAGAATCAACATCAAGAGAAATTCTATCAACGTTCCTAGCCAACTCATCAATCTTAAGCAATTTTTCTTTAATCAAAGCATTGAAACTCTTTTGCGAAGTAATAAATTATTTAATATTAGATTCAAAATCAGAGGGCATCTTATTATAATTTCCATAAGAATTGCTGTAGGAACTACCATAATTATTAGAGGGATTAATAGGATACGACCTAGGATTAAAATTTCCTGTATACGCGTTGTTACCAAAATTGTTCCTACCAACAAAATTCACATCCATAGATTCATTATTATTCTCAATCAAAGTAGACAAGGGCATATAATTAGGATAAGAAGAAACACTCTTACTAGCAAATAATTTCATAAGTTCATCCATCTTTCCACTCAAAACATTAATTTCTTCTATCACATGCACCTTTTTATTAGTAGATCTTTCTGTATGCCATTGAGAATAATTAACCATAATATTATCTAGTAGTTTAGTAGCTTCTCCTAAAGTGATTTCCATAAAAGTGCCTCCCGCGGCCGAATCTAAAAGATTTCTAGAAGCAAAATTCAATCCGGCATAAATTTTTTGTATAATCATCCACAAATTCAAACCATGTGTAGGGCAATTACGTATCATTAATTTCATCTTCTCCCAAGCTTGTGCAACATGTTCATGATCAAGTTGCTTAAAATTCATAATATCATTCCTAAGGGAGATGATCTTAGCGGGAGGAAAATACTTAAATATAAAAGCATCTTTGCACTTGTTCCAAGAATCAATACTATTTTTAGGCAAAGACGAAAACCAAGCTTTAGCACAATCTCTAAGCGAAAAAGGAAATAGTCTCAATTTAACAATATCATTATCCACATATTTATTCTTTTGCATATCACACAAATCAACGAAGCTATTTAGATGGGTAGCGGCATCTTCACTAGGAAGGCCGGAAAATGGATCTTTCATGACAAGATTCAGCAAAGCGGCATTAATTTCACAAGATTCAGCATCGGTAAGATGAGCAATCGGAGTGCTAATAAAATCATTGTTGTTGGTATTGGTAAAGTCACACAATTTAGTGTTATCTTGAGCCATCGTTACAAGCAAGCAATCCAACACACAAGCAAACAAGAAACGGGCAAAAAGAGGCAAATAGAGGAAGAGAGGGAGGATAGAGAGAGAGAGAGGGTGAATAAAACGACACGGGTGAAGTGGGGGAGAGGAAAGCGAGAGGCAAATGGCAAATAATGTAATGCGGGAGATAAGGGTATGTGATGGGTACTTGGTATGTTGACTTTGCGTAGACATCCCCAGCAATGGCACCAGAAATCCTTCTTGCTACCTCTTGAGCACTTGCGTTGGTTTTCCCTTGAAGAGGAAAGGGTGGTGCAGCAAAGTAGCGTAAGTGTTTCCCTTAGTTTTTGAGAACCAAGGTATCAATCCAGTAGGAGGCCACGTACGAATCCCTTGTACCTACACAAACAAATAAATCCTCGCAACCAACGCGATAAGGGGTTGTCAATCCCTACACGGTCACTTACGAGAGTGAGATCTGATAGATATGATAAGATACTATTTTGGTATTTTTGTGATAAAGATGCAAAGTAAAATAAAAGCAAAGTAAATAACTAAGTATTGGAAGATTAATATGATGAAGATAGACCTGGGGGCCATAGGTTTCACTAGTGGCTTCTCTCAAGAGCATAAGTATTTTACGATGGGTGAACGAACTACAGTTGAGCAATTGACAGAATTGAGCATAGTTATGAGAATATCTAGGTATGATCATGTATATAGGCATCACGTCCAAGACAAGTAGACCGACTCCTGCCTGCATCTACTACTATTACTCCACTCATCGACCGCTATCCAGCATGGATCTAGAGTATTAAGTTCATGAAAACAGAGTAACGCCTTAAGCAAGATGACATGATGTAGAGGGATAAATTCATGCAATATGATAAAAACCCCATCTTGTTATCCTCGATGGCAACAATACAATACGTGCCTTGCTACCCTTACTGTCACTTGGAAAGGACACCGCAAGATTGAACCCAAAGCTAAGCACTTCTCCCATTGCAAGAAAGATCAATCTAGTAGGCCAAACCAAACTGATAATTCAAAGAGACTTGCAAAGATAACCAATCATACATAAAAGAATTCAGAGAAGATTCAAATATTGCTCATAGATAATCTTGATCATAAACCCACAATTCATCGGTCTCAACAAACACACCGCAAAAAGAAGATTACATCGAATAGATCTCCACAAGAGAGGGGGAGAACATTGTATTGAGATCCAAAAAGAGAGAAGAAGCCATCTAGCTAATAACTATGGATCCGAAGGTCTGAGGTAAACTACTCACACTTCATAGGAGAGGCTATGGTGTTGATGTAGTAGCCCTCCGTGATGGATGCCCCCTCCGGTGGAGCTCCGGAACAGGTCCCAAGATGGGATCTCATGGATACAGAAAGTTGCAGCGGCGGAATTAGGTTTTGGCTCCGTATCTAGTTGTTTGGGGGTACGTAGGTATATATAGGAGGAAGAAGTACATCGGTGGAGCAACAGGGGGCCCACGAGGGTGGAGGGCGCACCTGGGAGGGGGGGGGTAGGCGCGCCCCCTACCTCGTGGCCTCCTCCTTTATTTTCTTGACGTAGGGTCCAAGTCTCCTGGATCATGTTCGGTGAGAAAATCACGTTCCTGAAGGTTTCATTCCGTTTGGACTCCTTTTGATATTCCTTTTCTTCGAAACCCTAAAATAGGCAAAAAAACAGCAATTCTGGGCTGGGCCTCCGGTTAATAGGTTAGTCCCAAAAATAATATAAAAGTGCATAATAAAGCCCAATAATGTCCAAAACAGTAGATAATATAGCATGGAGCAATCGAAAATTATAGATACGTTGGTGGGTCCGACCTGTCAGTGGAGGGAACGTTTTTTTCCCGAAATACAGAGGCCCTTCCGGCGGATCCCAGATGTCAGGTGGAGGAATCATTATCTTGCATGTAATAAGGAGGCATTTCCTTGTGTGCTGCCGTGGACCTAGCTGTCAGCCTCTCCACGTACAGTCCACTTCCGATGGATGTCGTTCATTGACCACGTTGACCACACCGCACCGAGAGCACCAAGGCTGTGGATGACGGCGAGGCCTATGAAGGGAACGACACGGAGCCGGGGATGACACGACAGTGGCTGCCCACGCGGTGGAGAGTACGAGGGTTGACTGGTTCGGCTGCCATCGCCAGAAAATAATAGGAGATGTGGGTGAGTAGAGGGATAGACAGGCCAGGGATGTGAGTATATGATGGGGCCGTGAGTCCTGCCCGGCAGCACAGCCGGCCACGGGAGCCGGGAGCAGGCGGTTCCGCGACGCTGGTTTGGGCGGCTGGGGCAGGAAGATCAGAGACTAAAGAAGCACGATTGCCGTTAGATTGACATCTAACGGTTTGACGCTGGTAGTATCAATTGTTGGCTAAGTTTATTTTTTGATAAACCTTGTGTACGCATGAACTTAGTAGGCCCACAAGTCAGCCTCCAAATCTGTGGCAGACAACATAGAGCCCATTTGCTATTTTTTAATAATTTGCAGCCCATTTGCTAATTCTTAAGTAATTTATTACAGCTCATTTTCTGCCCAGGATCACGGTCAAAAAGTTCAACCTTATTTTGCATATTTTGGTGGAGTCTGAACTTTTGTAATCCCGAAATGATAAACATTTTTTAAGAACTTATTGATTTGCCAAAAAATCATTTTGTTTTTGTAAGCAAATAAGACGTGGGACAATTGAGTTGGTTTAAGGGAAAACCAGTGGTAAAAAAAATCAACGCTGGGAGGGAAAACAACAACAAAAATAAGGATGTAAATATGAAAAGGGAATTTTATGTATTTTCAATATAATGATACGTGTATATGAACTATTAAAACTATAGGTAGAGATTAGAAAACGGATGTAGGACATGCATTTCAAGAGGAAAATAGAACTGGGCTGTGTGTTTGATTCAGTAAAAAAGTGCCTGCGGATGTTGTAAGACAAAATATAACTAACGCTGGCGGGCCAGAGGCTAGTAGATACCTACTGGATCTTTGTGCCCCGTTGTCGTCATGGCCTGGGCCTGTTAAAAGCAAAACTAAGCCTGGGCAGTCTACAGCCCAGACCTAAAAAAACAATATACATGCTCAATAAACGAGAGAATTTTGCAAGTACAGACTGATAACTGGGATGCAACAGGGATACTGTTTTTTCATCATGATAATAAGAGCATGCACTTGTTTCTAAAAATTTGGAGAACTGGGAATTTGAACAACAGGTGCTTATGCTACCCATCAAATAAAAATCAGGTGCCTGAAAATTCGTTTCGAAACAAATGATTCAGCTTTATATCTACATCGACCCTCGGCATGATGGTTGGAAGCAAATGCCAAGTTCATACCAAAAGATTGTTAACAACAATACCAACTTGCGGACGACAAGGTAGTACAAGTACCAATACCAAACTAATAATCTTTTTACTCGTGGCCCTAGTGTTCGTCTGGTAGAAAATCTTGCAGAGGACCAGCTCCCGCTCCTTCTCTTGCTCCAGGTCCCCGAGGTGGTTCTGGTGCATCACCTAGTTGGTCGTCTGTTGGTCGAAGTTCTTCTTGGTGTGCAGCACCAGAACCTTTTTGCTGCCCATCTGCCGGCCGTTGACCATCACCGGCAAGGTATTGACGGTGTTGTGCCACATCACATGCATGCTGCAGTCCGACTGTATCTTGCGACGCGTCCACATGCCCCTTTTGAACTCCCTGGAATTGCGCTGGAAGAAATGCTTGCTTAGGCCACTCAGTGTGATACCTGCAATATTGTCGAATATAGGTTTTAGTGTATGTAGTTGGCATTTTCATAACATCTTTGGCATGTTGCAGTCACTTGTTTCACTTTTTATTAAATGTCAAATTGTAATTGCTTCACCAGGTCTGCGTCTAAAAAGAAAAATAGAGCTATAAACAAAGGAATATGTTTGTGCAAGTAGACGGATGATCGGTGTCTTACCTGGAAGTTTCTCAGGATGGGTGTAGCATATGACGTGCTCGCTGTCGATGGTTGGTATGAACAAATCGGTCAGAGGGTGAGATCTCGCGCTGTCAGCACTCACTTTGGCCTCAATGTGCTCGATCAGCTCCTGATCTGTGGGATCGAACTTGACGCCAGCCGGCAGCACCGGCCAATCCTTCTTCGACTTGCATGGGTTAATTCCAGTTATATGGTACTCAATATATGATCAATCAACTGTTTTAAGTGAATGATGAAAGATTTCGATAGATAAGTGGTACTCCAAATCTGAAGTCCAGAATACCCAAACATGCCGCCGGGATTCTTGTGTCACCTCAGGCGCAGCGTGTTGTCACGTCAATTCAATGTGTGGACATGATGAATAATTTCACCGACGTATACTAGTACTTCTACTGTACTACTTACTAGTCGTATTTAGTGCCACATTTTAACCATAGGTTTAACTAACAAGTACACACTTGAAGCCTAAGTTATATATATATATATATATATATATATATATATATATATAGACACACACACACACACACACACACACATATATATATATACATATATATATAGAGAGTGGCACTATTCTAATCCTGGGATTAGAATAACTATTTGGATCACAGCGCCCTATATAGGGGCGATTGGATGTTCCTGATATCCCACCAAGCCCACCCCTGATCGGTACAAAGGGAAAAAAAAAGAAAAATCCCACCCCACCCGCTCCCCACCATCTCTTCCCCAAATCTCCCCCGATACCGCATCTGCCTTCCCTCCCTCGCCCGCGCCGTCGCCGGCCGTGACCTCCAATCGTGTCGCCGCCAGGCCCGACGCCCAACCGTGATGTGGCAGAGGCCCGACCTCCCATCGCGCCTCCATGCCCGACCTCCCTATGCCGCCGCTCCCCGCTTCCCGTAACTCTTTGCGCCGCCGCCCCCCGCTACCCCAAGCTCTCTGCGCTGCCGCCCTGGCCCTACCTCTGGCATCGACCTCCAGTGCCGCCGCCGCCCCAACCTCTGGTGCCGCTGCCGCCCCAACATCCGATGCCATCTCTTCCCCGCCCCAACCTCCGGCGTCCCCTCGCCCATGGCAGCAGCTGCGTCCATGGCGACGCTCTCCGGCTTCGCGCGCCACCGTCACCCTTTGCGAGGTCTGCTCCGGCCGCGTTCTGCACAACGTCATCCAGAGGTAACCGGCCGGCTGAAACCCTACCCCTTCCTGCATTTGATACCAATTTCTCCATGGAAGTTCAATATTCTGCAGGGCTGAGGATGTTGGGTATGTCTCACCCACAGAGGTGTAGGAGCAGTCCCTCCATGATGCAGCCTCCTCTCGGTGGGGCTCCGCCGCAGCATCGCCCAAAATTTTTCAATGCCGCCTCCTTGGGCCGTTCAAGGACACACCCCCAGGTCGTTCAACGGTATTTTTTATGCTTCTCAAACTTCTCCCAGCCTCCAAGCGGCCTCTGCATAGCTCATCATAGCCCCTGCATTTCCATGCTCCGATGCCAACTTGTGCTGCCTGCATTTTCGCCCTACAAAAAAAAGAAGTGCTCAAATTTAGCAATTACTTGCAGCAGTTCAATTTATGCTGGGGAAGAAGAAAAAACGACAATAGGTTGCAGATGTTGTGTTTTGTGATTGTTGCGGGCTTGCAGCAATTTAGAGGTGGGTTCAAAGAAAAAAATTGTACCCAGATTACATGAACCATGCAATATACATTGAACAAAACTAGGTTGGCAAAAATGCTTTGTCTTGTTTGATGATAAAAAATTGTTTCAGAAAAATGCGTGAACTTCCCTCTAGTCCGGTGTGACCTTCCATCTACTCCGTCGCGACCTTCCCTCCCCGGTGCCGAGATGCTCCTCCTCCACAGCCCCATCCCCAGCTTGCCCAGAACATCTTCCTCCTGCCTATCCACTGCATCTTCCCCATTGTTCTCTCTTCTCCCCATTTTCTCCTCCATCTCGTTTGATGATAAAAAAAATCAGAAATTTGATCTTTTTGCTCCCTATAATGTCAAAACCTTGGTGATTTCTTTGTGATCTGCTACACTATAATTTGACCAAAGGTTTGCATATGTCCATATGAGAGGTTGCATAGGCAAAAAAGGAAAATTTTGGGTCTAGAAATTGACACTAGTATCAGCTAACTTGATGACACAATTTGTTCAAAGATAGATGCATGTTCTTGCTTGGTCGTCCTGGTCATCCGTTGCCAGGTGCCCGACCGCCACAATCTCCTTGTGTATGAGAGGGCAGTGCAGCGGGGGGCACCATCCTCGACCTTCAATTACTGGTCAGCAATGGCGATGCGAATAGAAAGGTCAACATCTGGCCCTGTAGAAGTTCAGTTTGTTTATTTTCTGAAGTTTTTAAAGTGGAGTATAACCATGCATATTTTGTAGGGCCCTGTGAAGTATAGTTTGTTTCACTTCTGAAATTCAGCTTGTTGATTTTCTAAAGTTCACTTTGTTGATTTCCTGAAGTTCAGTTTTTTGATTTTTTGAACAGAAAGGTTGCTTCACTTGCACCCTATCTAGTCGTCTTCTGAAGTTCAGCTTGTTGACTTTTTGAAGATCAGTTTGTTGATTTCCTGTGTGGTTATCTCATCGAGTCCTCCTCAGTCCGGAGCTAGAGGCAGTTCTTCAGCTTCCCTGCTGCACTCTCGCAATTGTCGGTAAGTAATCCTTGTTCTACTCTTTCCTTGTAGTAATGCTAGTTGGGTTCCCCTCCTGGTTTGGAAATATAATAATACAAGTTTGTCTCTGCACTCTGTTCATATGATTACAATAGCAGAGAAAAGTAACAAAGGGTCAGAACCAAACCAGAGTGAAACATACCAATCATAACATGGTTATTTGCAACGAACTCTAGTCATTTGTTCATCTAACTGCAGCAGAGACAAAATTTATACAAGCGGCACTATAGCACCCGAGAAGATGGGGAGAGGATGTGCGGTGAAGAAAAAACATAGGTTTTCAAACCGGCCATTGGTGGTAGCATCTAATCATTTTGCCATGTAATGAACATGTGTATGTATGTATAGTAGCATATTTTACTCGAACTGAGTTACTCTATTATGTATGAAGTATGTGCAGACAAGAATGCATGTATTATAACCTTCTAATTGCTACACTTGGTGTGTACGCATTTTGCTTTTGCTTTGCGTTTGGCTGATAAATGGTGTCCGCCTATATGTTTGTAGTTATTGGTTAAATGTTGTCCACCTATATGTTTGTAGTTATTGATTATTATAACTGAATTTATTTATTTTGGTTTGCAACGTACAACACAATAACTTTTTGGCAGAGAGTTCAACTAAATAATAGTTTTGGAGCAATTAGAAAGAAGGTCAAACACATTTACGCTAGAAGGTCATTATTACTACAATGTTCATTTTGGGAAAAAGACAAGATATGAAAAAAGTTTATAGTTAGCTACTACTGTTATTGCATGCTTCCATAGCAAAGAAAAATACATTGGAAATTTTATGCATTGTCCCAAGAGGATTTGGGGCATCCACCCACACCTCCATATGCTCATTCATGTATACTTTGTAAAAAAAATGAGAAGTTCAAAATATGATACTCCCTTGTATCCATAATAATCATCTTGCGTTTTTGTTTAAAACTGAACTAAACCACGCTAATAGAATAAAACCAAGATGTCCAAATTAAAAAACGAGCAGTTTGGTGTTTACAAAACCTAAGATTTTTCACATTATCAAAAGAATAAAATCAAGAAGTTCGAATTAAAATAACGAAGAAGTTTCCTTGTAACTAAAGAATAAAAATGAATAAGTTCAAATTAAAATAAAGGAGAAGTTCGATTTATATAGAAAACTCAAAATTCTTTTCGTTTCTAGGAAAAATATATGTATGAAGTTCAGTTTAACAAAATGTTTGATGTTTATTTAAAACATATTTTTATAGGAATAAAACTAAGAAGTTCAAATTAAAATAACAAAGAAGTTCAAAATTCATAAAAAACTCATGATCTGGCCATTTTCTAATTTACTTCAAAATGGCAGAAATATCATTTGTGTAAGTTCAAGTCCTCGGTCGGAGAAAGTTGAAAAATTTATTGTGAGAGAGGTTTGTACAAAAGGAAAATCATTTGTGTGACATTGACGAATATATGAGGAAATTACAAACGAAAATACGTCACAGAAGTTCAACGTGAGAATAGCAAGAAGTTCAATTACTACGCTGAATGAATTTCAAATAAAAAACTTCTAAAACCATCGCGAGTATGAAAAAATGATCAAAAGCTTGTTGAAAGAAGTTCAAGTGCTCTGTCTAGAGAAGTTAAAAAATTCTTGCGAGAGAGGTGCACCTTGTATTTCCATGTTCGATTTTTTCGTATAAAAATCGGATACAATTCCTTACTCAAAATATAAAAAGGTGAAGTTCAAAATGAAATAACAAAGAAGTTCGGAGTTTATTAAAACCTAGGATTTACCTGTTCAAAAAATAAAAAACACAATGCCATTTTTTGCACTTTTAAAAACAACTCATAAACGAAAAAATGGTTGCTTGAAGTTCAAGTGCTCGGCGAGGAAAAGTTCAGAAAAAAATCTTGTGATAGAGGTTCACCGTATATTTAGATGTCCAAAATACATAAAAAACCTGTTGTTTCTTGTGTTTGAAAATAACTCTCTCAAACCAGAGAGAAGTTCAAAGTGATAACAAATCGGAAGTTCACGTACTACATGGTGTGTATTTCATATAAGAAAAAAACAATAAAGTGAAACAGAGTGAAGTTCAAACAGACATGCCTGAGAAGTTCAACTACTTCACGCAGTGCATTTCCTTTCGCGATGAAGGCAAAAATCATGATCTCGCCATTTTCTAAATTACTTGAAAACGACTAGAATATCATTTGTGTAAGTTCAAGTCCTCCATCGGAGAAATTTTAAAAAATATTGTGAGATGTTTATACAAAAGAAATACCATTTGTGTAACACTTGACGAATGGATGAGAACATTACAAATGAAAAATACGTCACAGAAGTTCAACGTAAAAACAGCAGCAAGTTCACCTACTACACTGAATGAATATCAGATGAAAAACTTTTAAAATCATCGCGAGTATGAAAAAATGATCAACACGGGAAAGTTGCGTGTTTACAGTAGCTTTCCACTGGTATATCACTTGCTCAATTCCGGTGAGTGGATGGAGAGCTACGAGCAGTGAATGGAGACCTACGAGCAAAAAAAATCACGTGAAAAACAGAGTGATGTTCAAGTACACGCGCCGAGATGTTCAGGTTCTTCACGCGGTGCATTTTTGAAGAATCTGTTTCGCGATAAAGGCAGAATGCATGATCCCGCCATTTTCAAAATTACTTGAAAACGGCTAGGAATCAGAGAAAATCATCAACATGAAAAAGTTTCGCATTTTCCGTAGCTTTTCAGCGGTATATTATTTGCCCCATTCCGATAAAGTTTGTAGAAATTACGGCGAAAATACTTTTTTCGCCATTTTCAAAACTGACTTAAAACTGTAAAGAATTGGGAGAAACAATACATACCAAAAAGTTTCGCATTTGTTCAAGCTTTCCAACGCCATATCATTTCCTGCATTCAGACGCACGGTTAAAAAATTAGCTCAAAAATACGAACTCGGTAGGACTTGGACCATTTTCTAAATTACTCTTAAACCATTCAAAATTAGAAAAAACTGTCAAGATGAAAAAGTAGCGCATTTTCATAAGCTTTCCAACTCCGTATCATATGCCTCCATTGAATTAGCCGTTTAGAAATGACATCGGAAAAATGAACTCAGCTGTTCGGTTTACGAAATTTTACGTTTTTTCAAATTACTCTTTAACCATAAGGAATTAGAGAAAACTTTCAACATGTGGAAGGAGCGGTTTTGCAGCAGCTTTTCAACGCCATATTATATGCCTCATTCCGATTAACGGTTTAGAAATGCGATCGAAAATACGATTCACGTTTTTGTGCAAAGAAAAAACGGTTTTCGAAACTGCTCTTAAACCGCTTATATTTTGCCAAAAATTTAAGTTGGGTCATGATATTGGTGTCCATAGCTTTCCAACGGTATATCGCAAGCCCCATTTGGGCAATGTTGGCGGAAGTTCAACCTAGTTCACAGGGAAGTTCAACGTACTACTAGTGGGGCAGGTCAGGTTGTGATCAGAATATAGACTGCACATCATCTCCATCATCATTATCAGTACATCCTGCGCAGGTGAGTTAGCATGCACTTGATCCCAGAAAGGTCTATATCCTTCAAACCAGAGGAGTGCTTCAAACTAACAACAATACATAATATCCAACAAAAAAGGGTCGTGCTATAGCAGCAGAATACATGGCTTAGTCTACATATCAGTATGAATCAAGTTGTGCATATTTGCTGTTGGTATGAACCACATCGCCGCATGTCGGGTTTGCAAAAGCCATCCATCGCATGGAAGCTTGATGCCTTTCACACACTGAAGATTATCTGGCAACAAGCTGTGTCGATGAATCTCTGGATATGGTGATTCATGAAACCCATGGTATGATGTGTAAACAGGGCTCCCCCTGGCGAATGGAAGTTGCATAGCACGGTAATCATGGCCGGTGATATGATCGATGATTGGTTGGATGATCGGATAATTGAGCCCGAGGAACATGGAGTGGTTGCCGAGGCTGTAAACCCGCCTCCAGTTGAATACGCCTGGCCCAACGGAGCTAGGATCTTTCTCGAACACGAAGCAGCCATAGCCATCAATGTCACAAACGCCCCATGCATTATACTGCATGTGGTTTGATGAAATGGTTTGGTCATTTTGGTACGTGCAAATGAGCATCAAATGACCACCATCAGCTAAACGAGCGATAAACCACCACCCATCGGCTGGTATGATTCCAGGTCCTGGAATCATGAAGGCCAGCGCTTTTGCATTTGCTGCAACAATTCAAATTGGAGACCAAAAGGACAAAAATAAACAATCATGTTTAGAGTATGTGTGGAATTAAGATGATTATAACAGTGACACATATCATAGACAGAGAATTGCAATGCCGTGGTCATAATCATACCCCAAGTTAAAAAATGAGCCAATGGCTTTCATATTCTAGCAACATATCATGGTTCAAACATCATGTAACAATGAGAGGAAAACAGATATGACAGGGCCTACTCATATTCTACCATAGCACTTACTATAGTTATCATATCAACTCTATTTTATAACATGCGTTGTTATAAAAAACCTGGAAATGAGAGTAACATATAGCAATCATGATGTTATACTCATAATATCTATTCTAACAATCATTATATACTAATTGCTCTCATATCAACTCTAATAATAACATGTGTGGTCATAAAAATCTAGGAAATGAGAGGAACATATAGCAATGATGTGGTTATAGACATACTATCTCTCCCTGATAATAAAGCACGGATTGAGTCTCCGGGTTCACCGTTGCAATACGCTTTCTTTCTGTAAATTTACGCTTTTAGTTTGAATTTAAAACATATTCGAGGTGGTACTAAATTTTGCTGATGCAGATTGCACGAACTACGTCCTGGTCGGCAGGCTTTGGGCCCTCATGCATGTTTATATTTTGATGATTTGGGCCTTGCACGCATGTGATTCACCATGCCAAAAAAATTATATGATTTCTTCATGTGCTTGTTCAGCTAAATAATAATAATCCCACATCGCTTATTTCCGCTTAATCCACTGATTCATATACGCACCCATGGATGATTCATCAAGCGACCGGAAACAAAGGTGCAGAGGATGAGTCATACATAAAGATTACACGAGGGAGGGGATGACTGAGCGGGCCTCCGAACTGGATCTGAAGGAGCACAAGGGAGGGGATGAGCTCCACATGGCAGTGGGGCGCTACCGCCCCTCCCAATCTGGTGCGCAACCACTGCACACCACGGCCCTGTAGCGCCCGTCGCCATCAGCCACCGGGAGGGAGGAGCTCCACCACCAAGGCATGGGGAGGGGGAGGGGCGGGGTGTGGAGGATCCCGACGGTGATGTGGGCTCAGGCGGTAGCACCGCATCACAGTGATGCGGTGAGGTCGGGATGGCTCTCACAAGAGAAAAGAAATGAAGGAGAGGAGGGATAGGCTCTGCGAGCGAGCGGCAGCGAGGCGGCTGGTTGCTTCTAGCCAGGCGATTAGCTTTTTTCTTTTTACAGCAAGACGACGTGTTAGGTAGCTAGCGTGACAGCATAGAGCGGCTGTTTTCCAGTTTTTAATTGAAGGTGTATTTTGGATCCTCACACAAGTATGTTAGCGTGCACACATGTGTTTGCTCTCCTTTCTTCTAAATAAAAATGTGCTTGGTCTCTAAACTAGGCACACGCTGTCTTTTTATTTTAAGGGTGAATTTGACTCATCTATTTTATTTTTATTTTGAATTTGACTCTGTTTATGTCTCTCGTGAACTCATACTGACGGGCTACTAGGATGCAACAACTGAAAAGGTGACAAGCATCATACATAGATGGATAAGGATTAAGCAATGATGAACTAACATATATACGCAAAGTTAGGGCATACACGATGAAAACATATATGCTTGCACGTCCAATACAAGTAAATACAAAATAAATTGTATTCAGGAGCTATTGATCCCGGTTCATACGAGTTCATAACAAATTGTCGACGCCAAAACACAGACATTTACATGTCATGGCAACAGAGTCTTTAGTTGTTATCATTGTTAATGAAGCTATTGTTTCAGATCATGAAAATGATGCCATGTCTGATGTTTGGAATGATGGAGTAATTATCAAATTTAAGGAGGCGAGGCCACAAAATGAGATGAGGATGGTGGGGGATGCCCTGATTGTTGTCTGGCCTTATTAAACGAGATCTAAAGAGTCGAGGTCACATAAATGAGCGAAGGAAGGTGCCTGACTGTTGTCACAAAATGAGATGAGGATTGTTGGGGAACGTAGTAATTTCAAAAAAATTCCTACGCACATGCAAGATCATGGTGATGCATAGCAATGAGAGGGGAGAGTGTTGTCTACGTACCCTCGTAGACCGATAGCGGAAGCGTTATGACAATGCGGTTGATGTAGTCGTACGTCTTCATGGCCCGACCGATCAAGCACCGAAACTACGGCACCTCCGAGTTCTAGCACACATTCAGCTCGATGACGATCCCCGGACTCCGATCCAGCAAAGTGTCGGGGAAGAGTTCCGTCAGCACGACGGCCCCGTCAGCACGACGGCGTGGTGACGATCTTGATGTTCTACTGTCGCAGGGCTTCGCCTAAGCACCA
Organism: Triticum aestivum; assembly: GCF_018294505.1. Lineage (NCBI taxonomy): Eukaryota > Viridiplantae > Streptophyta > Magnoliopsida > Poales > Poaceae > Triticum > Triticum aestivum. The sequence goes on along the minus strand of NC_057809.1, from coordinate 543,614,608 downwards.
CTACAATATAAAGGAGCAAGGGGGGGTGCGGCCGGCCCTAGGTGGAGGCGCGCCAGAGGAGTCCTACTCCTACCAGGAGTAGGACTTCCCCCTTTCCTTAGTTGGATTAGGACTTGGGGGAAGGAGGAGAGGGAAGAAAGGAAAGGGGGGGGGGGGCGCCGCCCCCCTCCTTGTCCAATTCGGACTTGGGGGGGGGAGGGGCGCGCGGCAGCCCCTAGGCCTCCTCTCCTCTTCCTCCACTAGGCCCATTAATGCCCATTAGGTTACCGGGGGGTTCCGGTAACCTCCCGGTATTCCGATAAAATGCCGATTTCACCCGGGACACTTCCGATGTCCAAACATAGGCTTCCAATATATCGATCTTTATGTCTCGACCATTTCAAGACTCCTCATAATGTCCGTGATCACATCCGGGACTCCGAACAAACTTCGGTACATCAAAATATATAAACTCATAATGAAAAAGTCATTGTAACGTTAAGCGTGCGGACCCTACGGGTTCGAGAACAATGTAGACATGACCGAGACACGTCTCCGGTCAATAACCAATAGCGGAACCTGGATACTCATATTGGCTCCTACATATTCTACGAAGATCTTTATCGGTCAGACCGCATAACAACATACGTTGTTCCCTTTGTCATCGGTATGTTACTTGCCCGAGATTTGATCGTCGGTATCTCAATACCTAGTTCAATCTCGTTACCGGCAAGTCTCTTTACTCGTTTCGTAATACATCATCTCGCAACTAACTCATTAGTTGCAATGCTTGCAAGGCTTATGTGATGTGCATTACCGAGAGGGCCCAGAGATACCTCTCCGACAATCGGAGTGACAAATCCTAGTCTCGAAATACGCCAACCCAACATGTACCTTTGGAGACCCCTGTAGAGCTCCTTTATAATCACCCAGTTACGTTGTGACGTTTGGTAGCACACAAAGTGTTCCTCCGGCAAGCGGGAGTTGCATAATCTCATATTCATAGGAACATCTATAAGTCATGAAGAAAGCAATAGCAACATACTAAACGATCGGGTGCTAAGCTAATGGGATGGGTCATGTCAATCACATCATTCTCCTAATGATGTGATCCCGTTAATCAAATGACAACACATGTCTATGGTTAGGAAACATAACCGTCTTCGATTAACAAGCTAGTCAAGTATAGGCACACTAGTGACGTTTAGTTTGTCTATGTATTCACACAAGTATTATGTTTCCGGATAATACAATTCTAGCATGAATAATAAACATGTATCATGATATAAGGAAATAAATAATAACTTTATTATTGCCTCTAGGGCATATTTCCTTCAGTCTCCCACTTGCACTAGAGTCAATAACCTAGATTACACAGTAATGATTCTAACACCCATGGAGCTTTGGTGCTGATCATGTTTTGCTCGTGGAAGAGGCTTAGTCAACGGGTCTGCTACATTCAGATTTGTATGTATCTTGCAAATCTCTATGTCTCCCACCTGGACCAAACCCCGGATGGAATTGAGGCATATCTTGATGTGTTTGGTTTTCTTGTGAAATCTGGATTCCTTTGTCAAGGCAATTGCACCAGTATTGTCACAAAAGATTTTCATTGGACCCGATGCACTAGGTATGACACCTAGATCGGATATGAACTCCTTCATCCAGACTCCTTCGTTTGCTGCTTCCAAAGCAACTATGTACTCCGCTTCACATGTAGATCCCGCCACAACGCTTTGTTTAGAACTGCACCAACTGACAGCTCCACCGTTTAATGTAAACACGTATCCGGTTTGCGATTTAGAATCATCCAGACCAGTGTCAAAGCTTGCGTCAACATAACCATTTACGATGAGATCTTTGTCACCTCCATATACGAGAAACATATCCTTAGTCCTTTTCAGGTATTTCAGGATGTTCTTGACCGTTGTCCAGTGATCCACTCCTGGATTACTTTGGTACCTCCCTGCTAGACTTATAGCAAGACATACATCAGTTCTGGTACATAGCATTGCAGACATGATAGAGCCTATGGCTGAAGCATAGGGAACATCTTTCATTTTCTCTCTATCTTCTGCAGTGGTTGGGCATTGAGTCTTACTCAATTTCACACCTTGTAACACAGGCAAGAATCCTTTCTTTGCTTGATCCATTTTGAACTTCTTCAAAATTTTGTCAAGGTATGGGCTTTGTGAAAGTCCAATTAAGCGTCTTGATCTATCTCTATAGATCTAAATGCCCAATATGTAAGCAGCTTCCCCGAGGTCTTTCATTGAAAAACTCTTATTCAAGTATCCCTTTATGCTATCCAGAAATTCTATATCATTTCCGATTAGTAATATGTCATATACATATAATATCATAAATGCTACAGAGCTCCCACTCACTTTACAGGCTTCTCCAAAAGTCTGTACAAAACCAAATGCTTTGATCACATTATCAAAGCGTTTATTCCAACTCCGAGAGGCTTGCACCAGTCCATAAATGGATCGCTAGAGCTTGCACACTTTCTTAGCTCCCTTTGGATTGACAAAACCTTCCGGCTGCATCATATACAACTCTTCTTCCAGAAATCCATTCAGGAATGCAATTTTTATATCCATTTGCCAAATTTCATAATCATAAAATGCGGCAATTGCTAACATGATTCGGACAGACTTAAGCATCGCTACGGGTGAGAAGGTCTCATCATAGTCAATCCCTTGAACTTGTCGAAAACCTTTTGCGACAAGTCGAGCTTTGTAGACAATAACATTACCGTCAGTGTCAGTCTTCTTCTTGAAGATCCATTTATTCTCAATTGCTTGCCGATCTTTGGGCAAGTCAACCAAAGTCCACACTTTGTTCTCATACATAGATGCCATCTCAGATTTCATGGCTTCAAGCCATTTTGCGGAATCTGGGCTCACCATCGCTTCTCCATAGTTCTTAGGTTCATCATGATCTAGTAGCATGACTTCCAGAATAGGATTACCGTACCACTTTGGTGTGGATCTTACTCTGGTTGATCTACGAGGTTCAGTAGTATCTTGTTCTGAAGTTTCATGATCATCATCATTAGCTTCCTCACTAATTGGTATAGGTGTCACAGAAACCGGTTTCTGTGATGTACTACTTTCCAATAAGGGAGCATGTACAGTTACCTCATCAAGTTCTACTTTCCTCCCACTCCCTTCTTTCGAGAGAAACTCCTTCTCTAGAAAGTTTCCGAATTTAGCAACAAAAGTCTTGCCTTCGGATCTGTGATAGAAGGTGTATCCAATAGTTTCCTTTGGATATCCTATGAAGACACATTTCTCCGATTTGGGTTCGAGCTTATCAGGTTGAAGCTTTTTCAAATAAGCATCGCAGCCCCAAACTTTCAGAAATGACAACTTTGGTTTCTTGCCAAACCACAATTCATAAGGCGTCGTCTCAACGGATTTTGATGGTGCCCTATTTAACGTGAATGTGGCCGTCTCTAAAGCATAACCCCAAAATGATAGCGGTAAATCAGTAAGAGACATCATAGATCGCACCATATCTAGTAAAGTACGATTACGATGTTCGGGCACACCATTACGCTGTGGTGTTCCAGGTGGCGTGAGTTGCGAAACTATTCCGCATTGTTTCAATTGTACACCAAACTCGTAACTCAAATATTCTCCTCCACGATCAGATCGTAGGAATTTTATTTTCTTGTTACGATGATTTTCAACTTCACTTTGAAATTCTTTGAACTTTTTCAAATGTTTCAGAATTATGTTTCATTAAGTAGATATACCCATATCTGCTTAAGTCATATATGAAGGTGAGAAAATAACAATATCCGCCACGAGCCTCAAGATTCATCGGACCACATACATCTGTATGTATGATTTCCGACAAATCTGTTGCTCTCTCCATAGTACCGGAGAATGGTGTTTTGGTCATCTTGCCCATAAGGCTCAGTTCGCAAGTACCAAGTGATTCATAATCAAGTGGTTCCAAAAGTCCATTAGTATGGAGTTTCTTTATGCGTTTTACACCGATATGACCTAAACGGCAGTGCCACAAATAAGTTGCACTATCATTATTAACTCTGCATCTTTTGTCTTCAACATTATGAATATGTGTTTCACTACTATCGAGATTTAATAAGAATAGACCACTCTTCAAGGGTGCATGACCATAAAAGATATTACTCATATAAATAGAACAACCATTATTCTCTGATTTAAATGAATAACCGTCTGGCATCAAACAAGATCCAAATATAATGTTCATGCTCAACGCTGGCACCAAATAACAATTATTTAGGTCTAATACTAATCCCGAAGGTAGATGTAGAGGTAGCGTGCTGACCGCGATCACATCGACTTTGGAACCATTTCCCACGCGCATCGTCACCTCGTCCTTAGCCAATCTTCGCTTAATCTGTAGTCCCTGTTTTGAGTTGCAAATATTAGCAACAGAACCAGTATCAAATACCCAGGTGCTACTGCGAGCATTAGTAAGGTACACATCAATAACATGTATATCATATATACCTTTGTTCACCTTGCCATCCTTCTTATCCGCCAAATACTTGGGGCAGTTCCGCTTCCAGTGACCAGTCTGCTTGCAGTAGAAGCACTTAGTTTCAGGCTTAGGTCCAGATTTGGGTTTCTTCTCCTGAGCAGCAACTTGCTTGCTGTTCTTTTTGAAGTTCCCCTTCTTCTTCCCTTTGCCCTTTTTCTTGAAACTAGTGATCTTGTTGACCATCAACACTTGATGCTCCTTCTTGATTTCTACCTCCGCAGCTTTCAGCATTGCGAAGAGCTCGGGAATTGTCTTAACCATCCCTTGCATATTATAGTTCATCATGAAGCTCTTGTAGCTAGGTGGAAGTGATTGGAGAATTCTGTCAATGACGCAATCATCTAGAAGATTAACTCCCAATTGAATCAAGTGATTATTATACCCAGACATTTTGAGTATATGCTCACTGACAGAACTGTTCTCCTCCATCTTGCAGCTATAGAATTTATTAGAGACTTCATATCTCTCAATCCGGGCATTTGCTTGAAATATTAACTTCAACTCCTGGAACATCTCACATGCTCCATGACGTTCAAAACGTCGTTGAAGTCCCGATTCTAAGCCGTAAAGCATGGCACACTGAACTATTGAGTAGTCATCAACTTTGCTCTGCCAGACGTTCATAACATATGGTGTTGCTCCAGCAGCAGGCCTGGCACCCAGCGGTGCTTCCAGGACGTAATTCTTCTGTGCAGCAATGAGGATAATCCTCAAGTTACGGACCCAGTCCGTGTAATTGCTACCATCATCTTTCAACTTTGCTTTCTCAAGGAACACATTAAAATTCAACGGAACAACAGCACGGGCCATCTATCTACAATCAAACATAAAGAAGCAAGATACTATCAGGTACTAAGTTCATGATAAATTTAAGTTCAATTAATCATATTACTCAAGAACTCCCACTTAGATAGACATCCCTCTAATCCTCTAAGTGATCACGTGATCCAAATCAACTAAACCATGTCCGATCATCACGTGAGATGGAGTAGTTTCATTGGTGAACATCACTATGTTGATCATATCTACTATATGATTCACGCTCGACCTTTCGGTCTCCGTGTTCCGAGGCCATATCTGTATATGCTTGGCTCGTCAAGTATAACCTGAGTATTCCGCGTGTGCAACTGTTTTGCACCCGTTGTATTTGAACGTAGAGCCTATCACACCCGATCATCACATGGTGTCTCAGCATGAAGAACTTTCGCAACGGTGCATACCGAGGGAGAACACTTCTTGATAATTAGTGAGAGATCATCTTAAAATGCTACCGTCAATCAAAGCAAGATAAGATGCATAAAAGATAAACATCACATGCAATCAATATAAGTGATATGATATGGCCATCATCATCTTGTGCTTATGATCTCCATCTTCGAAGCACCGTCATGATCACCATCGTCACCGGCGCGCCACCTTGATCACCATCATGGCATCGTTGTCGTCTCGCCAGTCTTATGCTTCCACGACTATCGCTACCGCTTAGTGATAAAGTAAAGCATTACAGCGCAATTGCATGGCATACAATAAAGCGACAACCATATGGCTCCTGCCAGTCGCCGATAACTCAGTTACAAAACATGATCATCTCATACAGTAAAATTTAGCATCATGTCTTGACCATATCACATCACAACATGCCCTGCAAAAACAAGTTAGACGTCTTCTAGTTTGTTGTTGCAAGTTTACGTGGCTGCTACGGGTTTAAGCAAGAACCAATCTTACCTACGGATCAAAACCACAACGATAGTTTGTCAAGTTGGTGCTGTTTTAACCTTCGCAAGGATCGGGCGTAGCCACACTTGGTTCAACTAAAGTTGGAGAAAATGACACTCGCCAGCCACCTGTGTGCAAAGCACGTCGGTAGAACCAGTCTCGCGTAAGCGTACGCGTAATGTCGGTCCGGGCTGCTTCATCCAACAATACCACCGAACCAAAGTATGACATGCTGGTAAGCAGTATGACTTATATCGCCCACAACTCACTTGTGTTCTACTCATGCATATAACATCAACACATAAAACCTAGGCTCGGATGCCACTGTTGGGGAACGTAGTAATTTCAAAAAATTTCCTACGCACACGCAAGATCATGGTGTTGCATAGCAACGAGTGGGGAGAGTGTTGTCTACGTACCCTTGTAGACTGACAACAGAAGCGTTATGACAACGCAGTTGATGTAGTCGTACGTCTTCATGGCCTGAGCGATCAAGCACCGAAACTACGGCACCTCCGAGTTCTAGCACACGTTCAGCTCGATGACGATCCCCGGACTCCGATCCAGCAAAGTGTCGGGGAAGAGTTCCGTCAGCATGACAGCGTGGTGACGATCTTGATGTTCTACTGTCGCAGGGATTCGCCTAAGCACCACTACAATATTATCGAGGACTATGGTGGAGGGGGGCACCACACACGGCTAAGAGAACGATCTTGAAGATGAACTTGTGTGTCTAGAGGTGCCCCCCTGCCCCTGTATATAAAGGAGCAAGGGGGGGTGCGGCCGGCCCTAGGAGGAGGCGCGCCGGAGGAGTCCTACTCCTACCGGGAGTAGGACTCCCCCCTTTCCTTAGTTGGATTAGGACTTGGGGGGAAGGAGGAGAGGGAAGGAAGGAAAGGGGGGGCGTCGCCCCCCTCCTTGTCCAATTCGGACTTGGGGGGGAAGGGGTGCGCGGCAGCCCCGAGGCCTCCTCTCCTCTTCCTCCACTAGGCCCATTAAGGCCCATTAGGTTACCGGGGGGTTCCGGTAACCTCCCGGTATTCCGGTAAAATGCCGATTTCACCCGGAACACTTCTGATGTCCAAACATAGGCTTTCAATATATCGATCTTTATGTCTCGACCATTTCGAGACTCCTCCTCATGCCCATGATCACATCCGGGACTCCGAACAAACTTCGGTACATCAAAATATATAAACTCATAATGAAAAAGTCATCGTAACGTTAAGCGTGCGGACCCTATAGGTTCGAGAACAATGTAGACATGATCAAGACATGTCTCCGGTCAATAACCAATAGCGGAACCTGGATGCTCATATTGGCTCCTACATATTCTACGAAGATCTTTATTGGTCAGACCGCATAACAACATATGTTGTTCCCTTTGTCATTGGTATGTTACTTGCCCGAGATTCGATCGTCGGTATCTCAATACCTAGTTCAATCTCGTTACCGGCAAGTCTCCTTACTCATTTCGTAATACATCATCTTGCAACTAACTCATTAGTTGCAATGCTTGCAAGGCTTATGTGATGTGCATTACCGAGAGGGCCCAGAGATACCTCTCCGACAATCAGAGTGACAAATCCTAATCTCGAAATACGCCAACCCAACATGTACCTTTGGAGACACCTGTAGAGCTCCTTTATAATCACCCAGTTACATTGTGACGTTTGGTAGCACACAAAGTGTTCCTCCGGCAAATGGGAGTTGCATAATCTCATAGTCATAGGAACATGTATAAGTCATGAAGAAAGCAATAGCAACATACTAAACGATCTGGTGCTAAGCTAATGGAATGGGTCATGTCAATCACAACATTATCCTAATGATGTGATCCCGTTAATCAAATGACAACACATGTCTATGGTTAGGAAACATAACCATCCTCGATTAATGAGCTAGTCAAGTAGAGGCACACTAGTGACATTTAGTTTGTCTATGTATTCACACAAGTATTATGTTTCCGGATAATACAATTCTAGCCTGAATAATAAACATTTATCATGATATAAGGAAATAAATAATAACTTTATTATTGCCTCTAGGGAATATTTCCTTCAAGGATGATGGGGGGCGCCCTGATTGTTGTATGGCCTTATTAAACGAGATCTAAAGAGTCGAGGTCACATAAATGAGCGAAGGAAGGTGCCTAACTGTTGTGGGTAATTAAACGAGATAACATGCAAGATTGCATATAAAATTAAAAAGATTCACTTAATATTTTTTCTAAATTTGTATGGTTAATTAAAAATTAACCACTAGAGTCAAATGGTGTTCCATATTTTGTTTTGAGATCGTAAGCATATGTTAACTCAGGTACAAAATGACTAACCAGAGACTATAAAATTAAAAAGTTACTTGATATTTCTTCTATAATTTGTATAGTGAATTAAAATTTAATGTCTAGATTATCTATTTTTTTGATTGACAATTCGCTTTTGGTTCAAATGATGTTCCATAGTTTGTTTTGATATGGTATACATATATTCATTCAAGTCCAAAATTATTCTAAGGCAAGTTCAAACTTGCTAGATTTCTTTCTGATGCTTCATGAAATGTCTGAACCTGAACTTATTCATAAACATACTTTTAATGTCAGACCCTATTATCCCTCAATTTGATGTTGACTCTGCAGCCACACAGTTCCTTGACCCGGCCATCCATACAGTTGTTCATTCCATCGAGCTGGCGACCGCTACAAAAAGTGTGGTGAACTACGACAATGCAAGTGAGAAGAGCATGGTGGAGAAATCCACACTACCTTGCAATGTCCGACGCTTGGTTACACTACCATATCGCATCCACGAATAACGTGTCGTATGAGGTGGCGGTTGCCAACATGCACAATATCATTGCAGTAAGTGCATTTTTTCTCCCGTTGCAACGCACGGGCATATTTGCTAGTATATTCTAAATATGTAACAATGAACAGGCAGTCATATTCTCAAGGTAAAGATGAGATGAGATAGAACAATTACACGACGATAGATTCCACTAGTATAGGCAACCAATCTGTGCGTCGACCGCATAAACGATGCCATCGTGCACTATAGCATCAGATAGAAGTGTTGGGTAAAGAGGATCAACGATGAGCCATAACCATGTATGGCGACTGGATTCTAGATAGACTAATCCCATGTTGAACACGGCAATGAGCTTGTAATCCATGTAGTCTTCTGATGGTGTCGGCACTTCGCAGATTACAACCTTCAGAAAACAGAGGTCAAGCCAAAAGCTTGATGCATCTCATGCGTAGTAGGCAGGAGTGTCCGGCGGGCCGCGAGGCTCGATGGCGGCGGTATCCAAAGATGGAAGGGTGATCTCTCGCTGGGTGTAGATATCCACGAGATGCCATGGACTACCGGATTGGTGGATGAGGACGATCCAGTTGGCCTTCATGCCCGCCGAGTAGTGGCCGCGAATGAAGGACAGGCGGACGGGTACTGGTAGCATGTCGAGGGGCACCATAGAAACCTCCCTAGGATCGTCAAGTCGGTGTCTGGGCCACCTACGAGTATCGGACATCAGCAAGTAGGGTGTCTTGAAAAGAGCCGGCCGGTTGCACACGAGTAGACGGTACAAAGACACCAAGCGTGTGGCTAGACGGACGGTTCTGAGTAGGTCCATACGATTACAGATCTGCTCCAAGAGAACATCGGGGAGGGAATTCCAATCGCGGCTCTGCGTGTCAGTCGGTTCTGCCATTGGGGTTTTCGGTGCCTGCGAGCCAGCGGGGAAGTGGATTCGGGTGGGCGAGCGAAGAAGCTTCTCCTTGTGTGGCCGAGCAGTGAGTGATGTCTACTACACAACCTTCTTCTTGTAGATGTTGTTGGGCCTCCAAGTGCAGAGGTTTGTAGGACAGTAGCAAATTTCCCTCAAGTGGATGACCTAAGGTTTATCAATCCGTAGGAGGTGTAGGATGAAGATGGTCTCTCTCAAGCAACCCTGCAACCAAATAACAAAGAGTCTCTTGTGTCCCCAACACACCCAATACAATAGTAAATTGTATAGGTGCACTAGTTCGGAGAAGAGATGGTGATACAAGTGCAATATGGATAGTAGATAATGGTTTTTGTAATCTGAAAATATAAAAAAAGCAAGGTAACTAATGATAAAAGTGAGCACAAACGGTATTGCAATGCTAGGAAACAAGGCCTAGGGTTCATACTTTCACTAGTGCAAGTTCTCTCAACAATAATAACATAATTGGATCATATAACTATCCCTCAACATGCAACAAAGAGTCACTCCAAAGTCACTAATAGTGGAGAACAAACGAAGAGATTATGGTAGGGTACGAAACCACCTCAAAGTTATTCTTTCCAATCAATCCGTTGGGCTATTCCTGTAAGTGTCACAAACAGCCCTAGAGTTCGTACTAGAATAATACCTTAAGACACAAATCAAGCAAAACCCTAATGTCACCTAGATACTCCAATGTCACCTCAAGTATCCGTGGGTATGATTATACGATATGCATCACACAATCTCAGATTCATCTATTCAACCAACACATAGAACCTCAAAGAGTGCCCCAAAGTTTCTACCGGAGAGTCAAGACAAAAACGTGTGCCAACCCCCATGCATAGATTCCCAAGGTCACGGAACCCGCAAGTTGATCACCAAAACATACATCAAGTGGATCAATAGAATACCCCATTGTCACCACGGGTATCCCATGCAAGACATACATCAAGTGTTCTCAAATCCTTAAAGACCCAATTCGATAAGATAAATTCAAAGAGAAAACTCAATCCATTACAAGAGAGTAGAGGGGGAGAAACATCATAAGATCCAACTATAATAGCAAAGCTCACGATATATCAAGATCGTACCACCTCAAGAACACGAGAGAGAGAGAGAGAGAGATCAAACACATAGCTATTGGTACATACCCTCAGCCTCGAGGGAGAACTACTCCCTCCTCGTCATGGAGAGCATCGGGATGATGAAGATGGCCACCGAAGAGGGATTCCCCCTCCGGCAGGGTGCCGGAACGGGTCTAGATTGGTTTTCGGTGGCTACGGAGGCTTCTGGCGGCGGAACTCCCGATCTATTGTGCTCCCCGAAGTTTTTAGGGTATATGGGTATATATGGGAGGAAGAAGTATGTCGGTGGACCTCCGGGCTGTCCATGAGGCAGGGGGCGCGCCTAGGGGGGTGGGCGCGCCCCCACCCTCGTGGGCAGCCCGGGACTCTCCTGGTTCAACTCCGATACTCCGTGGGCTTCTTCTGGTCCAAAAATAAGTTCCGTGAAGTTTCAGGTCAATTGGACTCCGTTTGATTTTCCTTTTCTGCGATACTCTAAAACAAGGAAAAAACAGAAACTGGCACTGGGCTCTAGGTTAATAGGTTAGTCCCAAAAATAATATAAAAGTGCATATAAATACATATAAAACATCGAAGGTTGATAATATAATAGCATGGAACAATCAAACATTATAGATACGTTGGAGACGTATCAGTGAGCCGGGGGATATGGTACGCGCGAGCTACCAAGGAAGATAGCGCGGGTGGGCGAGCAGAGAGCGCGGGAAATGGTGTGCGGCCGACGATGGGGAAGAGAGGAGGAAGAAGAGTGGAAGACGAGGAAGAAAGTGCATTAAATCTCAATTCTACTACTACTACCAGGATATACCGTCCTTCGGAATGTAAATAGTTACACCGATGAAATATGTGTCTACCACAAGAGGGCCCATATGTCAGTTAATGGAGGACAAAAGCATGCTCTACTGGCAAACATGATGGCAGTACTGGGTAAGGATGATTTAGTAACACCAACACGCTGGTTCAGTTTATTAATTAAGTGTCCCATCTGCTGCAGCGTGTATTGTCACTTCACTGCGAAGACTAGTTGAATAGTTCTCTTTGACCGAGATGGGGAATAATGGATCGCAAAGACTTCCTTTCTACATTATCCCTATGCTTCTACGCTCACTTCACTCATTTTGCTCCGTACACAGTCACTTGTTGAAATCTCTAGAAAGACAAATACTCCGTATTTGGGAACAGAGGGAGGATTTTACTCCGTATTTGGGAACAGAGGGAGGATTTTACTCCGTATTTGGGAACAAAGGGAGTATCACCATATGGAGGGAACAGATGAAGCTTGAAATATGAACATGTCAATGGGAGGGAGTAAGCCCCATGCATGCATGCAACATGCAACACTCACACGCACACATGGATGCACGCAACACTCACGCACCCATGTGGCACACAGCACACGAAGCAACACACACGCTCACGCTCAAGTGCTCAACCTACTCCCTACGTCCATGAAAGACTGTACATTTAGAGATTTACACATTGACCAGGGCATAATTAACGCCCAAAAGTAGCAGACTCATGTGCGCATGCGACCATTGAGATAAGAAGATTAAATGAAGGTCATTGCATGCTGTAATTAAGGATAGACATGTAGCCTATACCTAGAGCACAAGTTGGTGCATTAGTCAATCAATATCGATTTAGATTAAAGGCTAAATGCATTGGAAGTGTAGCTATACTACACTCTTTGTTTTAGCAGATTTCTTTGCTCTGCCAACTGACATGTGGGACCCAGAAATCAGGTGACAATTTAACCAGTCAACAAAGTGCCACGTCGACTATGTGGCCAGTCAGTAGGGTGCAATACAGTGCTCTACGATGAGCTAGTGATCGTATAATCACCGCAAAACTATATATAGTGACCGTAAAGAGCGTATTGTTACAAACGTTGACCGCCATTGTATTTTTCTCAGTTCAAATTAAGCCATATTAACCAGAAAGGACGCGGTATGGACTAGTACTAGTGCTGCTTTGATGTGTCCCGTCAACTCGCCGAATGAGGAGAAGCTTGCTTACTACGCCTCTCCCTCGCCCACGCGCGCGGTGATTCACAGGACGGGGAGAGGGTTTTGACAACAGCGCCCTCTCCCTCTCCCTCGCCTCTCCCTCGCGGTGGACGTGCAGCAGTTCAATCGGTGTCAGATTGCCAGAAGCATAATGTGTATTGTAGTATCATCATTGTTGGACCTTCCGAAGAGGCGAAGAGCCAAGTGCAAGGTTCACACGAGTATGAACTGTTGAACCTCCCAAAGAGGCAAAGAGCCAAGCACAAGGTTTTATAGGAGTTGTCGTCCTAGTAGGAGCGTACTACAACTATAGCGAATGATGCTACTGTATCATGCCACCACATCACGTATATCCAAAGCCGTGCCACCTTTTTCCTCAAAGAGCATGTTGGAGCCCGTGCAACAACCACACAAGTTGCACGTACACATAACACATTTACTAGTAATAAATTCTAAATGATAAATGCCAGTATGCCACACAAGTTCATCTCCAATTCATGTGATAAATTTGTGCACGACTAGTCTACATATATTCATAGCGCTGCTGTTCACAATTTATTGTACTCCACTTACACGTTATAGATGGGCTACATGTCCTCCTCTAGGTTCCAGTCCTAGGTGTTCTTCATCGATGACATGATCCATAGCGGTGGGCAACGGGAATCATTATCGTAGCTTTCTAGTCCGGTTCCACACGATGGAGACTCATCCAAGCTAAAGAGGCATAAATCAGGGATAGCGTGTCCCAACATGTCGTTCATCCAGCGGTGTGCACTGAAGACACAACCATGCTTCATGAACGGCAGGCCTTCCGTGTCGTGGACGGAAGGTGGCATCCGCTTCATAATGGGGTAGCTGTCCCTAATGAAAAGCGAGTACTCTCCAAGAGTGTTCCTCGACACCCACGTAGCATCACGGGGGTCGAACTCGGCGCCGTTCATCTGGTACACGCGGCATCTCAGATCTGGACACATGGTGACATACATAGTCAATGTCCATGCATAATAATGTTGTGCTCAAATGTGGCGTACAGTAATACTGTGCAGCAAATAGTACTACTCCGGTATAGAGGAAGTAAAATAACAGACTTATTATATATAGCCACTCTTGGCTACATGGATGAGATAGTAAGACATGGAAAAATAAAAATGGTGGCAGCTAGTGGGTAAAAAGTACTCCAAGGTAAAAGTACTCCTACTAGTATGTAAGTAGAGTACTAGTACAACAATGAAAGAGAAGGCGAGAGGGTTAAAAAATGGAATACCTGGGTAGATGGTGACGGTCCGATCGTGGTAGATTGTGGGACCATGTTGCACATCAGTGGTACCATCGGTAACGACTGCTAAGATAGTTGATCCCAATATGCCAAAGTCAGCTACAAGGTTCCGGGTTTGACCGAATTGCGGATGCAAATGCACATCCAGGATCGGCGATCTTATTTTGATCGCGGGATGACCGGTCCCTGCAAAATAATGGAGTACCATTAGGGATGCAAATGATGGTTTGTGCATTCCATTTGTAATCTCCCGTACCATAGGATGGCAACCATATGAAACAAGTCCCCTGGCTTGTCACCGCGAAGATGCGGCCTAGATGGCGCACGGCGTCTTCGAACGTGTAGGGGTACAAATCTGCCGCCGCCAACATGCGCCAGCCTCTGCCGTTACTGCCTCTTGCATTGATGGCAACCCTTATGTCGAACACCGCGATGAGATAGTAATCGTCGTAGCCGCGTCGCTTTGTCTGCGGGTCCGCAATTGCTATCTTCTTCAATCTCATGTAGGCATCATCATACGTATTCAAGCCCAGCCAGTCAGGAAGGCCGATCCTAATGGTGGAGAAGGGGTCTACCCGAACGGCCGCACTGCTGTGGATGTTGTGCAATTCGATAGTGGTATCCGGCCGGTGGTATGCAAGCGAATCTTTGTTGGCACCGACCCAGACGTATATATAAGATGGTGGGCAGCGAAGAAATTACAGGATGGAAATGGAATAACTAAGTACTACATGATCAAACTCAATTACTGACCTGCTCATCAGACAAAATCCGACTACCTCTCAACGTCGGCAACTCTAGCGGAGTCAACGTGCAACCATGGGCAGGGAGCGGTGGACTGTTCGAAGGATTGTCCCATAGAAGAACCTTCTCCTCGAGGATGCATGGAAGACCAACAAGCACCGTCTTGAAAAAGTTGGTGCAGGAAGCACCGATTCTTGCAGCGGTGAGGATGCCGGAGCGGCGTGCAATTTCTCCCAGAGGATCATCGTCCAAGGTCTCCCAGCCTCGACGAGGAGGATAACCGCCAGGTGAATCCATGGGAGCAGCGACGAACTGCCTTCTCTTCGGGGGGAGGCGAACTGGCGAGGAGGAGATACGAGTGTAGTAACCGCAGGGCCTTGTCCCTTCCAACTGTAGATCATTCCTTAGCGAAGGGGTGAGGCTATTATTTACTACTAGTACTAGCATTATGGGACATTATGGGATTGCATTATACTGTAAATAATAGCATTAGTAAGAAATTTCTGCCACCAGCTAGTAGTTTTTGGTATGGATTAAGAAATTTTGGGTATGTTTTTGCTATTTTTTGTACACGCCAACTAGTGTCAAAAAACGTCTTGCATTATGTGACGGAGGAGTACGTACTCGTACTGTAGCAGTACTAGTACTACTTTATCAACTAGTAGTGCGATGTACTGTACTTCTAGTATAGTACACCAGTTTTGAACTCTTGAATCTCAGGGCCAAGGAGCTACAGTTGGAAGTGGAGGGTACTATGTATTGTTCTCTAGAACCATCGCTGTACTATCAATGCAGGGAAAGTACACCTGCGTAGTGGCCTAGTGGGAACTCTCGGTGCTCTATTCAGCCGCTCCTCTCATGTAGCTGGCCTACTCAGCCGCTCATCCTCTCACGCACACACTAGCAGGCTATTTATCAGCGATGGTTACTATGGGGGCAGAACATTTGAGTTATTTGATACAGTGAGACTAGGCTTTTCGCTTCCATTTGTGGAGGTGTAATGGATCTCGTCGAACTTTGTTAGTAGTTCCTTCTTTATGAATGAGATGAAGCAAAGCTTTTGCCTCCGTTTCAAAAAAACACGTCAAGAGGAATTTCTTTTATAGTAGAGCCAATAATGGAGTGAAGTCCATGCGTGCAACGCCACAAGCTACAAAGTAGTAGTAGAGCACTTTACGTACAGAGCCATATTGCACAGATCCCAATGCCCCGCCAGGCTTTTCCGGCTCCTCGGGCTTAATTGGGAGGCGCTAGTTTAAATATGCTAGTACTAGCTGATGAGGAAGCTGCAAGCGAGGTGCGGGTAGGGCGAGCATGCGAGCCACGAGATGTTGGGAAGGAAAACCCATTCATGTGGCTAGGCTATCCAGTGCACCCAGATTGTGGTGCCGCACGTCCGTTGGACTTCAAAACTCAAACTACCCATGTAAAATATTGGCTCACAGCAAAGTTACTATTTTAAAAAAGGCCGCCGTGCGTTCGGCCAGGATCGAACCCACAAAATGAGGTATACACTCCCGCGACCACTAGTAGTACTCGTTGGAGTACAACGCAACCTAGAATCGCCTTTTGTCGCTAGTAGTACATTTTTCCTTACAAGAAACCCCTAATAATGCAAGAAACCACTAATAATGCCAAGAAACTACTACCACTTGCATACGTGGCAGACTTAAGATAAGACTACCTTATCAACCATTGTACATGCTCTTACCAACTAGCCCTACCAAGAAACGACTACTCTACAAAGTGCCGTTGTAGGCACGTTTCAACCCATGGCCCTGTTTGGATACATATGTTGTCAATATAACCCTGCCATCCAAACACCACTTTGGTTAGAGTTAGTTCAGGGTTAGAATCTAACCTCTGACTTAGAGTATCCAAACAGGGCCCATGTCGCCCATTAAGTCAATGCCTTCTATTTGACTGGGCGTTATGACTTGTGTGACCTACATGTCAGTCTACACAAAAATCCCCGAGTGACCTCCTACCTCCGGCTCGTCCACCTAGTCATCCTCGGCCATGGGACGCAGCTACCGCCACCGGCAGAAGGCGAGGTCAAAACCGCCGGCGGTGCAGAGCCCATCTTGCGGCAGCCCGGATGCCAGCTCCGTCTGGCGCTCGCGGCCGCTAGCTCGCCAAGATAGCTCTGTCTAGCTGCTTGTCTGCAAGGTTTGCTAGCTAGATTGGCACGGTGGTGTGGCGGCTTGCCCGCGCGCGCCGCGCTAAGGCCAGCCATCTAGCTCGAGTGAAGGCCAGCGCGGCGGCTTGCTCGCTCGTGAGTCACGCTTGGCCCAGCCTGCCAACCCGTGCGGAGGCCAGCGCGGCATCCGGCCCGTCCGAAGGAGCGGCGTCCAACTCGCTCATCACCGGCGCCACCGACGAACACGCATCAATACTGTTTGAAGTAATGTTTAGGAAAAATAAATGATTTAAGGGGGAATAACAGGATAGAAGGTCAGATGTGGGTGCCTCGTGTCAACAGTCAAACATAATATGTTGGTTTAAGCTGCCCCATCAGCACGGACGTGCGGGCCAACCCTGTCATAAATGGGTTTAAACTAACCTAATCGGTAGGTAGTAGTTTTTGGCGTGGATTAAGAAATTTGGGGTATGTTTTTGCTATTTTTTGTACAATAGATTCTTCCTAGGGCTGGTTGAAAGTGGTAGTTTTTTGTTAAATACTCTACATATTGTAAGTATGAGTGAAAGTTAAGCTTTGGAACCCAATAAGCAAGGCTAGTTACATAGTGCATATGTGTACATGATTGAAAGTAAATATCAACCATGAGTGACTAATATCTTGATGGAAAACTCGAAACTATGGAATACTAGGGGAAAAATTGCATGCTTGGAAATACTAGCAATGTTCATGTTCATTGCAACAAATCATAATTAGAATAATACTTAGTCACAAACTTGATACAAAACACTCTCATTTTGATATACATATATCACTAGAATATATTATGTTTCAATTAGAATATATTCTTTGGGCTGTTTTGGTGATGTCAGGGAGGGATGTGGTTGGTTTTAAGATACTAATTATGGCATTTTCTGCAAATTGTTAGACAAGTGGGTTGTTTGTGAGAAAAGGCAACAACTTACCTCACAATCGTTAGCTGTAGATCTAATGGTCACAAACGACGGATGGCAGACACACCATCACCACCAACTTAGTCTTCTGTAGGAGTACTAGCAAGATCTGTGCATTGCACGGAACATCAAGATGCATTTTTTATAAAAACACTCGTTGCGATTGACCCATGCGGGAGTAATCCTATGTGTAAAAACTAATGATATCTCGAGAAATAGGATATAAGGTGAAGAGGAGTGGGGCATGTGTGACACTCCAAAATTTTTATTTGGTTTTTATCAAAAACTTTGTGGTTTTGAGGAGAGACCTTTTTTTAATTTTTTCTTTTTCAGAAAAACCTTCCTCTTAAAAACCTCCTTTTGCCTTGGCAAGGATTTTATTTCTTTCAAACTTTGGTGGTTGATCTTTTGCAAACTTCTTCTCTGTTAGTTCCCTCTAAAAATTTATTTATTTTTTTTGGGAGTTTTAATTTGTTTTATTTTTAAGTGAAGCTCTATGAAAAATTTGGGATTTTCTTATCTTTGAAGCCACCCTTGGCTTTGTATTTTTGCCCATGAGATAAAACCCCTCCAAAACCTCCCCTCCCCCTTGTGATCAACCTAAGTTTTCTGTCCCAACTAATCCAAACTGGTTTTGGATTTTATGCTAATTATTTTTTCCCCTCAAATCAATTCTGAAAATTATTTGGAGCCTGAGGGATTTTCAAAGCAAGTACACTTTTTCATTTGAGTTTTGACCTTAAACCAATTCTCCTGGATTGTCCTTTGAACCCACAACCCAGAACCATCTTGATCCACTCCTCCTCTTTTCAAATTTTTCAAAATACAGTCTCTGCAAGTTTGGACCAGATTTGCCAATTTTGGTGAAATTCATATCCACACCGCTCCAAAAATTCCACCAAAAATCATGCAGCCTACTTGAGCAAGGAGAAGCCACTCCACCAAAAATCAGCTCAAGGAAAAATCACCAGAGGCCAATTTCATTCGGTCGAACACCTTGTGGGCACTGTTACGGTTCAAAGTTCAGAAAATTCAGTTTCAGTGTCATCTTCGGTCCGTCAGTTTCAGTCACGCGGCCACAGTGCCCTTGGCACGTTCCTCGCCGCCTCTTCCTCTTGTACGAAGCTTCACACGCGTGCGTGGAGCCTTCCTGGCGTCGGTAGCGCGCTGGCCCGCCCTCGCCGGCGTCTTCTACGGCGTCGGGACCTCCCGTGGCGGCCGACAGGAGGCACACCACGGCAGAACGCCGTTCCGCGCCGCCCATCGCTCCCTGGCTCTCCGCGTGGCCTCATGCACGCCAGCGCACGCCCGTAGCACAGCCACCGTGGCCGGCAAGTACGGAACGCGCTCTCCGCCGCCGACGGGCCCGCGCCATCCCCGTTCCATCGAGCTCGCCCTTAACACCCAAACCCCAACCAGTTTAACACCAAAACGGACCCATTGAACCTCCGTGATGACGCTCGACCCCCTAACCACCCCGACCGAGCACTGCGCCACCGTAATCACTCGTCGGTGATCCTTGTTCACGGCAACCGCCTCGGACCGCCTATATAAAGGGGTCCCGAGCTCACTCTCGTGCACGCAGCACCTCCACTACTCACCAACACCCCGCCAGGCCACTAGGGGGACCTCGAGGAGGTCTCCTCCCCCAGCTCCGGCCGCCTCGCCCCGCCTCGGCCTCCAGCCCGATTCGTTCTGGTGAGGCCATCTCCGGCGCTCAAACCCCGTTCGTTACCCTCTCTAGCTTCCAGGAGCATAACCCCCTCTTCAATTTAACCTTTGCAGCCCTCTCCGACGAGCCCCTCGACCACCCGAGCCGCCGTCCGCCGGAGCAGAGCTCGCCGTCGACGTGGTGCTCGCCGACCGACTCCACCACCATCAACTGACGCGGAAGGGTGCCCTGAGCACGGAGGTACTCTCCGATCTCTCTGCCTCGCCGTGGATCGCCGCCGGCGACCACCGCGGCTCTCGGGCGCCGGCGAACTCTGCCGCCCCGTTTGAATATTTGAACCTGACGGGTGGGACCCCACCGTCCGCCTCTCTGCTCTCTCTTTCGAATCGTTTTCTGGAAGTGCCTTCGGGCAGAATGCGTTTTCTCTTTGGGCTGGCGTAGTCGCTACCGAAGCGTTTTCTGTTTTTATAAACTAGCCCCTGGAAATCTTCTGTTTCATTACAGATAAGTCCCTGGACAAAAACCCTTATAACTTTTAATCAGAAAAGTATTTTTGATTGATTCTTTTTCTGTTCTCTTTAAAATTTTGTCTAGTTTTTTATCAGATTTATTTGAAAAATATTTGGTTTACCTTCTGTGCACTCCTTGGTATTTACGTTAGCGCATATATTTTCTTTAAACTGTAGATACCGAAGGAGGTGACGGAGCCGCGAACTTCACCGAGCTAGGCTCCGACTACTCTGAACCAGGAAAGCATGTTTGAACTTTTGATATGATGAGTGTCTTGGCATGTTTTGCATTTAGTTAGTTTCATGGCATGTTGGTGAGCATACCGATGAACGTTATTTTATGTGATAATGAGGTAAGTGAGTTCGATGACC
This sequence comes from Triticum aestivum, assembly GCF_018294505.1. Classification (NCBI taxonomy): domain Eukaryota; kingdom Viridiplantae; phylum Streptophyta; class Magnoliopsida; order Poales; family Poaceae; genus Triticum; species Triticum aestivum. The sequence goes on along the minus strand of NC_057809.1, from coordinate 543,593,870 downwards.
CATACGTGGATGAATGTGAGTATGAATGGCCATGTGTTGGCATGAGGATGGGTACGATGGCAGTGTTGTAGCATGCCAGTCTTACGCCAGACTAAGTGACTTTAGTGTCAAACCATATCGGTCCAGTACCTATCATTTCCTTCCTTGTACTACCACATGTTTTCCGCAAGGAATATGGTTTAGTAAGTTGCAAACCGCTTCATGGTACACACCAAAGAGGAGAGGCCGTGATGATGGTTCCATGGCCCTGGATTAAAGCCAGTCATCCGGTTAGGGGGCATGGGTGTTTCCGGTTGGGACCGAGAGGGGGGCACCCCTTAGAGCGCGCGTATATAAATTTGATCCCATGCTACTCGAGATTGTGATCTCCCCGTCTCAAAAGTTTTTCTTGGACGATGACTAGGGTGATTCCTAGCATCGAGAGGTAGGATGGGTGTGTACCGGTTAGCTGTGTTTTCTTCCGAAATACCGTAAACGGAACTAGTCCTTCGTGACTACGGAAATCCGTTGGCTGTGGGAAAAATTTTGTACAAACTCTGCAGAGTCATATATTCCTCCAAATCATCTATTCCATGTCAAGTTTCGTTCCATCTTATCCTAATCAATTGTCAGCTTTGATGACAGAGACTCCGGTGAATCGCATGAGTGCTAAGTCCGGTTGAATGATTATCCCTGTGGATGGACTAACCCGTTTATTCTCATGGATTGAATGTTTATTATGAGTATTATTTACTGGTGAATTTAAAGCCCTTTCTGCGATGTCGCTCAGACGTCCGACTGTGGCATTTCTTTTAAAGCCCTTTCTGCGATGTCGCTCAGACGTCCGACCGTGGCATTTCTTTTAAAGCCCTTTATGTGGCGTCGCTTAGACACCCGAATGTGGTATTTCTTTTAAAGCCCTTTATGTGGCGTCGCTTAGACACCCGACTGTGGTATTTCTTTTAAAGCCCTATATGTGGCGTCGCTTAGACACCCGACTGTGGTATTTCTTTTAAAGCCCTTTATGTGGCGTCGCTCAGACGCCCGACTGTGGTATTTCTTTTAAAGCCCTTTATGTGGTGTCGCTAAGATGCCCGACTGTGGCATCATTTCCTTATTTTATTTGTTCACCTTTCGAGGCGTCGCTTCAGACACCCGATCGGTGTTTATTTATGCTCTGTGGGATTTCAGGCGGACTACCGCCGTTTCCCTTTTTACTTACCCCGTTATGCCAATTTTTATTTATTGTGCATTAAGGAATTAATCATGTTGCATCCATGCACGCATTTGTTATATCTTACGTCCGAACTGTCTTGCGAGTACTTTCAAAATACTCACTGGCTTGTTGATTTGGCCAGATGCTGACGAAGGCGATCTCATGGATGAAGAGTTCGATAGCGAGTCCGACACTTAGAGGAGTCCTAGTCAGTCTCGTGCGACCCTGGATTTGGTCACTGTTTTATATCCGCTTCCGCTACCAAATAAATTTATCGAGCCTCACCTCGACGTTCGATGAAATGATATTCTTAGAGTCTTGTATTTCCCTTCCCGCTGTGTTTTTCCACCACCAACCTATCCATGAGTCAGTAGTATGTCCCCACACCACTGTGTCCTGTCCGCCATTATGTATGATTATTGGCGTGCTTGTAATAATTTGGTTGAGCGACCGCAGTTCAACCCTGTAATATATTTTATGCTACTGGCTTATTGTATCAAGAAATTGTCTACCAGTGAGGAGGATTTCTCTCATACTGGACTCAAAAGACTGGTTTATCAATAAATATTTTTATTGGAAAACCGGTCGTGACAAGCTTGGTATCAGAGCCAGGCTGACTGTAGGAAGCCACTAGGTGTGATCGCTAATTAGTTATCAGCATGACAGAGCTATTTTATGTTTTTGCAATTGTAGTCATTTTCTATCAGTCAGCATAAATTTATGATCTGACCCTGCAGAATTTTTGCCTACTTTTGTAGATGGCCGACAACAGCTGCGAGTCTCAGACCTTCGCCAACGTGCCCGATGGGTTCGTCATGGTTCTTTCTTTCATCGTTCAGGTCACGATGGGGCCATCCGTGCGCCCAGTCTTCACACTCTGCCAGCACCGAGTCAACGACAGTCTGACCATGCACCAGGCCGCGGTGCAATTCAGGGGAGGGCGTGGTGAGTTACGCCGCTTCCGATTCGTGGGAAGAGCCATGCCTACGGAGAGGCATGCTATGCAGATGGCAGCCCGCGAGGCGATAGCTCGTCTCAGGGATGTCCTTCCCGTGATGAAGACTCGTCGTTACCGTTATCTTCCGTGCCATGTGCCTTACACCTATCACTACGCATACTCCTGCCCCAGAGGAGAACGAGACGAGGCTTTTGAGATGCTCATTGAGTATCTCCGGGCCCTGGAGGCAGCCTTCGACAACCTGGTGGACGACTTCGTAGCTACCCGCATGGACTCAGTCCATGGCTGTGCTGCCAACAGGAGGGAGCTCCTACCCATCGCTCCGCCACCGACTTTTTTCTCGTCATCAGCATCTTTTACGCCTACTCGTCGCCTGCCTTCTACCGAAGAATTTAACCAAGTCATTGCACCCACTCCAGCGCGCACTACACCAACCTTCGCGCCCACTCTTGTACGTGTTGCTCCGCCCCTGGCAACCGCTCCGTCCGCTCTGCGCAACACTACACGTATGGAGCCCATTAGCGAGGAGGAAGTCGAGTCCCCAACCTCGCTACGCCTCGCCCTCGGCAGGGCAAAGGAGGTCGTCAACATCTCTGCCTGAGTACGCTTAGCTGCCATGTATTGTACCACTTTGTAAGATATGTGCATAGGTTGTGAGAAGTAGCCTGTTTGCGCATCATGTAGGATCTGGAGAAGTGCACTAGCCTTAATAACATGTCAGGATTATGTACGCATATCCTGAGTGATGTACTGTATAATTACCGCCCGCGTGTAAGATATGTAATGAGCAGTCCTTCTCCGTGCGCAAGTCGATTTGTTTTTCTTAAGTAAGCTTGGGTATTTAATTATATCTGCCAGCTTTATGCATTTATGGGTTTATTTTTTTTGCGACTCTTTCCGCTTTTCTTAAGAGTTTTACAAAAATATTTTTTCCCAGAGTGAAAAATGTCTCGTCCTTGGACACGTTCCATGCCAACTCCACCAGAGGAAATTCATGATACTCAACCCAACAATGAGTTCACTCAGGGACAGTCAAGCCAACAAGGCAGTGAATCGGCACTTTCACAAATGTGCCGCCTTTATGAACAGAGTCAGCAACAACAACGCGATATGATGAACCAAGTCATCAACATGGGGAATCATCATGGACAGTATCAGCAACATTCCAAGTTATCTGAGCTACAGAAGACACGTCCCCAAACATTTTCTCACACTGACAAGCCTCTTGAAGCCGAGGACTGGCTTCGAGATATGGAGAGGAAATTAATTATTGCAAAGTGTTCAGATCTCGAGAAAGTACTATATGCTCCACACTATCTCACAGGAGCAGCCGCATCGTGGTGGGAGAATTTTCTGCACATGCATCCCAACGAAAATGACATAACCTGGGATGATTTCAAGGAAGGTTTCCGTGGTGCACATATTCCTAAGAGTATTATGAAAATCAAGAAGAGAGAATTCGATGACCTCAAACAAAGGAACATGACAGTGTCAGATTACAACAGTCAATTTACCCTATTATCCTGCTACGCCAATGAGGAGCGTATGACTGAAATCAAGAAGATGGAGAAATTCCTTGACGGTCTGGCGCCCGCGCTTAAATGCCAACTGGTCGTGCACACTTTTCCTGATTTTAAAACGCTGGTGGACAAGGCCATTACTCTGGAAAATGAGAGACGCAGTCTGGAAGATATCTGCAAGCGAAAAAGGGACCAGACTAATCACACTCGCAATCACCGAAGCAAGATAGATTTTAAAAAGGGTGGGACACCCAAATTCTCATCCAATGTCTCACGCCCAATCAAGAATTTTCATGCAAGGGACAAGGAATTCACCTATCGCCTCGGCGTTACTTGTTACGCTTGTGGAGAAGAAGGGCATTATGCCAAACAGTGCCCCAAGCCAAGGAACTCAACCCCAAAGCCGAACAACGGCGGCAATAATTCAGCGCCCAAGCGAAACAATTTCAATCCCAACAATAACCACAGGAAGGGTCATCTGAACCACGTAACCAAAGAGGAGGCACAAAATGCTCCGGATATCGTACTCGGTACGTTTCCTGTCAACACAATACCTGCAATGGTTTTGTTTGATTCTGGAGCTTCTCACTCTTTCATCTCGAAAAGTTTTGCTTTGCAAAATAATTTTTCGATGCTTCCTTTGGAGAAATCCATAATAATCAAATTCCCCGGGATTCAGCAAGTTTCTCAGAATTACTGTCAGAATGTGGTCATTGAGTTTGAAGGATTGGAGTTTTACGCAAATCTTATTGTGTTGGAAAATAAAGGACTGGATGTCATCCTAGGGATGGATTGGCTAACCACCAATAAGGGTTTTATTGACTGTTTCAACAGGACCGTGATTCTCACACACCACCAAGGGAAGACAATAAGAGTATCAGCCAAGGAAGGAAAAGGACCCCGGCAACCGAGATTAAATAAGGTGGATGTTTCTGAGCTAAACAAGGTTCCAGTAGTGTGTGAATTTCCAGATGTATTCCCTGAAGAGCTGCCAGGCATGCCACCATACCGAGAAATAGAATTCCGCATTGAGCTAGCACCAGGAACCACCCCCATATACAAGAAACCATACAGAATGGCACCATCCGAGTTGATCGAATTGAAGAAGCAAATAAAGGAATTATTGGATAAAGGATACATTCGAGCCAGCTCCTCACCTTGGGGATCACCAATTTTATTTGCCAAGAAGAAGGATGGAACGCTGAGATTGTGTATCGACTATCGAGCACTTAACATGGTCACAGTCAAAAACAAATACCCGATGCCAAGGATAAACGATTTGTTTGATCAACTTGCTCAGGCCAAGGTATTCTCAAAAATTGACTTAAGGTCAGGATACCATCAATTGAAGGTGCGAACGGAAGATATCCCCAAAATAGCCTTCACCTCCAGATATGGACTGTACGAGTTCACAGTGATGCCATTTGGATTAACTAACGCCCCGGCATATTTTGTTCACCTCATGAACAAAGTATTTATGAAGTTTATGGACAAATTCATCGTAGTATTCATCGACGATATTCTGGTATACTCCAAAACACCAGAAGAGCACGCAGAACATCTCAGGATTGTACTAGGAGAGCTAAGGAAACACCAATTGTATGCCAAGTTCAGCAAGTGCGAATTTTGGCTAAGACAAGTAGGTTTCCTAGGCCACGTGCTGACTCAAGACGGTATAGCAGTGGACCCAGAGAAAGTCAAGGCCGTACTTGACTGGAAGTCACCAGCCAGCGTAACAGACATATGAAGTTTCTTGGGAATGGCAGGGTATTACCGCAGATTTATTGAAGGATTTTCCACCATATCCAAGCCTATGACACAGTTACTCAAGAAAGATAAGAAGTTTGAGTGGACAGAAGCCTGCGAGAAAAGTTTCCAAGAGCTAAAGCGGAAATTAACAACAGCACCGGTATTAATTGTACCCGATATACACAAGAATTTTGAAGTATTTTGTGATGCATCCAAAAAGGGTCTCGGATGCGTGTTGATGCAAGAAGGCAAGGTTGTCGCCTACGCTTCAAGGCAACTTCGCAAACACGAGGAAAATTATCCCACTCATGATTTAGAAATGGCAGCAGTTATTCATGCACTCAAGGAATGGAGGCATTTCCTACTTGGGAATCGATGTGAGATATATACGGATCACAAAAGCCTCAAATACATTTTTACGCAGCTAGAACTAAATTTACGGCAACGCCGCTGGTTGGAATTGGTAAAGGATTATGATGTTGGTATCCATTACCATCCAGGGAAAGCAAACGTAGTGGCCGATGCCCTGAGTCGGAACCCCAGCTCCGACGGGAACTATCTGCACAGCTTGAGGCCCGAATTCCATCAAGAATTTGTCAAGCTCAACTTGATAATGGTAGCAGAAGTCACCATATCAAACTTGGAAATACAACCACACCTTGTGGAGAAAATTAAAGAGGCTCAGTCCGGTCACCCCAGCATTGAAGGAATTAAAAGGAAGTTGAGTATGGGCAAGGCCTCGGAATTCGTCATAGACAATGAAGGAATATTATGGTACGGAGAAAGGCTATACGTGCCAAACATAGGAGACCTTAAACAGCAAGTTTTAACTGAAGCACACACCACTCCATATTCGATCCACCCTGGAGGAACCAAAATGTATAAGGATATTCAGGAAAGATTTTGGTGGCACGGTATGAAGAGGGACATAGCCGCCTTCATTGCATGTTGCAACTCATGTCAACGCATAAAAGCTGAACATCAGAGACCAGCCGGACTACTGCAACCTAACAAAATACCTGAGTGGAAATGGGATGAAATAGGGATGGATTTTATTGTCGGATTACCTCGGTCATGACACGGGAATGATGCCATATGGGTCATCACTGACAGGTTGACCAAAGTGGCACACTTTATTCCAGTGAAGACAACCTACACCACTCAGAGGCTTGCCAGGATTTATCTTTCCCGCATAGTCTGTCTGCACGGTGTCCCGAAGACTATAATTTCCGACAAAGGCACTCAGTTCGTCTCAAGATTTTGGGAGCATTTACAATAGGCTCTGGGAACCCAACTAGCCTTCAGTACCGCATACCATCCACAGACTGATGGACAAACAGAACGCGTAAACCAGGTTTTAGAAGACATGCTGAGAGCATGTGTCCTCACCTATGGAACCAGTTGGGAGGACAGCCTGCCATATGCCGAGTTCGCATACAACAACAGTTACCAGGCCAGCCTGCAAATGGCTCCTTTCGAAGCCCTATACGTAAGGAGATGTCGTACCCCGTTAAATTGGTCAGAGACCGGAGACAGCCGCATCTTCGGACCAGATATGCTCAGAGAAGCCAAGGAAGAAGTCAAGCTAATCAGGGACCGACTTAAGACCGCTCAAAGTCGACAGAAAAGTTATTATGATCAGAAACATCGTAGGGTCAGCTTCGAACCCGGTGAATTCGTATACTTGAGAGTATCCCCGATGAGAGGATTGCAACGGTTTAAGATTAAAGGAAAATTGGCACCAAGATTCATTGGACCATTTTGCATAGTGGCACGAAGAGGCACTGTAGCCTACCAGCTAGACTTACCCGAAGACTTGTCCGACATTCACGACGTGTTCCACGTCTCTCAATTAAGAAAGTGCGTAAGCAACCCAGAGAAACAAGTATCCCATGAGAACATTGACGTACAGCCAGACCTCACTTATCGAGAACGTCCCATAAGAATATTAGAGGAGTCTGAAAGGAGGACCCGACAGAAAACCATCAAGTTTTTCAAAGTCCAGTGGAGCAATCACACCGACAGTGAAGCAACTTGGGAAAGCGAGGATTTTCTTCGGACAGAGCATCCACACTTATTTAAGGATCAGCTGAAATCTCGGGGACGAGATTTTTCCTAAGGGGGTAGGTGTTGTGACACTCCAAAATTTTTATTTGGTTTTTATCAAAAACTTTGTGGTTTTGAGGAGAGACCTTTTTTTAATTTTTTCTTTTTCAGAAAAACCTTCCTCTTAAAAACCTCCTTTTGCCTTGGCAAGGATTTTATTTCTTTCAAACTTTGGTGGTTGATCTTTTGCAAACTTCTTCTCTGTTAGTTCCCTCTAAAAATTTATTTATTTTTTTGGGAGTTTTAATTTGTTTTATTTTGAAGTGAAGCTCTATGAAAAATTTGGGATTTTTCTTATCTTTGAAGCCACCCTTGGCTTTGTATTTTTGCCCATGAGATAAAACCCCTCCAAAACCTCCCCTCCCCCTTGTGATCAACCTAAGTTTTCTGTCCCAACTAATCCAAACTGGTTTTGTATTTTATTCTAATTATTTTTTCCCCTCAAATCAATTCTGAAAATTATTTGGAGCCTGAGGGATTTTCAAAGCAAGTACACTTTTTCATTTGAGTCTTGACCTCAAACCAATTCTCCTGGATTGTCCTTTGAACCCACAACCCAGAACAATCTTGATCCACTCCTCCTCTTTTCAAATTTTTCAAAATACAATCTCTGCAAGTTTGGACCAGATTTTCCAATTTTGGTGAAATTCATATCCACACTGCTCCAAAAATTCCACCAAAAATCATGCAGCCTACTTGAGCAAGGAGAAGCCACTCCACCAAAAATCAGCTCAAGGAAAAATCACCAGAGGCCAATTTCATTCGGTCGAACACCTTGTGGGCACTGTTACGGTTCAAAGTTCAAAAAATTCAGTTTCAGTGTCATCTTCCGTCCGTCAGTTTCAGTCACGCGGCCACAGTGCCCTTGGCACGTTCCTCGCCGCCTCTTCCTCTTGTCCGAAGCTTCACACGCGTGCGTGGAGCCTTCCTGGCGTCGGTAGCGCGCTGGCCCGCCCTCGCCGGCGTCTTCTGCGGCGTCGGGACCTCCCGTGGCGGCCGACAGGAGGCACACCACGGCAGAACGCCGTTCCGCACCGCCCATCGCTCCCTGGCTCTCCGCGTGGCCTCATGCACGCCAGCGCACGCCCGTAGCACAGCCACCGTGGCCGGCAAGTACGGAACGCGCTCTCCGCCGCCGACGGGCCCGCGCCATCCCCGTTCCGTCGAGCTCGCCCTTAACACCCAAACCCCGGCCAGTTTAACACCAAAACGGACCCATTGAACCTCCGTGATGACGCTCGACCCCCTAACCACCCCGACCGAGCACTACGCCACCGTAATCACTCGCCGGTGATCCTCGTTCACGGCAACCGCCTCGGACCGCCTATATAAAGGGGTCCCGAGCTCACTCTCGTGCACGCAGCACCTCCACTACTCACCAACACCCCGCCAGGCCACTAGGGGGACCTCGAGGAGGTCTCCTCCCCCAGCTCCGGCCGCCTCGCCCCGCCTCGGCCTCCAGCCCAATTCGTTCTGGTGAGGCCATCTCCGGCGCTCAAACCCCGTTCGTTACCCTCTCTAGCTGCCAGGAGCATAACCCCCTCTTCAATTTAACCTTTGCAGCCCTCTCCGACGAGCCCCTCGACCACCCGAGCCGCCGTCCACCGGAGCAGAGCTCGCCGTCGACGTGGTGCTCGCCGACCGACTCCACCACCATCAACTGACGCGGAAGGGTGCCCTGAGCACGGAGGTACTCTCCGATCTCTCTGCCTCGCCGTGGATCGCCGCCGGCGACCACCGCGGCTCTCGGGCGCCGGCGAACTCTGCCGCCCCGTTTGAATATTTGAACCTGACGGGTGGGACCCCATCGTCAGCCTCTCTGCTCTCTCTTTCGAATCGTTTTCTGGAAGCGCCTTTGGGCAGAATGCGTTTTCTCTTTGGGCTGGCGTAGTCGCTACCGAAGCGTTTTCTGTTTTTATAAACTAGCCCCTGGAAATCTTCTGTTTCATTACAGATAAGTCCCTGGACAAAAACCCTTATAACTTTTAATCAGGAAAGTATTTTTGATTGATTCTTTTCCTATTCTCTTTAAAATTTTGTCTAGTTTTTTATCAGATTTATTTGAAAAATATTTGGTTTACCTTCTGTGCACTCCTTGGTATTTACGTTAGCGCATATATTTTCTTTAAACCGTAGATACCGAAGGAGGTGACGGAGCCGCGAACTTCACCGAGCTAGGCTCCGACTACTCTGAACCAGGCAAGCATGTTTGAACTTTTGATATGATGAGTGTCTTGGCATGTTTTGCATTTAGTTAGTTTCATGGCATGTTGGTGAGCATACCGATGAACGTTATTTTATGTGATAATGAGGTAAGTGAGTTCGATGATCCATACGTGGATGAATGTGAATATGAATGGCCATGTGTTGGCATGAGGATAGGTACGATGGCAGTGTTGTAGCATGCCAGTCTTACGCCAGACTAAGTGACTTCAGTGTCAAACCATATCGGTCCAGTACCTATCATTTCCTTCCTTGTACTACCACATGTTTTCCGCAAGGAATATGGTTTAGTAAGTTGCAAACCGCTTCATGGTACACACCAAAGAGGAGAGGCCGTGATGATGGTTCCATGGCCCTGGATTAAAGCCAGTCATCCGGTCAGGGGGCATGGGTGTTTCCGGTTGGGACCGAGAGGGGGGCACCCCTTAGAGCGCGCGTATATAAATTTGATCCCATGCTATTCGAGATTGTGATCTCCCCGTCTCAAAAGTTTTTCTTGGACGATGACTAGGGTGATTCCTAGCATCGAGAGGTAGGATGGGTGTGTACCGGTTAGCTGTGTTTTCTTCCGAAATACCGTAAACGGAACTAGTCCTTCGTGACTACGGAAATCCGTTGGCTGTGGGAAAATTTTTGTAAAAACTCTGCAGAGTCATATATTCCTCCAAATCATCTATTCCATGTCAAGTTTCGTTCCATCTTATCCTAATCAATTGTCAGCTTTGATGACAGAGACTCCGGTGAATCGCATGAGTGCTAAGTCCGGTTGAATGATTATCCCTGTGGATGGACTAACCCGTTTATTCTCATGGATTGAATGTTTATTATGAGTATTATTTACTGGTGAATTTAAAGCCCTTTCTGCGATGTCGCTCAGACATCCGACTGTGGCATTTCTTTTAAAGCCCTTTCTGCGATGTCGCTCAGACGTCCGACCGTGGCATTTCTTTTAAAGCCCTTTATGTGGCGTCGTTTAGATACCCGACTGTGGTATTTCTTTTAAAGCCCTTTATGTGGCGTCGCTTAGACACCTGACTGTGGTATTTCTTTTAAAGCCCTTTATGTGGCGTCGCTTAGACACCCGACTGTGGTATTTCTTTTAAAGCCCTTTATGTGGCGTCGCTCAGACGCCCGACTGTGGTATTTCTTTTAAAGCCCTTTATGTGGTGTCGCTAAGATGCCCGACTGTGGCATCATTTACTTATTTTATTTGTTCACCTTTCGAGGCGTCGCTTCAGACACCGGATCGGTCTTTATTTATGCTCTGTGGAATTTCAGGCGGACTACCGCCGTTTCCCTTTTTACTTACCCCGTTATGCCAATTTTTATTTATTGTGCATTAAGGAATTAATCATGTTGCATCCATGCACGCATTTGTTATATCTTACGTCCGAACTGTCTTGCGAGTACTTTCAAAGTACTCACTGGCTTGTTGATTTGGCCAGATGCTGACGAAGGCGATCTCATGGATGAAGAGTTCGATAGCGAGTCCGACACTTAGAGGAGTCCCAGTCAGTCTCGTGCGACCCTGGATTTGGTCACTGTTTTATATCCGCTTCTGCTACCAAATAAATTTATCGAGCCTCACCTCGACGTTCGATGAAATGATATTCTTAGAGTCTTGTATTTCCCTTCCCGCTGTGTTTTTCCACCACCAACCTATCCATGAGTCAGTAGTATGTCTCCACACCACTGTGTCCTGTCCGCCATTATGTATGATTATTGGCGTGCTTGTAATAATTTGGTTGAGCGACCGCAGTTCAACCCTGTAATATATTTTATGCTACTGGCTTATTGTATCAAGAAATTGTCTACCAGTGAGGAGGATTTCTCTCATACTGGACTCAAAAGACTGGTTTATCAATAAATATTTTTATTGGAAAACCGGTCGTGACAGCATGATGGTGATTGGTGGTTGGACTGAGTGGAGGCATGGGGATTGACGACGCCTGCAGCGGCCACCAGGCCAGTTTGTTCCAGAGGATTCCTTTCTTAATTTCTCAACAATGAGGTTGTTGGAGATAAAGATGAACGAGGGAAGGCCTTGTCTGCAAATGTGGAGAGGGGTGCGGGTAACTTTTAGTTTAATTTCCATCAGTCAGATATAGATCGGACGGTCTATATTGCAAGATGGCACGCGTACCATCATCACCAACTCAGTTTTTTATAACAGAAGAAATATAAGTATGGATATACAAACATATTATCGACACTTGTTTCCGTAAACTAGCATCTACATTCTATTCAATGCCTCAGCATGTGAGGCCTTAGCACAATGACTTCTCGACTGTGTAAAACAAAGGTTTTCCCGTCGTCGATAAGGAGGGGGTGACAGCGGCGCACTTTTTGGCTTGCTCTAGTCCTAGTAGTCATACTAGGTGGTCTAAGCACGTGTAGATTTATTCTTTTTCACGTCTCATGTTCGCCGTACTGCCACGACTGTTGATGAATAGACGGTAAGTTATTCACAGGGAAATGCTTGTTGAGCGTGTTTGCGAGAGAGAGACAGTGTGCGTGTGTGATATGTCTAGAGACTGAGGCAATGATAACAGATTCTTTATGTCTATGTGTGTGGAGGATAGAGAGAGACATGTACATGGGGCTTTGTGTTGTGTAGCATGGAGACACATATACATAATTAGAGAGCTAGTGAGTGTGCGAGATACACATGCGGACATGGGGAGATATGAGGATCCAGATTAATGGGTGTTTGTGTGTGAGAGGGAGTGTGTGTATGTGGAGTAGAGATACCACTAATGATGTAAACCTAGTATAAGGGAAGGGGGAATGGTGAGACATGTGTAGTAGTGGGATAGCATGGGTGCGGGCGGGGGGAGAAGACTATTTGGAAGAGACATCGAGTGTGTGTGGGAGAGGGGTGTGAGAGTGAGAGAGAGAGAGAGAGAGAGCTAGCGACAGAGAGAGAGAGAGAGAGGAAGAGAGGGGGCGTTTGTGTCCATAAATGTCATATAGATAGGGAGACAATGTTGATGTTGTTTGAAATTGGCCTATTTACGGAGACGCAAGGGAAGCGAGTCATCGTGTGTGTGATAGGGACTTCATGAGAAATCTAGAATAGATGGTGTAGAGAATAATGTGCGAGATCAAGAATGATGATACATTAGGGAGCTATGGAAGAGTCATGACATATATGTATATAGGGAGGAGTTGGGGCGGGTCCGCATGTGGGAGAGATAGACAGAGGAGAGTGGTGCACAAGGAGACAAAGTGTGCTTGTTTTGCAGTGGGGTGGTGTGTGAGGTGAGCGTGTGAGAACCACATAACTAGGGAGATAGATGTTTGGGCGCGACATTTTGTGTGTATGGGAAAGATACACTCTACATAGTGCGTGTGCTTGGGAAAGAGAGATGCCGGGAGACCTAGCTAGAGAGTGGGGGAAGAGATGTGTGCATTCCCAAGAGACAAAGTGATAGAGACCTATATTGGGGTCCGGACTTTAGAAGAGAGAGGGATGTTAATGTGCTCGTGTGTTGGTGTTTGGGGGAGAGAATGACTTCTCCCTCTATGTGTGTGTGGGGGGGTGGCTTCAGATAAAGAGTGAGGTGTCTATATTTGAGAGACTTTAGCGTAATTGAGATATACATGGTCAATAGTGTGTGCACTCAAGGTTGATAAATTTGTTTCACAGTTTGGACTATGAGATAACGATACTTTTGAACATGCGTGATATACTTTGATGTACCATAATTACAAACCTAAGGTTGGAATTTTGGAATTCGACTCCATCATTAGCTTTTGTAATTCATTTAAACGGAGGTACATTTTTAAGCCGGGATTTCGTGATTTCAAATTCATATATCAAACCTAGAGATATACACATACGGGCATGTTCAAACTTTATAATCATCCACTTTATTCATACACATACACATTTTTGCTTTTGTCATCATATTTAGGATAAACACATTTGGAATTTCATTTGAATTGGACCATATGATGGTATTTGCTTGTAGTAGCTCATTGATCCATATTTGAATTGAATGGACAATCTAAGTTTCGAGTTGGAGACATTGATTTTCAAAACTTGCACTTTTTTGCGTGCAAAATAAACAAATTCTTGGCCATGATATCATAGCTGGCTGTACAAGAGCAGAATATAATTTCAGGTGCCAAAAGCTTTCAAACTTCCCACTCACATCAAAATATCTCGCGCCCGAAAGTTTAGCCCTGTGATATTCCTGTTTTACCCCTGCCACATGAACGAAAAAGGGCTGCTTTGGTAACTCCATTGTTTTCCCCTCTTTGCCCCCAACATTCTTACCCAGAGCCCCTCCCCTTCCCCTCCCCGACTCCCCAACCACGGCAAGCCACCGAATCTAGTCCTCCGCCGCAGTGGTGGACCTCACACCCCGATGGATCTACCTTACGCACCTTGGAACCCCCAACTGCCAACTCACCACTTCACCGGAGCCGCTTCAACGACTGGATTGTACACCGCTTCAGATCTCCTTGACCGCCATCATGGTCCATCGCACTGGATCTGCCTAACCGGCGCCCTCGTCCACCACAGTGTAGGCCCTTCACTAACTCCCTCGTCTGTCCCTTCGCTGGCCCTTCATACAAGCCCTCGTCCGCCGCAACAGATTCGCCTTACCGAAAGCACTGTACAACGCGCCCGTCGAAGCCTTCGTCCACTGCACCAGACCCGCTCCGCAGACGCCATATTCAACTCCACCAGCCCTGTTTTACTGACGCCACAGCCTCATCAGGTTATTTCCATCTGTACTCCTTTGGTTTTTCTCTTTATCGTGCAACTGTTCACTTACCACAGATGAGCTTTCTTGTATGTCGACAGGCGCCGCAACCGTAGCACCGGAGCCGCTTCAGCGACGGCGACAGCCGGCCCAAACTCAACAGCAACACGAGCACCATTGACGATCCTTAGCTATCAAGTATGCCAACGATACCCATACGCCGCCGAGAATCAGGTACTATTATCCAACGGTCGGCGCCTCCGTTCACTTTCTTAGCATAAGCACCGCACCTTTGAATTTCTTCAGGGCATCATTCAGTTTTTTATGAGACGTGTTATTCTGCTTGCACCTGTAGGGCCATACTTCTGGCAGTGAACATGTTACATGTGCTAAATTACATACCAGTGCACATATAGTTAATATGCTTTAGTTTTGTCCTAAGTATTACTGTACTTCCTAGATACCACTGCCTACTATTTTACTTCTTGCATGCTATATTTATGATAATGGTGTTATTCTAATGCCACCTATCGGTTCCATCAGACTGCTTCAAGTTCTGTACGCTTAATTACACATCAGCAAACTAGCATGTGGTTCCACTGTTTTTTGTTCGTTTCACCCTACATTTTCTGATGCTAGCTATTACATCACTGCTACGAGCCTTTGTTCATTAATTTTTTGTGTGTTCTTGATCTTCCCAAGTTGCATGACTAATTTGATGCTTCTATTAATTATGGAGCTACCAACCCCATTAAGTAAAATATTTGTTCTTCTGGGGCTGGCACCTTGAACAAGCATAAAAATAGAGGGAAGCAGATATATTGTCGTGTATGCACACACCCTTCTTTCATTAGTTTAGATGAACCATTGATGATCAATTCGAACCAGTGCATGTGATTAAAATTAATTTTACCTAAATAGAGGGTGCAGAATAAACTACAACAAGTAGATTTTCAACCACGGGATGTTGACGATATCTTCAAGAACATTGCAATAGCAGCGAGGCTTCACAGCAACATATGGTAAGCCAGTGTGTTTTAGTACATGTGAAATGTAATGCGTGTGGGCTGCTTTCTTGGCTTGTGCCCTCAACCTGTAATCCTACAGAATAACAAATAGTTCAGTTGTGTGCTTTGCCGTGTTGCTTGATTCGAATGCTTGTTTGTTACTTGTTACATTATACCTGAGTTGGCCAATATGTCAACAGTGCCCGCTATACTATCGTAAATAAATGCATGCCTAGTTCATTTGAGTCCTTAACTTTTCCTCTGAACTTCATCACAAGACTATCTTCGTAGTTTATATGAGGCCACACTGTTAAGTGCTTTCTCAGATTATTTCAACTGCTTAGATGCCTTGGCAACTTAAATATAGCGGTGGTACACTCCCTTTCAACTATAGATGTCAACTGGGTCCCGTTTAATCCCGATTAAAGTCCACTAGTGGTATGATGGTTCAAAAGAGTTTTTGTTTTTTGAGGAAAATGAACCACGGAGCTAGCAAAAACTAACTAGATGGGACTGGGGATGCCGTTTATTTGCCACTTACATCCCTAGTTTCATCTTACCATTTTAATTTCTTTTTGGCCGATGCTGCTTCGAACCATATAAATATAGCTTGCCATGCTCGGCAATAATTCATATGTTGTTTACCATGTAAGCTTACTGCCTGGATCATGCGATAACTATCTCTTACTTATGTCCAGCGGAAACCTTTCAAGATGTCGTTCACACTAGGACACAATGTACAACTCCAGAATCTATTTGTGGAAGCAGTGAGCCATCCACGTTACCAGATGGTAGCAGTTCAGAGGCAACACCGCCGGAGAGCAGTCTAAGCACATATATTATAGTTCTTGAGGCTCTACTAGAGGCAGAAAGAGATGGTGTGGCTGCCATGAATGAGGTAATATCGATCTTGAAGCTGGAAATTATGCAATTAGCTTCACGCATTATGCAATCAACCCAAGAATTGGAGGAAGTAAGAATGTTGCATTTGAAGACAGAGGAGGTCCTGCTGCTTCTGCTATCTGAAGCCCAGGGTAATCCCAGTTCTTCTTTAGATAGTAGTTGAAATTGTCATTAGATTATTGTACTTGCATGTTGTGTCATTTCTCTGAATGGATTATGTTGTAAGACCCCCTATGTTGTCCATGTGTTGTAATGATCCAAAGTTTTTAGGCGAGGTAATCCTCAGTACTTGTATGATTGACATAAGGTGAACTGTTTTTCATGTGAGCATATTGTATTGGATGAAATAACTGTTTGACTCAAAGTGTATCCAACCTACTGAATTCGAAGATCACAACATTTCTAAATCATAATCATATATAAAGGTGTAATAAATCTTTGTCGTGGTTTTGAAGAAATAAATAACAAAACATAGAATTATCTCTGGATATTCATAATCCAATAAAAATTGGATTTGGATTTAGTTGCTAGGGCCCAGGGCAAACATGAATGCTAATTCTCCCAAGTTTTGAACGAAGCAGCTAAACACCCACTATCATTTGTCGGCTGCCCGAAGCAAGTGTTTGCGAGATGGAAATTACTGTCTACCCCTAACACTTGACATCCTTATCGACCAGATTTACACTGCTGTCGATAGGGGTAGACTAGTAACTTCAATCAGACATGACACGACGGCCTCTGAGCCCATTCAGACACGGTGGGCGCCAAACGTGGGCGGCAAAACACATTTGATTCAAGCTCATACGAAAGACATGTGTCTCTCCCTCCATTTCCCCATTCATCCATGGTGGGCGGCAAAACAAACTCTCCTCGTCCGAAATCGATGTAGGCTAATATTTTAAATAGGACAGATGTGTAACTTACCTCAGACGTGACACAACCGCCCTACCTGTCTGCCCCGTTCATACACCGTGGGCGGCAAAACAACCTCTCCTCGCCCGAAATCATTACCGGCAAATATTTGGGATATGCGAGATTACCATCCTATCCCCAACCGGCGTGATGTCGAAATTTTAAACGGGGGATAAGTTCGTAACTTTCCCACATTTCAGACAAGCGCGTCCCAAAGTTTGAGATCACCCCCTCCCCCTCCATTTCCCCATTCATACAACGTCGGCGCCACGACAACCTCCCCACTGCGTCTAGCCACCTCCGTCCGCCACCCCACCCCCACCTTGCCGGAGCCGCTACCCCTACCCTGTTGTCCACTGCAAGAGATGGACGTCTCTCATCCACGGCGCCGGACCAGGATCCTTTCATCGTGTCGTCTCGCTTCATCGGCGCCGTCGTCCACTTTGCCATTGCCGCTCCTACGACCGCCTCATCCACGGCAACATGATTTATCCCCCAACCCGGTTGTC